>NC_083804.1:23403145-23751846 GCF_015708825.2 Lethenteron reissneri
CACAGCGCGCTAACCGCGACACTACCGCGTCCCACACACGCCACACCACACACGCACACACACACGCGCCACACCACACACACACACACGCCCACACACACACACACGCTGTAGTGCGACGTTGCCTTAAGTGTGGGCTGTGAAAGTTTAATAGATGGCCACGCACACTTGTCCAGCTCTATGCGATTATAGCATGGCCGGCTACGTCCGGTGCGATTCGATGTACAAACACCGCAGCGCACTTCACGAGGAGGCGATTCGTTTGCTCTTGCGGAAATCATCTGGCAACGCTTGTGGACATCACCACGGCACAGCAGAGTATTATTCCTTTCAATGCGCAATGAAAATAAGAGCCTGTGACATCGCTCTCGAGAGCAGAGCAACGTCGCCCGGTGTTACGGCCACAAATTCCTGAAAGCAAATCGTGAGAGGGAGAGAGAAAAATAACCCCCAACAACCACAAAGTGCCGCTCCCTTGTCCCGGTCGACCAGATCTCCCCCGCTAGGAGGACAATTATCTCGGACCGACGCACACATGGTTCCAATCGAAGTAAGTGATTGATCGTTGCTCACTGCCCTCCGTTACTTAACCGCGGCCGGAGACCGCCCCGCCGGCCCGTAATATTTACTCAGACAAATTTTTAAAGACGGACGGCGCTGGCGACTTCCCCTCCACCACCACCATCGACCTCCCCCACGGCCGGAGCGACGATGACGAGGTGGGAGCGAGCCGCTGGAGGAGCGAGGCTGGGGAATCATCGGCGTTGCGTTCTTGCTACGCCGGCAGGCCGGGAGGTTGTCTGCGCACACGCTCGCCGCTTGCGGTGCCCCCCTCGTGAGCAGCACACAACCAGCCTAACTAGCGTGCGCAGGCCGAACGCGCACTGGCATAACGCACACACTGGCCTAATGCACACACTGGCCCAACGCACTCCAATCTAATACACACGGGTCTAACACACACGGGTCTAACGCACACCTACCCCAGCCTTGCCAGGGACCCGGACAATATTCAGTGAGACATCGCAGCGCCGCGACGTCGCTCGTCACGCTCCGTGTCGGCGGACAGAGAGGAGGAGCGACGGAGGCGACGGACAGCGACCCACGAACCCCGAGGTTTGCCCCGCCGGCAACGCCTCCTCCTCTCGCGCTTTCTAAATTTAGCGGCAATGCCCGCGCGAAACTGGATGCGTGATGTAGCGGTGATCGCCCGTGGCGTTTTTTTTTTTATTCTTCACGTAATCGCTTAATTCACACGCACGTCCCGACTCTATCCGGGGAGTTTAATTTCCCCGCTTTGAGTGGCTCGTCTGTGTGCGCGTGTGTGCTTTATCTTTGCTCCCTGCCTCCCAGCTTCATGCACTCCCCCACCCCCACCTACTCCACCCCCCATACCCCATAGGGCAATCCAGGTATTCATCGCAACGCGATCGCTCAATCGGCGCGATGTGGCGGCGACAGCGTCGAGGAGCATCATCGGTGTGCGGTGGACGGCGGCGGCGGCAGCAGCAACGACAACAACCCAATTCCCATCACGTAAACACAAATCATTTTCTTTCGCTGCTACGTTGGAAGTGGCGCACGAATGACGCCAAAAAAGCTCAACACGCTCGTCGATGACACTGTGGCCAAAAATGAAAATATTTAAAGAGGTGAGCTTTTGGGCAATGGGCTTCCCCCTCCAGAGCATATTCTTCACAGCAGATCGCATTTGTGCCATTTCCACATGTACAGTATGTTGGACTTCTTTTGCACCGTACATAGCCAACCGTGCTAATCGGAGGTGCCAATGTTGAAGGGCCATCAGTTGGAACATTGCTAATTATTTTTGTAAGGCCACAGTGTTATTATCGAGCGCATAGAGTTTTTTTTTTGCGTGAGTTGCCATCACGCTCAACCACTCGGCTAAGTCCTTTCCCGCAGCGCGAGCGAGACGGGGCCCTCTTCTCTGCGGCAGACATCGCGCGGCTTCCACGCCGATTCCGTCCCGTTACGCGCCTCAGCGAAATTAAACGAGACCCACCACTGGGCAGGTAATGACCACGCTCGGCTAATAATGGCCGCAACTTTGTCAATGGCACCCACGTCACGGGCAGCGCGCCGCTCACGAAAGCGCCGCTCTCGGAGCTTTGCTCTGCTACTCCGTGGGTATTCATCTCTGGCAAGCGCGGGGAATATTGGGAGTTAATTTCACCGACCGAAATTTACCAGAGAACAAGCCTCACCTGCGCGAACGAAGGTGAGGAGAATCGCCTCACGGACGATGGAACGGTGTCTTTTTTCAGAAAGGAAAAAAAACATTCGAGAGGAGGAATGAATTGCATTACCTGTGCGAAGTCGCCATGATTCATGGCGCCGGGATGATTGGGCCCCTGCGAGTGTAAAACCGCGAGCGGCGCGGCCACATTAAGACGATCAAGAATTTAACGAGTGCCAGGACAGGTTTCTCGACTTGTATTTTTTATTTACTAGGCTGAGTGTTTTTGTTTTTTTTACCGAGGAATGCATCGGCCGATGGCGCGGCCAGCGGTAACCGCGGAGTCGGGCGCTTCGGGACGGCGAGTGTAACGCCTCTCCGTGCCAACACCACCACGCCGCGCACGACGCTCCTAACGCCCATTCAGCCCCTCACCCCTCCCAGGCCGGGCCCCTGCCGAAGCAGAGCGTGCGGCGAGCGGCAACCGAGCCCCTTTGCAATGAAAGAGCTTCATTCTAGATTTGAAGCTTTCGTGACTGCAAGGATTCATATTCTTAGGTTTTTTTCGGTAAAGTGAGCGCAGTCACCCAGGGCTGCAGCGAGCACTCCGTGCCGTCGTGCGCTCCAGAGACCCCCCACCTCCCCGCTCACTCGAAGGTGGAACCCCCGAAACCCCCAGCCCCGCCACCGACGGCGGCTGTTCGTCCAATCGCCGACATCTCCGTTTCAGTCGCACTCGCTGCGTTTATTGCCGCGGAAGAGTCTGGGCGGCTTTAGCCGCCGCCCACTTCGCGCGAGGAATTCGCACGCCCGGTCTGACCGGCCTCTCGGAGAAGGACGGAAATAAACAATGTTAAGCTGTGACGATGGGCAAAGTGACGTCCACCAGGATTTTAAGAGACTCTTGACAAAAACTTCTCGCGCGCCCATGCGCTCGTGAGGAATTATCCACGAGTGTGCAAAGATTACCATCGACGCTGCGCACACGCAAACGTGTGCATGCATAACCCAGTAAACGGCGCCGGGGCCGTCCATTAATGACGTCACGCGATTTTGGACGATTTTTGACCCCCCCCCCCCTCGTCAGACGGCGTCACAAAAAGTCAGACCCCCCCCCTCTAATATGACGTCACAAAACTCTACCCCCCCCCCCAAACCATATTTCCATTTTGAAAATGAAACATGCTTCAAATCGCTTTAAACTATTGTCATTGTAGTGCGTATTAATGTGGCGCTGCACTCTGATGTTTGTAGGAGATTTTTTTTTTATCAAAAAGTTTATTTAATTAAATAGAACGTGTTGTCTATATTTATTTAAAGTTGCGCATTTTGATGTGACGTCACATTTCTCAAACACCCCCCCCCCCTCGTCACACATCGTCACAAATGTCTGACCCCCCCTCCACCAGGTGCGTGACGTCATTTATGGACGGCCCCATAATCACATTTTACGGGAGGCAAATTGATTGCTTCGCTGGTTGTGTAATGGTTAGATAATGATTATCAAGCTCTGGGCCTTGGATCTTGTTATTTGTCTAGAGTGTGGATGTTTGCCAATCCGATTAGATTAGTTCATGAACGTGACACATTCAGTTGTGATGTTTAAAAAATATATATATTTTGGCTGTTTCGTGGTGCTACGTGTTGTTGGTTGTACTTAGCGGTGGCTAATTGCTTGCTGCTGATACCAAAATATGAAAATATAAAAAAAAGAATCGAACCTAAATGTTTCATATTCTAAACATTCCCAGCAAAGTGGTGAGAGGCAACCGCGTCGGTCTTGATGAGCAGAGCGGCATTTCATCATTCACGTCGCCGGCACGGGGCCACCTTGCACGGACTGGCCGTGGCCTTAAATGTGTGGTTAGAGGTGGACCATTCCTCGAATTTGAAGAGAAAGTGAGAAACACCAGCCCCCCTCTGATCTTGCTTTTCGGTAACACGTGTAAGTTCCGTAACTGAGCCCAAATTATTAATAACAATTTAGCACCTATAAGGAACCCTCCGTAAAGAAAGAAAAAAACACTCAAGGCTTCGTGCATGAAAGGGAGAAATATGTTAAAGAACTGGGTGGCAGGATGAGAGCCAAAGTGAAACAAACGAATTATGATTTAAAGACCTCAACACGATGATCCGAGAGCCTGATCTCCCACGGCAGGAAGTTCCACATTGGGGAGGAGGGGGGGGGGCACCACAGCAAATGCCGGACCACCCCAAGAACGCAACCGGGATCGAGGTTCGTGCATAAAAGGGGCACGATCGGCAGATCTCAACGACCCTGCCAGGGCACGAAATTGAATTTGCCCCCCGGAACAAAAAGTGTAGCGAGCCCTCGCAAGGACTTGAATACGAGCCACGTGATCGGCAACGGCCATCGTGCGGCGGCGGCTTCGCGAGCCCACGACGCCGGACGGGAGCGCTGAAATCTCCCCGGAGAACCCGTCCCGCGCCCATTCATACATCACTCCCGCATTCCAGTCAACGCTCCATCGCCCGCCCGCCCGCGTGCGCGTCGTTACCCGCACCTGGGGAAGCGAGCCCCTGCAGCCTCCACCCCCCCCCCTCACGGCTTCTCGCAAGCTGCGATAGAATGAGGAGCCGGGCCTGCAACGGGCAGCCGGAGTGCACGGCGGTCTCACCTGACTCGTCCAAGGGCGGCCGCTTCTTGCGCAGTTTCTTCTTGGGTGGGGGGACGGCACCGTCACTCCGCCTCTCCCCGCCATCCGCCCTCGTCCCCGACACCTCGTCCACCTCATCCTCGTCATCATCATCATCCTCATCCAGGTCGTCCTCATCCTCGTCCTCTTCCTCCTCCTCCTCGTCCTCTCCACTCTCGAAGTCGCTCTGACCGCCGAGCCCGCCTCCACCACCGCCGCCACCGCCTCCGCCTCTACCACCGCCACCGCCTCTACCACCACCGCCGCCGCCGCCGCCACCGCCGCCACGGCCACCGCCGCCGCCGCTGCCACCGCCGCGGGAGAAGAGGTCGGCACGGGAGCCGGGGGGCTGGCGGACGCCCCGGCGGCGGCCACGCTGCGCGCCGTTGCGCCACACCCAGCCCTGCCGCTCCTCGCCGATCCCGTAGCCCGCGTCGTCGTCCTCGTCGTCGTCATCCTCGTCGTCCTCGTCCTCCTCCTCGTCGTCCTCCTGCTGCTGCTGCTGCCGCTGCCGGAGTCACGGGGGAGAAAAAACGGCCGATCGTGGAGTCAGTGGCTACTGGGGGTGCGGGTGCGACGCTATCGGGGGTACCGCGCTGACCTCGTCGGGCGGTTTACCCCATTGACATCATCATCAACATCGGCCATGATCAATCCACTGCCGAATGAAGGCCTCCAGAAGCTGTCGCCCTCTGTCGCGGTCCTGCGATCCAGTGCACGTGATCGGAGTTCCTCGCATCGAGCGATTCGACGTCAATTCCTGTGCTCGCGACGCGTGCTCCGCACCGTGCGGGCAAGCATCCACCGGTTCGCGTGCTTCGCACAAACCCTGCAGGCGACGAACAAATTGATTCGCGAATCTATTCGCGATCCCCCAACATTCACTCACTACGGCAATCGTCCGGATCAACGATTACGAGCAATCGTTAACGAGCATCACCTCGAGGTGCGGCGGCTGCCAGGCGGGGCGCGGGCTGCGGGCCTGGCTCCGCACGGGCTCCATGTACATCCAGGCACCGCCCTCCTTCTCGCCGCCCTCCTTCTCCTTGAGCCGCGTCTCCTTGCGGCCGCCGCGACCCCCGCCGTCGCCGGCCTTGGGCGCCAGCGAGCGCGCGGGCAGCGGCGCCGCCACGGCCGTCGGCGTCGCCACCTCCACGGCGAGCAAGCCGGGCCCCTCGGGCCCCCCGCCTTTCCCCGCTCCTCCTCCGCCACCGCCGCCTCCTCCGCCGACGGCGCCCGCAGACTCGCAGCAGCCGGCCCCCAGGCACGCCGCCGCGGCCACCGCCGCCGCCGCGATCACCACCGCCGCCGCTCCCCCCCCGGGGAGCGGGGGCGGCTCCGAGGAGAGGAGGTCCTTGTGCGTGCTCGCCATTCCCGGCGGTGCCGGCCGGCCGGCTCCCCGGCTCCCTGGCACAGCGGGCGATGCGGCGCGCGAGTCAGCGGTGCCGGCGTGGGGGTCGAGCGGCTGCGGAATTATTTTTAAATTTTTACGGACAAAATATTTCGCCCGGATTGCGGCGTCCCGTTTTGCAATGGCACGAGCGTTGCACGCGCCCGCGCGGAGCGTAAGGCGCTCCCGGAAAGTAGGACGCAAGCCACGATGTATGGTCAACTTCTTTCGCACCGTGCGTAGTGAACCGCGCTTAATCGGAGCTGCGGTTTGTACATTTTGACACACGGCTACGTGTGGACCCTGTGTCACTTTGTACAAATCCAGTCACACACAACTATCGCTTTCAAATACAGGAGAGGAGAAGAGTGAATTTTTTCTACAAGCTGCTATGCTTTGTCAATCCACTGCTAGCCATGTCAGTGGAGGGGGAATTGTTTGACCATACTTTACCATGCTAGTCGTGGCCCACATATCGAACTCAGGTCGCTGGGTTGGTAGCGCAGTGCACTAACCAATGTGCCACCGCCCCACCCCAGAGTGCACATAATTTAATAATTATGCAAACAATACCGAGCGCAAGTCGTTACCTGGTGCTAGACAGATCGTGAAGTCGGGGGACCGTGAGAGACGGTGACGGCTGATGATCATTCCAGCAATGGATTGATCATGGGTGACAAGGACGCTGCTGCTTTCGTCGTGTTTTCTCGCAACGCTCTGACCCCATGCCCCCACTGGACATCTGTGAAAAAAGAGCTCAGTAGCTCATCGGATTCCTCCAGCCTAAATGCAGATTCAGATTCTGCTGCTGCTGCTGCTGCACCGGAGTGACCGCGTGCACGGGCCGCACACCGTGCCGCGCGGTCCCGCACGTCGTCGGGGCATCGATCGCGATAACCCGCGGGTGTCGGCCCCGGGCCCCGTACCACTTGGAGCCGTCCCCCGGGCCCAGTCGAGCGAGCGCGGGCGGGTGGACGAGGTGGGGGCGGGGGGGTGGTGGGATGTGCGCGCTCGTAAACGCGCGCGCACATCGCTCCGTCAGTTAGTATTTCCCCAGCTGGAAAACGCAGCGGGACAAATACCCCCCGTGGAAACAATGGGTGGCGGGTCCCTCTTACAATCAGGACCCGCTTCTTGAATGAGGAACAAAGGGGGGAGACGCCGGTGTAATTGACGTTAATGTGAGCACAGCGCTGGCCAGGGGACCCTTTTCTCGTGGCTTAATAACGCTGGGCTATTGTGTGGGCGCCGCGTGGAGCCGCTCCGCCTCGCGACGGCCAGTCCACTCGAGCTGCCGGCGGCTTGGGGAGGCCTTAATCCAACAGTGGATTGAGCACGGCTGATCGATATGATGAGGAATATTAATTGTATCTACAATGAAATATACATCAATGATTACAAGACTCATTATTTATTTACATTTTCACATTCAATAAAGATCTCAAAAACGGTCTTTGACATTTAGACGGCTGCTTCTCAGCACTGGCACTGGGTTCATTCCCCGACGTTCCCAGCTTGGGGCATAACGATGGATCGATTACTACCGAGGCTAAGGGGGGCCCAGACATAGACGGTTGAGAAGGGGCAGGAGTACGAGGAGAGGGAGACCGAGGATGCGGTGGATCGAGATGCGAGGACGGTGAATGTGACTGGAGGAGAGGCACAGAATAGAAACTCACGGAGAGACAACATGGGGCTGCCGACCTATGTGACAACGGGAACTTTGGATTCAAAGACGATTGTTGATTCTAAGGCGTGCGACGCATGCATCGTGAGCCTAAGCGGGGTCACTGTTGATCGCCAAACCGACCGATGCACCGTTAGTTACACCCGTGCCTCCACCCACCCTACAGCTCGCACGCCTCCGTGTCGGGGCGTCATCGCTTGCTCGCTCCAACGCTCTGCGGCCGTCACTCAGCCGAGCTCAGATGAATCGTGTTGCTTGGAACGCCCTACAACCCACAGCGCTCACGTGTTTCTTTTACCTTCATCCCAGCAAAAGTACCTGGGCACTGGTACAATAGGGACGACGACGATGATGATGACGGTGGTGACGGTGGTGGTGGTGGTGATGATGATGACGGTGGTGACGGTGGTGGTGGTGGTGATGATGATGTTGGTGGTGGCGAGGTCACTCTCCTAATACCGGTACACTCATAACTAGTTCAGTCCACGTCCGTTAACATTTCGGCAAACGCCGTGTTGTGCAACCTTTCGAAACATAGCTTACTATGTAAACCTTGCGGCATTACCCATAAAGCTGCCACCGCTGCTGCACACGAGAGAGATTTTGTTGCGCAAGACCGTGGCGCTTCTAACATCCCGACGGCCATGGAGAGGCCGAGCGGCCCAACGCTCGCAACCTCTGCAGCGCAACTCGACGGCAGCGCCAAAAGCCGCGATCAATCAGAGAGCGGCACGCCGCCACGGCCAAAGGAAATCCACAAGAGCGGCAGCTATAAATAGCTTCCGCTTATCTTGCATTTTCGCAACTGCCAAGATTTCACATTGTGGGCGCGGGCACTCTGCTGCCAGCCCATGAATCTCCTCCTTCCCCTCCTGCTCCTCCTCCTCCTCTCGATGCCCCCAATCCGATCAAATGCCTCCCTCCATGAAAGATCCCCTGGTAGCCAGACACTCAACGCAGCTGAATCCACAGTCAGGGCTTCACGCACTCACACTCTACCAGCCTTAAGCCCTGGATATTACGGAGAGAATCTTAGGGGATTTTAAAAAATCTAATTCCGGGATTTGCAGTTTTTAGGCCTCTTACAAACGAAATGCAGCTCTTCCAACCCAACAACGATCATGGTACAGTGGTTCTAATTTATAGCCCTTTGTCAATACACTGCTGAGTGAAGGCCTTCCCACATCGCGGTGACCGCTGGGAATGGTTGGCTATACTTCACCGTTTTGGATCAGTGTGGATTGAGGGAGGAAATAAGGGGGGGGGGGTGAGTTCAGTACTGGTTCACACAAAACTCGCCACTGAACTTTGCCGTAGCCAAGAATTTATCTCAGGTCGCCGGATTCATAGCACAAGGCGCTAACGAACACACTCACGGCCAACATCCGTGACAATTATCTGAACCGGGCATGGGCCTCCCCTAGAACGACTCAGCCTTAAATGAGCACCTGGATGCTGTGGATTAAAACATCAGCAACGGGGCGTGGCGCCGGCACATCCACCCCATCATGCGCCATGCCGGCCCTTAATAAGGCACTCGCACAACGGCACTTGCCCCGACAGTCTGTTAAAGACTGCGCTCGCCAGCGTTCGGATTCGTCGCTAGGGCTCGGCCTTTAGGCAATGGCCGAGCAGCGGGCGCGCGACCGAGCGACATCGCTCTCCTTCCGCTCAGGGTGTCTGCAGGCCTCACCGCTGGTCACACCAGAGACCTGGGGGTCCTTCACGTTGCACCTCTTCCCTGGGGGCCCGTTCTTCTTTAGGTCATTCCCCCTGCGGATAGATGGACAGAGGGAGACACGGAGAGAGACACACACACGCGGCGTCAGGCACCACTCCGCACTATTCCACGCGTGCGAGCGAGGGGCAAAAGCGATAGCCGCACACCCACTTCCCTGCGTTCTGCAGATGCCGATGATCCATCGGTAGATTGACCCAACGCTGTCAGAATGCTTCCTGAGACAAAGCCACGGTATCACCGGCACTGCCCGCTTTGCCCATCTGGAGGCAAACTGCCAGATGTTAACAGAGGCAAAGGACCCTCTCTTTAAGATACTGGGTCATCCTAGTTTGACGCAACATTTGTTTGCCGTAACCTTTGTTGCCATATTGCATGTAATTAGGGACCGTATGATTAAAGAGAGGATCCTTTCCTCTATCAACATCTGGAAGTTTACCAGCAGTGATTCAAGCAGGCGTCACTCTGCTGATGAGATATTGGGTGTCGAAATTGGTCCATGGGTTTTGCTTGTATTCCATCAATGCTCCTGATATGATTTGCTCCCACAAGGCCGTGCGGCCATTGGCTTTTTGTGCAGGATATTTAATAAAAACAATTACTTGGAAAGATATAAGAAGGAGACGTATTTCCCGGCGCTTATCAATTTAGTAAGATATATTTAGGTCGCCTTAAATGCACGCACAGTTTCTTGTATATAAATACACACGTGTACGACCACACACATGTGCATCAGCTTACAAATGCAGTGCAGCGTGTGCACACTCGCACACTACAGTAAATCATTTACGCTTAACACACATGAACGCATCGCTTTAACATACATAATGCATGCGTGTGCATAATTCAGACGACTGATGTATAATACAGGGTAATACGCACGTGTATATGAATTCGTTGTACGTATGCCGATGCGCGTGTAGCCGTGCGCTCACGCGCCACACGATGAAACCGAGCTCGCGCCACGGTGAGTTCGATTCCCGACCGCGGTCAACGTCAGTGGCGAGTGATTTCTCACCTGTTCCCCCGAGTTAAACTCTTTTTTAAAATTAGCACCTGGCATGCAAGGGGTGGTGGTGGTGGTGGTGGTAAAACATCGCCACTGCGGAGACAAAAGCGGCCAGGGCTTGGTGTTTTCGGCAACACCAAGCCCCCCCCCCCGTGCTCGCTACGTGTCCACACTAGGACCGTCCCGGCCTTAAAAGGCGCTCCCTCGCAGCACTTTGCACCAGGGGCCTGTCTCTACTGGACGTCTGTGAAATACTGCGCACCTGTGAAAAAGAGCTTCATGGCTCATCGGATTCCTCCCGCAGTCTAAATAAATATTCTGTTCTGGGAGGGGTGGTCTCCGTCCCTCGTACAGACACTGACCAGTGATTAGCCTAGGAGCAAAAGTAGCTACACATGCATTGATTCTGCACTTGCTCTATCATTATAGTACTATACCGCCTTCGACTTTTATGAACGACTGGGTGTGTAAGGATTAGCGAGTTGTCGCATTATCTGGCTGCATAGCAAATTAAAAAAATACAATTACCTTACTTTGCCTACAAAAAAAAAATGTGTTTTTAATAATTACTTATTTGTTTATGTAGGGCCCCTTTATAACATCACATGCTGTAGGCCGTGCACCAGCTTCATCCGGCACTGACGCTGACTGCACGCGATCCCCGCTGCCGCAACGAGTCAGACCCGCGTCTCGCTCGCTCGCTTGCCCTGCTGCTGCTGCTCCTGCCGCTGCATTGACCCACGCAGGACGGAGTGCTGAGGCTGGCCGCGAACAGCATTGATGGGAGTTCGCACCCGGGCCCGGTGAGACCTGCAGGGTTCGCACCCAGATGCAGTGGCAGCAGCGCAACTTCCCTTCTCTCCGTTCGCCACGACCCCCCGGGGTCTCCCCCACCCCGCCACCCATCCCCCGGGGTCGGGGTGGCGGGGTAGCTGCATGCTCCCGATTGCAAGGGCGACTGTCCTTGCTTTTCCCCTTAGGCGCGCGTGTGTTTGTTGTTGTTGTCTTTGAGTATTTAACTCAGTGACACTGGCCTGTGCTCTACTGCTAGATAGACCGCCCCCCCCCGCACCGCCCCCCGTGGCTTCTTGCACTCCGCCAGACAACAGAAAACAAATCCTGCGGAGCGGCGTCAGAGCGCCAACCGCTACACTACCGCTCCGTATAGCCTCAACAGACTTTAGGGGCAAGTGCTGTTAGCGAGCACCTATAAAGGGCGGTACGGCACACGAGAGGGTGGGTGGCCAAGACCACGCCCGGCCGCCTTTGTCTCCCTAGCGGCGATGTTTACACACCACTGCACCAGGTGCTCATTTGAGGCTGAGTCGACCTAGGGGAGGTTCAGATAATCTTCACCGGGGTCGCCAGGTTCGTAGTGCAGCGTGCTAACCGCTACACCACCGCTCCCCACACACAGACACGCACACACACCTGCATACACACCGGCACACACACAGACACACACACACCTGCACACACCTGCACACACACCTGCACACACACACAGACACACGCAGACACACACACCTACCACACACACAGACACACACACCGGCACACCCGTACAACACCGATGCGCACAAGCACAACGGCCCGTCGCGTAAGCCTCCAACAGAGACTGCCGTGGCAGGCACTGTTGGCGAACACCTTCCAAGCGCCCAAGGCCACCTCGGAGCACCGAGGTGCTGTGGACAGAGGGCGCGCGCTAGGCCGCCTTTGTCTCCCCAGTGCTGACGTTTACACATCGCAGCAGCAGCAGCAGCAGCTGCGTAAATTCGAGGCTGAGTCGACCTAAGTCGGGGAGGCGCGGCACCGGTCAGCTGGTGCTGGCCTTGAGCGCGAATCGGGTCACCGGGCGCGTACCGCAGTGCGCTAACCATCGCGGCGCGCGCGCACGCCCATCCCGTGTGCACAGCGCGTATGCGCGCGCGTGTGCACACGCAGACGGCACACAGTCGCATTGGGTGGCGATTCCCGCACGCTCGTTGGGGGGACACGAAGACCATCGGTGAGAGCCCTTGACGGGCATCGCGAGGATACATATACAGTATAGCGGAGATAAGCGCGGATGGGTGTGCGTGGACATGCACGCGCACACGTACACACGTGCACACGCCACACACGTGCAACGAATGTGTGCCCGTATGAGCGCGTGTGTTGAGGAGCGGTGGCGCAGTGATTAGCGCAGCGCGCCGCGAACCCGGCCGCCCGGGGTTCGATTCCCACTCACCAACCCGTCTACTGTTCTAACCGGTCATGGGCCCTCCTTCCCCTTAGGTCGACTCAGCCTTAAACATGTACCTGGTGCGGTGCGTAAAGGGCGCGGCCGTGCGTGGTGCTGGCCACCCACTCGGGTGCCGCGCCGCGCCGGCCATCATAGGTGCGACTCGCTAACAGCACTTGACCCAACAGGCTGTCGAAACTAAGAGGGGGGGGGGTCTTTGTATGCATGGGGGAGCGGTGGCGTAGTGATTAGCGCACGGCTCACAAACATTAAACGCGTACAGTACTTTAAGGCGTCCAAAAAAACCGCATCATTGGCGGGGAGACAAAGACGGACGGGATTTTGTTGCCGCATGCCACACCGCTCCCGTCGTGCTGGCAATAGGTGCTCGCTAACAGTACTTTCCCCGACATCCCGTGTAGGTTACACGGGGCGGAGGTGGAGGAGGAGGGGGGGAATCTTTGTCTTTGTTTGTTTGGTCCACGGAGCGGCGAGGCCTTGCGCGCTCTCAGCCGTTTCCCCGAGACTCCATTTTGCGAATGCCGAGAGGTATTTTTGGTGCGTACAGCGAGCTGCTGCTGCTGCTGCTTCGTGCGAAACCCGTGTACGCAACACCTCAGCAGGAGCAGCAGCAGCGCACGCGCAGCGCGACCGGTTCGACTCGTGCCCGAGACGACTTCACGGAGAGCCCCACACCGCGCTGCACGACGCTGCCCCGTCGGCCGCGAGTTCCGTTCCCGTCTTGCGGCCGACCGACAGACCCACAGACTACCCTACCTGGTGCCGCGTGTAAACCTCGCCACGGGGGAGACAAAGGCGGCCGTGCCGGCCTTTGTCGGCGCTCACCCGCTAAACGGCCAAGCCTGTCGAGGCTACGCGGGGGGAAATGCGTCTTTGTGTGCGACTCTTGGCACACGCCAGCGCACAAAAGGGCAACAGCCGCGCCGCGTGGACGTCCAGCGGTCGCCGCGTTCGCTGGACGCTGCGTCGGAGGGCGGCGGAGGGCAGCCGGCGGCGAGCCGTGGTTGCTTTGCGGCGCCGCTGAACCCCGAGGGGCCCCCCAGTTCGACTCCCCCGGCCACGGCTCGGCGTCACTTGCGCGAGATTTCCAATTCTGAACCCATGCTGCTGTTTCAGTTTCATGTATTTGGTACAGCCCTGTGAGCCATTCGGCTCTTGAATCGGGCGCCCATCATCAGGCCTTCCCTTCACCAACCCGCGCACCTTCAATCGTGGTGAAGTATGGCCAAGAGCAAACATCGGCCACGATCGACAACGGGGTGTGTGGGGAGGGGGGGCCTTCATCCAGCAGTGGGTTTGATTACGGCCTGTGTGACTTACCGTGTTGTGATTGTAGTGTACACTGTCAGCGATGCAAATGAAAAAATCCCCCGTATAGCCTTGAAGAGACTGGGGCTAGTGCTGTTAGCGAGCAGCACCTATGAAGGCCAGCACGGCACACGAGGGGGTGGGGGGTGGCCAGCACCACGCCCGACCGCCTTTGTCTCCCCGGTGCTGACGTGTCCCCGCGCGGCGAACTCTACATCGACACACCGCACCAAGATACTCAATTAAGGCTGAGTAGACCTAGGCGGATGTCCAGGACCCGGTCCTGAATTTTGCTGCCACTGTTATTGGTCGTGAGCGGAAATTGAACCGGGGTGAGCAATGCACGCACACACAAAGACAAAGACCCCCCAGCCCCGTATAGCCTTCACAGACTGTTGGGGCAAGTGTTGTTAGTGAGTAGCGCCTTTGAAGGCCGGCACGGCACACGATAGAGGGTGCGTGGCCCAAGCACCGACGAAGTCACACACACACGGACACGGATAGTCGCGTTGATTGTCACGAGGAATCACCCCAAGTTCACAGGAGACGCCCCCAATGGTGGAGTGGTTCAGGATGCCGCGACATGAAGACGCCTGCGTGCAGTATTTTCATTCCCTCTGAAGATGTTCGTGGAGGGTTCTTTTAAACGACGTTTTTTTTAAACACCACAATGATGATACAAACGTACACACAGATAATTGCAATTGTGTATTTTGCGTTTAAGCACGAGGGATACGCTACGCGCGTCGCGGGTGCTGCAGTTGTTGCTGGAGCTGTCATGCAACACGGCTCAGCTGCTAACACACACACGCGTACACGAACCCGTGCGCGCACACAGCCATATACACACCCGCACACACACACACAAAGGCACAATATAAGCAAACACACACACGCGTAGGTGCATACAAACAAACACACACACACACGCGCGCGGCTACACAAATACACACGCGTGCGTGCGTATATTCAGACACGCGCACACAGACACGCGCACACAGACACGTGTACACACACACACAAAGACACGTGCACACACACACCCCACGGCACACGGGAAGGTCGGGCGGTTGGGGGGAGTGTGCGCGTGTGGGTTCCGGGGAGAGATTGCCGAGGCCGCGTTTACAAGTGTGGCGTTGCCCGCTCCGCGAATGCGCGGCGCCTCTCTGTTCTGCGCGTGTGGCCACGCCATTTTGTCCACCACCACCACCGCCGCCGCTGACGACACAAGAACACGCAGAAGTGGGGGGGGGGGGGGGGCACACGCGCTCATGAAAACCTCGTGGAGCAGATGAGCCCCCCCCCCTGCAGACACAACAATCACCCCTGCGAGGGACGGCCACGTGACGCGCACACTCACACACACTCTTGTCAGTTGCACGCCGCAATGTGCGGGAACGCGCCACGAAAGTAACTCCATTCGCCAAAACGTGTTTGGCCACAGTGTGCATCATCACATACACTGTGCCATCATCACATGCACGGTGCCATCATCACATCCACAGGTCCATCATCACATCCACAGGGCCATCATCACATCCACGGTGCCATCATCACATGCACGGTGCCATCATCACATCCACAGGGCCATCATCACATCCACGGTGCCATCATCACAACTGCGGTGCCATCATCACATCCACGGTGCCATCATCACATCCACGGTGCCATCATCACATGCACGGTGCCATCATCACATCCACGGTGCCATCATCACAACCGCGGTGCCATCATCACATTTACGGTGCCATCATCACATTCACGGTGCCATCATGACATCTGCAAACACGCGCACGTTCTTGCTCTTCCCGACGATGACAGGGAGATAATTCGCTGAAATATTTGGAGGCGTTTGCCCCGGCGCGCTGTTGAACGTGACGATTTGCGTTGCACGATGGCGACTCTCCTCCGTCTCACGACCCACGCATCAATTAGCCAATAAATATAACATTATGAAGTTGAGGACATCGATCACGTACATCTCTTATTTTGGGGTAGCCGGTGGGGGGGGGGCGTAAGTAATTACCGCAAAATTAACGATGGTTAGATGCGGGAGTGACCTCGACTTTCTCTCCCCGCCCCACCTACATTTTCAACGAGCGATTATTGCAAATGCGCATCTCGCCATCAGTAACGCAATTACATTTGTCCATCCCTCAGTCCGGCCATATACTTCACCACGTTGGTCACTTGCAGGGTTTGGTGAAGTAGTGTTGTTTTTGTGTGTGTGGGGGGGGGGGGCTCGTGGGGTTATGAAGCCCAGAACCGGTTCAGATATCACTCGCCACCCACTCGCCACTCACTCGCCACTCACTCACTCGCCACTCACTCACTCGCCACTCACTCACTCACCACTCACTCACTCACTCACCACTCACTCACTCACTCACCACTCACTCGCCACTCACTCACTCACCACTCACTCACTCGCCACTCACTCGGCACTCACTCACTCACCACTCACTCACCACTCACTCACTCACCACTCACTCACCACTCACTCACCACTCACTCACTCACCACTCACTCACTCACCACTCACTCACTCACCACTCACTCACCACTCACTCACTCACCACTCACTCACCACTCACTCACCACTCACTCACTCACCACTCACTCACTCACCTACTCACTCACTCGCCACTCACTCACCACTCACTCACTCACCACTCACCCACTCGCCACTCACTCGGCACTCACTCACTCACCACTCACTCACCATTCACTCACTCGCCACTCACTCACTCACCACTCACTCACTCACTCGCCACCCACTCACTCACTCACGTTGCCCCTGGCCGGGAATAGCAACCAGCGGGTCGACCGGGTTCGCGTAAGCGCGGCGCGCTAACCACCAGCGTCAACCACCCTACGCCCCCCTCCTAAAAGCCCCGTTCGTACAATCAATCGTAAGAAATCAAACGCGTTGCGTCGCTGTAAAAAAAACGCGAACGCAACGCATTGTGGCAACCACCGAGTCTGTCCGTATCATCTGCCGGCGACGACTCTGCGTTAATCGCGCCTCCTTTGGCGTCGAGGTGAGAACGCGTGGACACGCCGGGTAGAGTTACCTGCGCCTTACCCCTCACTCTCCCCTCCCGCCGCGTAGCCCGACAACGCCCCTGTAACAAAGCCACCCTCTGAATGTGCGTCCGATCTCGGAAGATAAAGCGCGGCACGCCGGGCTGTAGCAGCTATGAATTGATGGTGTTACCGCTACGCAACGCGCTGGTGCTGTGTGGGCTGCTATGCGGTTACGTTGTCAGCAGAGAGGGTCGTACGGCAAAAACCCATCGTTGTTGTACTGTACTTCCATAACACCCCCACCCAACCCACCACGTCTATGATAATAAACAAGGCAGCTTCAAAGAGAGCGCGTACGCGCAGTTCGAGTCCAAGCCACGGCTCCCAAGAGTCAGTGGCGAGTGATCGATGAACCGGACACACGGTGTTGACAACGAGGTGAATGCACTGCTCGGTTATGGGGCCGTCCATAAATAACGTCACGCACCTAGGGGGGGGGGGGGGTCAGACATTTGTGACGATGTGTGACGAGGGGAGGGGGGTTTGAGAAATGTGACGTCACATCAAAATGCGCAACTTTAAATGAATATAGACAACACGTTCTACTTAATTAAATAGACTTTTTAATAAATGTTTTCTCCTACAACATAAGAGTGCAGTGGCACATTAAATAGGCACTACAATGACAATAGTTTAAAACGATTTGAAGCATGTTTTATTTTCTTTGGTGGGGGGGTAGAGCTTTGTGACGTCATATTTGAGGGGGGGTCTGACTTTTTGTGACACCGTGTGACGAGGGGGGGGGGGGGGGTCAAAAATCGTCCAAAATCGCGTTACGTCATTTATGGACGGCCCCTATGTCCGTAACGTGTGTTGAACTTCTATTGCACCCTACATAGCCAACCGTGCACATCGGAGGTGCGCGTTAAACGATCCACACACGACGCGCGCGGCGTGTGGAGGCCCTCAATCCAGCAGTGCATTGGCAAAAGCGTGCGGCACACACACAGACACACGCGGCACACAGACACGCAGCACACACACAGACACACGCGGCACACAGACACGCGGCACACACGCGGCACACACACAGACACACGCGGCACACACACACGCGCGCGGGGCTCGTTCGTAACGAGCACAAATCATTGGTTATCCAGCCACCGTCACAATCCGCTCAGAGCCTGTACATCATCATCACCATGGTACTTGTCGACTGGTGGAGTACATGGGGGTAACATCCATTATTATTAGTATCAGCCAGGATCGATCGACTGCTGGATGAAGCCCTCCCAACGCCTTGTCAGCGACGGAGGCCATACTTCACCAGGCTGGTCAGTGCGGCTTGCTAAAGGGGTTGGTGGAGTTCAAGTAACATTCACTCGCCGCTGATGTCAGCTGCGGTCGGGTTCGTGGCAGCAGCCGCGCTAACCACTGCGCCACCGCTCATCGTTCCACTCCATGATTGTCGTTGTATGACCGTCACCATGAGACGGTAACACCACCAGTCTCGGGGCTGGATGGCAAAGGCAAAGATCCCCCGTATAGAGCCTGAAACAGACTGCTGGGGCAAGTACTGTTAGTACCGAGTCAGGTTGGCAGGGTGCGCGACGTTGGTGGGAGGTAGGAGGCCAGCACCACGCACGGCCGCCTTTGTCTCTCCAGTGCCGAAATTTAGAAAACCGCACAGGGGTACTCATTTAAGGTTGAGTCGACCCAGGGAAAGGCCCCAAGACCGGTTCAGATATTCGTCACCGTTGTTGGCCGTGAGCGAGAATCGAACTTGGGTTGGCCTGGTTAGGAGCGCAGTGTGTTAACCACTGCACCACCGCTCCTCTGGTGGGGGCGGGGGGGTGTACGATACTGGCGTACGTGGCTTATCGGTGGCGTAGCGTGGTTGGCATGGCCACCGGTACTAGGAATTAAATGCTCCCTATCCCCCCGCCGCCCCCCAATCCAATTCACCCCCCCCCCCCCTCTTTGGAGGCCGACTCCTGGGCCCGTCTGGTGCAATTATGTCGCCTGCATCAACGATAGCTGCGTCACCGCCGTGACGTATTGTCCCGTAGATGAAATATTAGTGAAATACTCCCCCTCCCCCCCGGGCAATGGTTTAACGTCTCAAATGAAACCACACTTTGGGTACATCATCATCATCTGCGGCTTCCGGGCAGCGAGCGTTCCCTGGAATCATTCGCCCTATCCAAGAAAGGAAACCCTGCTGCTTCTATGTTATTGAGTATCATCAGCAAAAAGGGCCGTACGTTATACGGTCAAGAGCAGGCGATAACCGGGTGATCCTTGGAATTCACGAGGTTCAACAAGCGATTTCTAATCACCCTTTTTGCTCTTCTCCTCCACAGCTGATCGAATATCGTGCAACGCCGATGTTTCCGCATCCTCCAGAGGAGAGAGCATTGCAGGATCGATACCACGTGGGCCGACATCGGTGGGAGACACGCGGAGGCTTTGAAATCAAAAGTTGCGTTCTCCATACAATGGCCACCGCTGTCACGTACGCCATGATATACACAACTTATTTGAGTGGGGTAGCTACAAATGTATCGCCATGCACGTCATCCGCTCAGGTGTTTAGTCGAGGAAACAGGTGTACACCTTCCCCCCATAATTAAATGTTGACCACTCGGCGAATTTGTTTTAGTTAGCCGGCCGTCGTGGGCAGCAGAGAGCGGTGAAGTAAGACCCGCGTGTTTTATTCTACTCACCTCCTCGCGTCTGTCCTCCCCATCCTCAACCAACCCGCACTGACCAGCGTGGTGGGGTATAGCCAAAGCCCCCCCCCAAACCCCCAACCACATCCAGCAGTGGATTGACAAAAGGGATGTACATACACACAACAAAAATAGTTTGCACATAATAGTGAATTGCAAAGACAAAGATCCCCCGTGCAACGCACGCAGGCTGCTGAGACAAGCGATCCCCCGTGCAACGTACGCTGGGCTGGCGCGCGAAGGGGTGGTATGGTCAGCACCACGCTCAGCCTTCTTTGTCTCCCTGGCGCTGTGCATGCATCGCTCCAGGTACCGCGTGCACTGTCTGAATCATAATGGCCAGGCAATGGCTCACACGAGCATTATTCCAGAGATGCATTCGGATCTCGACGTAAACTATGTTTACACGTTACATTAAAAAGTGATTTGTCTGAATTCCACACAGTTTATGCTTGACAAATTCAATTACATGTGCCGGGTTATTTGACAAACTTAATGCAATAAAGTTATTCTTAGACGTTGTTGGGGATGAACAGTGGCACAATGGTTATATTATTGGCGAGCCGTGCTGTGAACCTGGCTAGCTAAGTATATTTTCCCGGCCACGGCTACCATCAGTGGCTAATTATACCCCCAGCTGGTATTTAGGCTGCCGCCCCCCTCGCCTTCACCGACTCGCACAACCACCGTGGTGCATTGTGGTCAAACAGCCACCCGTAAGCGACACAGTGCAAGGGGTTTTATGCATCCCACAAGGTGTGCTTTAGTGGGTGTTGTATTATTTATCCGGTGCCTTATACACACCGCGTCCTAATTTCAGCTGTCCGAGGCTGAGATCCGGAAAATATTCCCCGACAGTGCATTATGGGAATACGCCTCTGCCAACGGCGTTGTATTCATGCACACCCACGCATCACATCATAAACATACACAGCATCATTCACACATCCACACAAATATACACACACACATTACATACACAGCATCGTCATACAACTCACGTCGCACACAGACCCATACGTCACATCGTACACACACAATACAGACAAATCGCATCATACATACGTGTAAATATACACACATGAGGTCACACATACTCAACACAAATGAGCACGTACAGTATACACAAAGGACAAAGTTTCCCCGTATAACCTTTAACAGACCGCTGGGGCAAGTGCTGTTAGCGAGCACTTAATAAAGGCCGGTACGGGACGCGATGGGGGTGGGTGGACAGTATCACGCCCGGACGTCTTTGTCTCCCCAGCTGGCGATGTTTACACACCGCACCAGGTACTCGTTTGAGACTTAATCGACCTAGGGCGAGGCCCAGGACAGGTTCAGACAATCCTCACTGGGTGATGGCCGCCAGCGGGAATCGAAACCCGGGTCGCCGGGTTCGTAGCGCAGCGTAGCGCTAACCGCTGCACCACCGCTCCCCACTACACACACAACTGGCGAACGCGCGCGCACCCACGCATACAACTGCACGCGTGCAGACACTGACCCCTCTGACCCACTGAAGCCCAAAGGTCGCCTCCCAGCCGTGACCTCCCCGACCACGAATCTAAGAGCCCTTTCAGGAACGCGAGATCCACCGCCAGCCACCACGCTGGTGGGATGCCCCCGTGGAGTGTAGAGGCACAGGCGATCGCCGTGACAGAGAACAGATCTCTCCACGAGGGGGGGGCGGCGAGGAGTGGGGGCTCTAAGCAAGCGTCTTAATCAGCTTCATTTGTAGAAGGTCAGTGACTCACCCTGGCACCTAAGCGTTAAGCCTGTTGCAGCGAGATTAAGCGACGCGCGCAGACACAATACGGGTTAGAGTTTCTACACGTGTGTGTGCGTGTCTGTGTGTGTGTGTCTGTGTGTGTGTGTCTCTGTGTAGTGCAGTGGCCGTGTAGCGGTTAGCGCACTGCTGCTACGGACCCGGCGACCCGAATTCTATTCCCCGCCCACGACCAATAACAGTGATGAATATTTGAACCGGTCCTGAGCTCATCCCGAGGTCCACTCAGCCTTAAATGAGTGCATCACCTGGTGCGATATTAAATATCGGCACTGGGGAAACGAATGCGTCCAGGAGTGGTGCTGGCCACCCACCTTCTGGTGCGCCGCCTTCATAGGTGGTCTCGGACAGCACTCTTCCCAAACCGCCTGCACTCCAATAGGGAGACTGATCTTTTCCTGTGTTCATGTGCACAATCATTTGCGAACGCTTTCTCTCCCTATGCTACCTGTGCAAGAGGGACTCGCCGCGCTCTGCGGGATCGGGGGGGGGGGAGGGTTATTTGACCATACTTCACCATACTGGTCAGTGCTGGTTGGTGGACACGGGGAGCCTATTAATGTGGAGCCATAGACGTACAGTACAACCTGTGATTTTGCTACACTGCCTTCTGTTGCCCGTTCCTCGGCGCCCAGATGCCTACAACACCTGCATGCGTAGCTATCGCTCATCCAAGAACTCTCCAGGTTCAAAGCCTGCTTAGCTTCGCTTCTGAGCTCCTGCCGAGATTGCACACATTGCAGGCGATGTTGGTGATTTTTTATTTACGAACCACTTACTAACCACTTACTAAACACTTAATATCATACATTTAAGCACGCCGAGCAGCGCGATTGCCAATAAACACGTATAAATTAACACTCCAAGCAAAACGTACCAATTTACTCTCCACGAAGATGACAATGAGTTACCAAAAGCTGCCCCATTGGGCGAATGTTTATCATTTCGTCAATCCAGTGCTGGATTGAATATGGTCGTGGTGGTTGATTGACCATATTTCACCACGCTGTTCCACAGTTCGATTTGGTGATGTTGGCCATGTCTGGGAAACGAGTGCGCTAACTGCTGCGCCACCGCTCCTACATGTGCTTTATAACTAGTAACACTGTATAATGTACAGACACAACCAGTTAGCATTTTGGTAAACAGACCTTCAACACAGACAGACGTTGACTGTGCATAGCTCTATAATTATGAATCTATCGTTGATATGATTCACTAAGCTCAACGGACATCGCAGAACTCCATTCCGTCTCTCCATTCCGCTCAAAAGCAGCACAAACAAAATAACGTTCTAGTCCACCAGCCTCGTCCAGGCCGCTGTCACCGAGCAGCGTTTCTCCACGCGAGAAAACGACCTTCTGGAGCGGTCTCGACCTTCTGGCTCTCGTCGGCAGTGTCAGGAACAAACGCCGCCGGATGGCGCGAGGTGCAATTTGGCGTGAGAGCGCCCCTCCGCACGGGACCTCCATCATCGTCCGTGGGTGCCGCGCGCAGTGAGCGACTCGGCCCAGGCTGGCCGGTTCCCGTGCGCCGCGGTTATTGATGCCCCCTCACCCATTGTGTGGCCGGGGTCACGCGGCGGTTGCGCCCCGAGTCTCAATATGCCCTCGCTCACCGCCGCCTGAATTATGGGACTCGAACAAATTAGAAATATTTCAGCTTCCCCCCCCCCCCCCCCCGGCCAAATCCCCTTTGGTCGCGGATGGTACACACTGCTTGTGTGTGTGACTGTGTGCTTGTGTGTGTGACTGTGTGCCTGGGTGTGTGTGTGCGACTTTGACTGTATGTGCAGTGTGCGGGGAGCGGCAGTGTAGCGGTTAGCGCTACGCTGCGCTACGAACCCGGCGACCCGGGTTCGATTCCCGCTCACGGCCAACACCGGTGACGATTATCTGAACTGGTCATGGGTCTCCCCTAGGTCGACTCAGCCTCAAATGAGTACCTGGTGCGGTGTGTAAACATCGCCACTGGGGAGACAAACGCGGCCGGGCGTGGTGATGCCCCCCCACCCCGTTGCTAACAGCGCTCGCCCCAACAGTCCGTTACAGGCTACCCCGGGGGGCATCTCTGTTGTGTGTGTATCTGGGTAGGGAGCGGTGGTGCAGCGGTTAACGCGCCGCACCACGAAACTGGTGACGCCGGTTCGATTTCCGCTCACGGCCAACGCCAGCGACGGTGGCATTGTGCCGTGAGCGCTCACTCCGACTTGGGATTCCTGAACCCGCCACCATCAGCAGTGGCGAGCGATGTCAGCACCTCTTCCTGGACCTACGCGTGCGTCGACGCGGCCTCGAACGAGTAACCGCGGCGCGCCTATGAACAGCAGCACGGGGACACAAAGACGGCCGTGCCTGGCGCTGGCGGGCGGTGTTGGCGCACGTGTCGGTGTGCAGAGCTTCTAGTGCACGCACTGCGGTGCTCGCTCGCGCACTGCGCGTACAAAGACGAAAACTCCCCCGTGTAACAGACTGTTGGGGCAAAGTGCTGTTGGCAAGTAGCACCCCTAATGAAGGCCGGCACGGCGCACGAGAGGGGTGCGCTGGCCAACACCACGACCGGCCGCTTTTGTATCTCCGGTGCTGATGTTGACACTTGGCTGATTCGGGTCACCGGGTTCGTAGCGCAGTGCGCTAACCACCACAGCTGCCGCTCAGCTAAACAGCGCGTACACGTGTGTGTGCGCACACACACACACGCGCAGCCCACACAGTGTGTGTGTGTACGCAGAATAATTAATTAATACTTATTCCATGGCCCAGCCACGTCTCCTTCAGTTCGCAAAACAAAGCCCTCATCTATGCCAACTACGTACAGTGACCCTACCCCGGCTCACACACACACAGTGCACACACACGGCAGTCAGGCGCATGCACAACCCACACACACACACACACGCACTCGTGAGCACACACTCATGCATGCATGCACACTCACACAGGAAGTCACGCGCGCACACACTCATGCGCACACACACACTCACACGAACCCGGGCGCACACACTCATGCACTCCCACGCGCACACACTCATGCACACACACGAACCCGTGCGCACACACTCATGCACACCCACACACACACACTCATGCACACACTCACACACGATCCCGTGCGCACACACTCATGTACACCCACACACATACACACGAACTGGTGCGGACACACACTCATGCACACTCACACACGAACCCGTGCGCACACACTCATGCACTCCCACACACACGAACTCTTGCGCACACACACTCATGCACACACACACACGAACCCGTGCGCACACACTCACACACGAACTCGTGCGCACACACTCATGCACACACACACGAACCCGTGCGCACACACTCACACACGAACTCGTGCACACACACTCATGCACTCCCACACACACACACACGAACTGGTGCGGAAACAAACTCATGCACACCCACACACTCACACGAATCCGTGCGCACACACACGCATGCACTCCCACGCGCACACACTCATGCATGCACACCCCCGGCAGTCAGGTGCGAGCACACTCATGCGCACACGTACACGCTCTCACGGGCAGTCACGCGCACATACACTCACACACGCACGTGTGCACACAACACACACGTGGACGCACACACACCTATTCGAAGGCGCGCACACACGCTAAAGCCCCGCTGTCGTATAAAAATCGATATTTGCAGGAAATTCGCTTCTTTTTGTACACGCATGGGCAAAAACCCACAGCCAACGGTGTATACACCTCGATTCCTGCACGCCGCCGTCACGATCGATGGTCGTGCGCGTCAAATGCAGCGCTTGGAAGAGATGGGCTGGCTTCCGTAGAGACGCCGCTAATTAAGAACATCGTCATCATCATCAACAGCACCAGCGTCGTCGTCATCATCATCAGTATCATCGACCTCAACAAGAGCAGCACAGTACCGTTGCATGCACGTCCGTGTGTCTGTGTGTGTTCGTGTGTAAATGCACCCTGGGGAGCGGTGGTGCAGTGCTTGAGCGCGCTGCGCTACGAACCCGGTGACCCCCAGTTCGATTCCCGCTCACGGCTAACACCGGTGACGATTATCTGAACCGGTCCTGGGCCTCCCCTAGGTCGATTCAGCCTCAAATTAATATCTGGTGCGGTAAAAAAAAATCGCCACTGGGGAGACAAAGGCGGTCGGGCGTGGTGTTGGCCACCCCACCCCCCTCGCGTGCCGTGCCGGCCTTCATAGGTGCTCGCAAACAGCACTTGCCCCTACAGTCTGTTAAGGCTACACGGGGGGGGGGGGGGGTGTTGCGGGGGGGGGGGATTTTTGTCTTTGTGTAAATGCGCGCACGCGCACGCACGCGCGCGTTGTACGAGTGGAGGATGCCTCGAGGTTCGAGGTTTAATAGAAAGCGCCGGGACGATGCACATTTTGACATCTCCCGCGACACCGGCAACAGCGCAGCCTTCTGCACGGTCGGACGCTCTCTGCTGCACTCCCCCCCCTCCCCCCCCTCTCTCCCCCCCTCTCTCCCCCCCTCTCTCTCTCGCTCTCTCTGACATCACGAACTCGTGGAACGTCGAGACGGGACGTTGGGTGGGTGGCGGCGGACGGGGGGGTAGAAACCGTTCGTGACATACTCCGCGATTTCCCAGCGCCCACAGTCTCCGAACAACAACACGAACGCACTGCAGCGATGATGCTGCTGCTGCTTTATGCAATCGCCCTCACGATGATCGTCACGTTGACGCTGCAAGCTATTCCCACCGCTATTCCCGAGTGCACACAATGCAGTGCCGTGTGGATGGATGCAAAGACAAAGATCCCCCCCCCGCCCGCGTAGCCTGCACCAGCTGTGCGGGTAAGTGCTGTTAGCGAGCACCCATGAAGGCCCGCACGGCGCACCTATGACGGAGTCGTGGGGTGGTCAGCACCACGCCCGGTCGCCTTTGTCTCCCCAGTGCTGATGCTTTTTTTTTGATACACAACGAACCAGGTACCCATTTGAGATCGAGTCGACCGAACGGAGGCCAACGAAGGAGACTCATATATGAGAGCGTGGATCACACTCGGGTCGCCGGATTCGCAGTAGAATGCGCTAACCACGACACTACCGCTCCCCACATGTGTGTACACACACAGACGCACACACATGCACGGCACACTTACGTAAGCGCAGCTGCTATAACAGCGGACGTACAGCCCTCGGTCCGCACACACACGCACACAGGCACACACACTCACACACACGCACTCACACACGCACACACACACGCACACACGGGTCCATGTCGCTGTGGAGCCGCTGAGCCCGGCCACCGTCACGATCGTTACGGTCATTGTGCAGCCACACGCAGCAGGAGGAGGAGGTGGTGGAGGCTTGAAGCGACCGAGCGACAACGCGACACGAAGACGGCGGCGAGGTGTCGCGTGCGGCGCGCGCGTTACCCGTGGTCGCGCCAGCTGCCTGCCAGGCCACCCCGACCGCCAGTTCCCACCGCGGATCGGGCGGCGCCTCCTGTTCCCGGTGCTGGCTCGACCCCTCCGTTCCCCCCTCGCCTCCTCCGATCTCTCTCCGACTCCACCGCCACCTCCTTCCCCGGCAGTCCCCGTCTGTCCGCGCGCCTCTCTCTCCCGCCTCGCTCACCACCGCCGCCAACCCCCCCCCCCTCCTCCTCTCCGCTCTCTCCCCTCTCCCCTCTCACCCGCGCGCTCCTCCTCCCCCTCGATTCTCCCTCCTTCTCTCCCTCTCTCTCCTCCTCCTCTCTCCCACCCACCGATCCTCCCTCTCGCTCTCTCTCTCTCTCTCCAGTCTGCGACAGCGCCGGCTGACGTCTGAGCTTCACGCAGGCACGCACACAGGCACGCACACTCTCTCCCCTTCCGCGCTACGAACGAGGAGCCCCCACCTCCACCACCCCGAGTCGATTGGCTCAGCCGCGTCTCGGCTCGTGCCGGCAGCTGAGCGCGCAGGAAGGAAGCGTGGTGGTGGCGGATGCCGGAGCAACGTTGGAGCAGCGGTAATCGTATCGGGGGGGGGGGGGGACACCGCGTAGGGAGCCGGTAGCGCACTGCGCTAACCACGAGCACCTCCAGTGAGCCGAGTTCGAATCCCGCCCGCTGCTCACATGAGGTAGAGAGTTATTGATGGATGTACTCTTCTCCTATATAAAGCCGTGCACGCACGGCTTGCTTTCTCACTGCATCATTCCTCGGATTATTGCTGTCTCTTGGCATGCACTGCGATAGACGCGTGACTTGTCGCCGCAGCTGTCTCATCGAGAAGTATTGTGGATGTAGTGTGCCCGGTGTGCGGGAATGTGTTCTTACGGGTCGCCGACAAGGACAGTTCCTGGATTAAAAACTCATGGGTTGGCCCCACCCCACTTCTCCTATCCAAGTTCAATTCCCGGCCACGGCTAACGGCAGTTGCGCGTGATATCCAATCCCGAACCCATCCCGGGCACTTCCCTTCCACAATCCGCAATGTCCAAGTGAAGTATGGCCAATGAACCCCCACGAGTGACAGAGCGCGGTGAGGCCTCCATCCAGCAGTGGATCGATAACGGGCCGTGCTCGATCGAGACAGACGCGTGGTGTGGGGGAGGGGGTGACTCGTGGTGCCTCGTTCCTCGAAACGAACCCCGGTCTCGTCGCGACGTCCGGCCAGCGAATTCCACTCAGCTATAGGAGGCTCCCCGTGCATCCGATGAGCACCGTTGACTTACGTACGGTGCCACAGAAGTTCAACATACGTACATACATCCCCGTACATGTATTATCGTTATGATGACATGGTGGGCATACACACCCATATATGTACAGTATACCAAAGGCAAAGAGCCTCCGTGTAGCCTTTAACAGCCTGTTGGGGCAAGTGCTGTTGGCGAGCACCTGTGAAGGCCGGAACGACACACAAGGGGGTGAGTGGCCAGCACCACGCTCGGCCGCCTTTGTCTTCCTCGTGGCGATGTTTACACACCGCACCAGGTACTCATTTGAGGGTGAATCGACCTGGGGGAGCCCCAAGACCGGTTAAGATAATCGTCACTGTTGATGGCCGTGAGCGGGAATCGAACTCGGGTCGCCGGGTTCGTAGCGCACACACACACTCATGCAGACACAATGTATACGTACACGTCCAAGCAGACACCTCCACGCACATGAGCGCATTTGCACACACATAATCCCGCTTGGGTGACCGCCACGCATACACGGGGGTTGTCAAATAGTTTCCGGGGCTACGTGGTGGTGGGCATCAGACACGACGGTGCAGCAAACGTAAATTGTTGTACTGCACCTATAGGCTCCCACGTATGTTGGTGGCGCAGCGGTTAGCGCACTCCTGGTATCTACCCAGCGACCTGGACTCGATTCCCAGGCCAGAGCTAACACCACCAGTGGCGAGCGATTTGGAAAACCGGGTCCGGCCCCCTCCGCTCCCCGCTCTTCACAACCGGCGTGGTGAAGTATGGTTGAATAAGCCACGTGACCCGCACGCACTGGGAGATCGAGGTCCTCGTCCAGCAGTGGAATGGCACACGTCAATGTACGCACGCGCACGCGCCCTCTACACCTCAATAGCGCGGACACGTGGTTCGCAGAGAGAGAGAGAGAAGGGACAAGGTCTGGGATGTCGAATGATGATTCAGTGGCATTCGCCAAAACGTCGACGGACGGCGCCGTCCAATTAAATGTCTTTCTTAAATCAAGGTGAGATCCCAACGTGATGTTTTGTTGTTGCTTTTGCGACGGAGGCCCAGGAATCGGGAAAGAGTAGCAACTACGATCGGCTTACTACTGCTGCTGCTGCTCCACTGTACGTTGTCATTACCGTCGCTAGTATTGAGCGTAATGGGTCGCGCGGTTTGATTTATTCCAGAGTGGGTGATGTGCAGCCTGACTTATTCATTGTTAATTCCATTTATGTATTTATTTACCTTCTCCCTCCCTCCCTGTCTTTAGCCACGCTGTGAATTGGCGCCGGCGAGCGGAGAATTTAGCGAGCGCAGTTCTTGGAAACCCTTCAATGGGGTCCGGAACTTCGTCACTGCTTCGATTCACCGCAAGAGGGATCGGGAATCAGTGGGCGCACATCAAGGAACAAAAATAATTCCTCCACGGAACAAGAACATGTATGTAGAATAACAAGACAAAGCGACTTTAACCCAACTCTTCCGGGCGCGGACCGACCGACCCAAACCCTTTTTTTTAACGAGAAGCCACCACGGCCGAAGGGAATGGAGATGAGAGCGCAAGATAGACGGGAGGGGGTTGTAATATTGGGATTTGACTGCGAAATGTGTTGGGATGGTGGGGGGGCAGCACACTGACAAAAAATCCGAAGAGGTTGAATAAGCGAGGGAGGGGAGGGGGTGGGAAACGACCCCACCGCGTGTGCAGGTGACGCGAATGCAGACGCAGAGTCGCATTTTTTATCCCATTATCCGTAGCTGTGTACGTGAGGACACGCGCGCAGTCAACGCCACCGCGTGGGCGATTCCGCGGTAAAGGAATTACAGGAAACAATGCAGGAACGTTAGACACTGCGATGTAATTGGCTTTTTTCAATTTTCTATTTAATTCTTATGTAACGCGCGCTGTTCCCGTTCGTCCTGGGATATTCGAGAGCGACGGTAACAGCCCAAACGAGGCTCCGTGTTTTCATGCCGTGATTAACAGGCTGTGTCCCGTGCTGTAATTCCGTCACCGCGGAATTGATCCGTGTACACACAGAAGACGTCCACGATTCGTCCACTAAGAGTACATACTGCGCGTGGGGGCGGGGGGGGGAGAAGGCTGTGGTTAAAGAGCAGCTAATAAGGGACAGGCCGCATTTGTCTTTCCATTCTGTTGTTTGCGCACTGCAACAGCGGCGCGTTCTCACGGCGTGACGAGCGTGCTAGCGGAATCGGTGGAGGTAGCGGAGCCGGGGGTTAGGGGGGTTATGGATTGTCCGCAGTGCCTGTGGTTAGGACCCGTGCCCTGGGTGCGTGGAGCTCACAGCTCTTTCGTCGCTAATTGAATTTGACCCCGCCGACGAGCAGGACGCCCTGGTAAATGACCCCCCCCCTCCCCCGCGTGTTTGCCATGGCATGATTTTACAGCCCCCCCCCCCCCCTCTTTCGACCCAGCTGTGTCATCTCACTCGAGTCCGGAGCCCTCCTCCACACACACTGCCCCACGCCCGGCGTATTATTTATGCCACGACAGCTTCCGTCGTGTTTCCTGTTCGCCAATCCGCTCGCCGCTGGAGGAAGACCTTCTCCGCTTCGTGCAAGGTCAAGGTGGTGCTTTAATCTCACCTTAGTCAGCGCGGGTCGACGATGATGATGATGATGGTGGTGGTGAGGGCGGGGGGCAATGGACGGGGGGCAAGACCCGTTAAGATGTCATCATTAGCCACTGATGTTAGCCGCGACTGTGTATCGAGCTCGGCTTTCCGTGCTCCAAGCGCAGGGAAAACAAAAAATGTTGCACCACCGCTCCACAATGGTGGCTCGGTTTGTCATTGAAACAAAGCGCTCGGCACATTCGTCAACAGCGCTGCCTTGAAAGGGGGGGGGGGGTATATAGGTGACGTTTCGGGCGATGGTCTTTCGTCATAGTATTAAAACAAAGGGATGCACAGGTCGTGAAGGCATCGTTGACCTTTGTGACCCACGGCTGCCCCACGGACGGGCTGGGGTCCCTGGCTCAGGGTTCTCGTAATCTGGCACTGTGGTGTGGTGAGATACGGTGACCGTGCATACAAAGTGTGTATAGACATGCCACTATGTTTGCATAAGACATGCCGTGGATAATTCTTGAAACATGTAAGAGGTGAAGTAATTTTAGACAGCAAAAATGATGACTGTCCCGTAATATCTGTCCTCTCTCATACGATATCACCACAATGTGTGTGTCCAACACACGATATCACCACACTGTGTGTGTGTCCAACACACGATATCACCACACTGTGTGTGTCCAACGCACGATATCACCACATCGTGTGTGTGTGTGTGTCCAACGCACGATATCACCACAATGTGTGTGAAGGACGCTACTGGGAAGTCGGAGGCAGTCGCCCTTCAGCAACAACGGAGGGCAGAGGAGCGACGCTCACAACAACGAGCGGAGCGCCGGGCGTATAAAATACAGCAAGTTGGAACAGTAGGAGGTACAGCTGGTGCATCTACCAGTCATCTCAGTCAGTCAACCCATGGCACCTGGGTCTGTCCCAAGACCTCCTGTCAGGGAACCTTCGACACTTGGCCTCAAAGTGCACCTGGCCTGGCACAGGCGCCGTGGTGACGTCACCGTCACTTAGCGGCGAATGTCGGGTATTTCTATTGGTGTCCAACGCACGATATCACCACACCGCCTGTGTGTGTGTGCGTCCAACGTGTTCCTTCTGTGCACTTTTCGGCCCGTTGTTAATTGCAGTCTCCCCCCCCCCTGTGCGTCTGATCCACGCGTCGCGAACAGGCGACCCGCACGGATTGAAAACGTTCCTCTCCCGGCGAACTGCCATTGCTGCTTCTCATTATCACCAAGTTCAGTTATTTTGCCGAAGCACTCTCACACTGCCCAGTCATCGCTGATGGCCGCTTCATGTCACCATCACGGCACTGGTTCGCGCCTTGAATAAGCCATTTGTTTCCCCATCCATCGCCCACCAATAATTATTCTATTTTGCTTTGCAAACTCGCTGCACGTTCACGGCCAAGATGCCAGAATGTTAACTACCGGCGGCGCGCGTCGCGCAAATTCCCTCCGCATGTTGGAGTCATTACTTTGACAATGTAGCGGGTCTCGACTGAAATCCACGGGGGTTCCACATTGCCCCCTGTTGGCGAGATGCGGACAATGTGGAGGCAGCTCGCAATTGTCAAAGTTGTGGCCTGCCCGTGATGCCATTTGTGGGCTGTTCAGGTTTTGTTGTTGTTGCAGAATTATAATAATGATTGCCCATTGGTCGAGAATAATGGCAACAGAGTGGCAGACAAGGCGTGGAACGCGTTCGCGGAGTACAGGACATCTGTCGTGGAGATGGAGCGATTAACTCGGCTCGTGTCCAGGGGCGAGGAGTGGTCCATGCATCGCAGGACCGTGAAAGATGACGACGGCTTGGAGAGGCCTTCATTCAGCAGTGGATAGACCATGGCTGCGTCTGCTGCTGCTGATGATGATGATATAATGTCCACGGCCCACAAATGTAAATGCCCCCTTCGGTTGGCTCCACATTACCCGGCAGCCCTTGCACGTTCCAGACACCGAGCGGTGCCCCCCCCCCCACCACCACCACGACCCCCTCCGGGTTCAAGAGGTCGGGGCTGCCCGCCACAGCCCAATTCGTGCCCGCGTGCTGTCTTCCTGCGGTTTCTATTTCACAACAACGCCCCTCCCCCCATTCAAACCCAGCGGCACCCCCCTTCACTCCACTCCCTCCCTATTCCTCCACAACCCCTCCGTCCCTCCCCCACCAAACCTGCCCCCCCTTACCTGTCCCCATCGTGAGCTGCCGACCCCCCCACTTCACTGACACCCTCACCACTCCGACAGGGCTCCTCCACCCATCTCCTCATCACCCCCCGTCTCCCCCTTCCCCCTCACCCCTGTCAGCTGCTACCTCCGTCGTCTTTACCCTCTGAGTCGCCCACCACCTCCACCACCACCACCACCACCACCTCCACCACCTCCACCACCACCACCACCTCCACCACCACTTCCCCTCCCCCCGAATTCACGTGCAGAGAGAGAGCGCCGTGCGCTCGCGTGGCTCACGGCCGCCCGCGTGCCACTCTGCAACATTCGAGGGTGCCGGGAGCAGGGGGAGGGGGTGCGGGGGGAGGGGGAGTGGGGGGAGGGGGTGGAGGGTGAAGTGGGGGGGGGAGCGGGTGGGGGGGTGTAGTGGGGGGGAGGGGGTGGGGGGAGCGGGGGTGGGGGGTGTAGAGTGGTGGGGGGTGTAGTGGGGGGGAGGGGGTGTAGTGGGGGGGAGGGGGGTTAATCCCTGGGTAGGAGGCGAGTTGTCAGTTTGTTTGTTTTTGTTATTCTCATTCTCCGCCACGACGCCGCTGGTCGTGTTGTTGGTGTTGTTGTTTACTACATAGACTCACTCGCGTCCAACTAAGGGCCCCCTTTCTAACATTGCGGGCAATTTGCCTATAAGGCGTCTGGCAGTTTCACCAGCGTTGATTCAAGCAAGGCTGACTCTACTGATTATTTGTGTTGATACCCCAGGTGTGTTGCAATGATGCACTCCTGGGAGGACGTTTGGCCGATGGGAGATAGCGGTGTGACGGGCGCGTACATGGTCTGCTTACTTATTATTATCTTTCGGTAAAGTCCCGTAGGTAGGTTTGAAGTCACGGAGATAGCCACCAGAGGCCAAGCGAGCTGAGGTTTGAACCCATCTGCGTGATGATTTGAAGCTTTCGTGACTGCAGGAATCCATACTCTTTGGCTCTTTCGGTAAAGTCACGTAGGTATAAAATAAAATAAAGCGTCCATCATCAGGTGGATGATGGACGCTTGTGTTGCGCCCGAAACGTCGTGATTTCTTTTAAACCTACGTGGCTTTACCGAAAGACCCAAGAATATGAATTCCCGCAGTCACGAAAGCTTTAAGTCAACTACCACGACTGCTGACTACGATGAGCGCTGTCGGGCAGCAGCTTGCCAAAGGAAATCGCTTGCAGATGCCGCAGTGGCTGCGCCGGCCGTGCGGCCTGCCCGGTCCGGTGCCGAGGGGAACGCCGTCCACTCGGCTTTGATCATCACCGGACCCTCTCCCACAGGGACTCTCGCTACCACCCCCCCCCCCCCCACGGCTATGTCGGCCCCCCAGTCGAGGCCACTGGTCCGTACGGCGCCCACCCCACCCCCGCTCCCCCCCTCCCCCTAGGATACTCTGGTCACAATACAGAGAGAAGTCACGTGCCCACGCCTCGAGTCAATATGGCTTTTGAGTGTGTTTGGTGTTAGGAATTGGTTTCATGTTGTGTGTTGGTGTGTTGGAAAGGCACGTGTGTCTCATGTTGTGTGTCGGTGTGTTGGAAAGGCACGTGTGTCTCATGTTGTGTGTTGGTGTGTTGGAAAGGCACGTGTGTTCCATGTTGTGTGTGGGTGTGTTGGAAAGGCACGTGTGTTCCATGTTGTGTGTGTTGGAAAGGCACGTGTGTTCCATGTTGTGTGTGGGTGTGTTGGAAAGGCACGTGTGCTTCATGTTGTGTGTTGGCGTGTTATTTCCGTGATGCGATGCGTCGTGCCAGCACCGCAGCACGCTGGCTGGGCATCACCAATATTCCGATTCCTCGCCCGCGGAAAATCCTCCATATACGAATCCTTCCCACGAGAAAACCTAAACTCGATCGCTTAACCCAAGCGCACTCGCACACGCGGCTCACTACATTTAGATGCGCGGGGCGAATCCTCCATTCTTCACCACTTCCCTTTGCGCGATTCATCACACGAGGATTGGCAACCGGAGCGCGCAAGGCAGGGCACGCGACAGGCAACTCCTCCGTAGCGTTGGCTGAGTGCGCAGTCCTTGAAAAGGCAACGTCTGGACTCTGGAGATTATAACAGCTACCTGCTGGGCACCCGGCCAAGGAACGTCGCTGCGCCCGCCTCTGGCTGAGCCGGCGACAGGACGCGGCACGGCCTTTGGTGTCAGGCGGCATCGCTGTCGCGAGAGTGTGCAGGCGATGCAACTGCACCGAGCCCCCCACCATGGTGAGCTCTGGACACTTGGGAAGCCTTTTGTTTATTCCCCGCGCAAGGGGCCCTGCCAAGCGCGCTTCGCCACCCGCCGCTGTGCGTCGTTGTCGTCGCTGTATGTGTGTAGGTATCTGTAGGCTGGCCTGCCTACGATCCATCCAGGGTTTAACCAGGCTGGATTGTGTGAGGAGCTCACAAATCCTAGAAAGATCTGGGCAAAGTCCCATCGGTGAGCTCCTCTGGCAGGCAAGGCTGTGTTGGCTGGGTCATGTAGCCCGCATGCCTAGCCACTGCATGCCTCAACAGCTTTTGTTCGACGAGGCACGGGCAAGAGAAGAGATGGAGTGATGTGGTACAAGAGGATGTGGAGCGGAGTGGACTTGCCGATGACTGGTACCAGCGGTGTCAGGATCGGCCTCTGTGGAGGAGGCTCGTGAAGGACGCTGCAACTTGGCATAACAACGGAGGGCAGAGGAGCGACGCTCACAACAACGAGCGAAGTGCCGGGTGGCTAAAGCACAGCGAGTTGGCACAGTGGGGGACACAGGTGGTGGTGCATCTGCCAGTCATCTCAGTCGATCCGTGGCACCTGGGTCTGCCCCGTCACCTCCTGCCAGCGTGCGTTCGACACTTCACGTGGCCTCAAGGTGCACATCGCCTGGCACAAGCGTCGTGGTGACGTCACCGCCACTTAGTGGCGAATGGCGGTTGTTGTTGTATGCATTTGTATGTATGTACGCTGAACTTCTTTCGCACGCGCGCGTAGCCGAGCGTGCGAATCGGAGGTGCGGGAGAAGGACAAGAAACGAGACCGCGTTCACTTAAAACCAAACCACAAAATGCTGCGCCAGGAATTCCACACGGCAGGTGTCGTCCACAGAGGACACCCGGCAGTATATTCCTGGTTCTTTCGGTAAGGTCGCGTAGAAAACCGCTTGTGTTGCGATTGAAACGTCATGGGTTTTTTGCTTGAATAATTTTCAATTTATTATTTTTAATTTTAATTAAATTTTCCTATTTGTATATTTAATGTGTTGTTTGCTTTTATTATTTTCAATGTATTATATCTATGTTTTTTTCTTATTTTGTATTATTTCGTTTTTTTTTCTATATACGTGACTTTACCGAAAGAACCAATTACTGCAGTCACGAAAGTTTTAAGTCCAAAAAGACACCTGGCAGTGTCTGAGAACAACAACAGCAACAACAACAAAAGCTCCCAACAAGCAATCGGCTCTGTGAACGTCTCGCGAGAACTTCCCGCAACAGACGAAATCGCGCGCTGTGAGCAGCACACACCCTCGATCTGGCAGCGCTTTCACAGGCTCAGCTGTGTTGGCCCAACAACATCGGACGCCGCACCTCATCCTCCTCCGCCTCCTCCTCCTACTCCCTCCTCCTACCCCCTCCTCCCTCCTCCTCCCCGACTCCGAGTGACCTCTGCATTCTTTCCCGCAGTGGCGTGCTGTGAAGACACGCGTGGTGTCACGCTGCCCCAACCTGGTTTACATTTCGCGCTTTTAGGCCGCCGATCTCCCTCCGCCAGGGGCCGCCGACGACGAGTCCGCAACCTGCCCCCCCCCCTCCCTCTTCGGCGGTGGCGGGGCCCATCCCCTCGGTCGAAGCGCCGCTGCCGAACGAGACCGGTTTCCCCAGTTCACGATGCGCGTTGTTTACTATTGCCTCCGAGACATTTGGGGGACGGGAAGACGGTCTAGCGAGGCGGTGGGGGTGGGGGGGAGCTGGGGAGGGGGCGATGGGGACTTGGCCGCAGGAGATGAGGTGTGGAGGAGGAGAATGTGGGGAGCGAGATTAGCAAGAACATTTTTCAACGCGCGTGGCGTTTTTTTCTCTCTTTCCCAAACGGCGTCTCACGAATTCTGCTCGTCGTCCAGTCCACGCTTCTCAGTTTGTAACTCCCAACTGCACCGCTACTTTCTGGGGATTCGCGCCGCTTTCGTTGTCACCCCCCCCCCCCCCACCTCGTGCCCGTCACTCCCCTCTCACCCTCACCGCGAGGCCTTCCTCGCCCCTGGGTTGCCCACGTGGTGATCGCGGGTTTTTGTTCATTCGCGTCGCACGTTGCGCCGCTCGCCCCACGCGGTTGGAGGCTCCCAGAAGAGCGATGCCCCCCCCCCCCACTGCGGCTTGGTGCCACGATCAGCGACAACCGCTGTCCATCGCACAACGGGGGTCGCAACTTTTAAGTGGCTCCTTGGTGTCAAAATCCAATGTCTTTGTTTGTTGTTTCTGCTGTCAAGTGCTGGGAGCCATTAATTTTATTGCCCACTGGAATTGTCATTAGGGGGGGGGTAGGGGGTGGAGGGGCAATGGGCAGCGCAGACCCGATCGCCACGGACACTGGTGTTTGGTGACGGCTTGTTGTCACGTGGGGTTGGTTGCTCGCGAACTTCTCTCCCCCCACGCACTTCAATTCCGTGCCTCGTCTCGATCCGCCATCCACTGCGCTCTCATCTCGCTCCACCGCATCCTCGGTCTCCCACTCCTCCTCCTCCTCCTGTTCCCCGCGCCGGAACCAGCAGGGCTGGCTGTATGCATGTTGCACTTCTTTCGCGCCGTACGTAGCCAACCGTGCTCATCGGCAGGAGCCGATTCAGGGGCTCTTAGCCGCGTTCCAAATGCGCGGTCAGCGTCGTTTTGACAACGACAGGGCTACGAGGCCCACAAGTATGCAGCTAAGCCTTCTGTTTATAGAGATCGTTTTTAAAACGCCAACCGCTTATGCTAACTGCCGCTCGTTATGCGATTGGGGGGGGGGGAGTCATTCAAAATAATCCCGACGTTTAATCTGGCGCGGTAAACTTTCTCCGCATTTTATCGCGCGCGCCGTTCCATCGGCAAAGTCGGCGGGTTGTCTCTCGCGGGACCCGCTTACAGCTGGCCTTGGACACGGGGACTTTCGGCGTAAGGCATTACCACTCGCGTCAAAGATACGCCTATCCATGATTATCTGACATCATTGCGCCTTAAATTGCTCTGTAATCCTGATAGGAAACCCTGCAGATAAGGGGCCGTCCATAAATGACGTCACGCGATTTTGGACGATTTTTGACCCCCCCCCCCCTCGTCACACGGCGTCACAAAAAGTCAGACCCCCCCTCAAATATGACGTCACAAAGCTCTGCCCCCCCCCAACCATATTTCCATTTTTAAAATAAAACATGCTTAAAATCGCGTTAAACAATTGTCATTGTAGTGCGTATTTAATGTGGCGCTGCACTCGGATATTGTAGGAGTGTTGCTATAACAATTATCGTTATAACAATTCTATATTTATTTAAAGTTGCGCATCTTGATGTGACGGCACATTTCTCAAACCCCCCCCCCCCCCCCGTCACACATAGTCACAAATGTCTGACCCCCCCCCCCCAGGTGCGTGACGTCATTTATGGACGGCTCCTAATGGAGCACGTGGAGAGGACGCTAAGTTCAACATTCTGTCACGCAGTGCTCGCCACAAATGAAGCTACAGTACCTCGCTGATCTCGTCAAAGAGCATGAACCATCATCACGCGAACTCCGGTGCTCATCCTCGCAGCAGCGGTCACCGCCATCGCGAGCTTTCAGATGCGCTTCTGCGGCCGTCTGGAACGCTCTTCCTTCACGATATTAGGAAGCCGCTGGAGCTATACACATTTGAATCGCCGACATTGAACCCCCATTACTTTAGAACTGCTGTTTTTGTCTTTAGTTTGTTGTCATTCCCTCGCACCTCCGACTAGCGCCGTTGGCTACGTACGGTGCGAAAGAAGTTCAACATTCTGTCCGGGTCACCCAGAGGTCAGCTCACGGGCGAATCCCTGTTGATGGAGCCGGAGGGGGGGGGGGCGTCCTACGTATACCTTCTGCTTTAATGAGGTAGACAGATGCAGTACCCACACTTTTCCCCACCATAAGTGACCCGCCGGTCAGCTTACTGAAGTGTGCTTGGAGTTTCAAAAAAACATAATTTCCTGCTGGGTATAGAATCGCACACGTTCATATTCCGTGTGTGTGTGTTAAGAGCGAATGGTGGCACAGTGGTTAGCGCACTGTGCATACACAACACCAGCTCGCCATATCCGTTTGATTCCCAGTCGTGGCTCACATCAGTGGAGTAATATCTAAACCCATCCTGCCTCTCCCAAACCTGGGCCTCTTTTACCAACTGGCACTGACCAGCATGGAGAAGTACGGTCAACCGGCCACCACGGCCGAAAAATCCAGCAGTGGGTGAACGAAATACGGCAAGAGAGGCTGGTTTCCAGACGCGCACGGCGGGCGAGCGAGCACGTGGATGGCGAGCGAGCACGTGGATGGCGAGCGAGCACGTGGATGGTGCGTTCGACGCTCGACGAGCCGCGAGTTCTTTCCGCAAAAGAAGAAGAAATAGGCAACGACACCAACAACAACAAATAATTCCCAGAGTTCTCATTGATTAAGCGGCTCCACAACCGCATGCACGCCTTGTGTGGGGCTGGCGGGGGTCCTTGGGGGGGAGGCAGCTGGGTGTGGGGCTGCTTCTCGCTGTGTAGATTTGTTGTGCACGATTCCATAGCGAGGAGTCCACGCCACGTGGTTTTGGGCTCTTTGATTGGGAGGTTTGGCCCAGTGCCGCATTATCCTCGTAGCAAAAGTAGCAACTACACAAGTAGCTACGGGCCCCGCACTTTTAAGGGCCCCGCGCTAAATGCTTTCAAGCTGTCAATTCCGGTTCAGTGATTCTGCACTTGCTCTATTACTATCGTACTCTACTGCCTTCAAGTTTATGAACGACTGGGTGTTTAAGGTTAGCGATTTGTCGTATCATCTGGCTGTATAGAAAATGAACAAATACAATTACTTTACTGTGCAAGTTAAACATTTACGTTTTAATATTTACGTGTTATTTTAATTGAGGGCCCCTTCATAACGTAATATGCTACAGGCCCCGCACTAGCTCAATCCGGCACTGGTTTCGCCCCTCCATCGCATTTCGCAACAGCTCCGTCCGTCCCGTGGCGCTGCGAAGGCCCTGCATTCGATCCGTGCGTAGCGAAGTCGCCTGCCCGCCACCGGTGACATATTCTCCCCATCGTCACCATCAGCCATGTTCAATCCACTGTTAGTCGAATGCCTCCCCAACCTGCTGCCACCTCTCACGATCCTGCCTCGGGGAGTGGAGTGAGATGAGAGAGGGGGAGAGGTGGGCAGGCGTTCGAACAAATTGGAAGAAATCGCTGTCACCGCTCGTGTATGCGGGGGTTAGGTTGAAACAAAAAGTCTCAAACAACGTGACGCGCGTTCGTTTCAGCGTGCATCTACTGACAGTGCCCGCCAGTCCAAGCGTCAGCCGCGACAGTGAGTCGCAACGCGGGCGTTCTCAAGTGAACACGACCGCCGCGTTATTCCTTTAGCGCGACGCCAACGCCGACAGCGAAACTTTGGCAGCGCGCAGACTCTGAACTGAAGTCCGCGCGTTCAATTTCAAACCATGTGTGGTGGTTGTTGTTTTCTTCTTCTCCTCCTCCTCCTTCTCACGATTAGCGTTGACAGGCCATAATCGCGTGTTCTCCTCTTACCCCGTCGACAGGCTGCCGCACGAGTTATTGGCCGTGAACGCTCCCAGGCGGGACCGTCGGCTCTGTAGTGGGGGAGGGGGTCGTGGCCACGCCAATCAACCGCTGGCAGCACTCTCGCTAATATGTACTCCGGGGCGCCATGCGATAAGTACCCGCCCTGCGATATGCACACCACCCCGAGATACGCACACCACCCCGAGATACGCACACCACCCCGAGATACGCACACCACCCCGAGATACGCACGCCACCCCGAGATACGCACGCCACCCCGAGATACGCACGCCACCCCGAGATACGCACACCACCCCGAGATACGCACACCACCCCGAGATACGCACACCACCCCGAGATACGCACGCCACCCCGAGATACGCACAGCACCCCGAGATACGCACACCACCCCGAGATACGCACGCCACCCCGAGATACGCACGCCACCCCGAGATACGCATACCACCCCGAGATACGCACACCACCCCGAGATACGCACACCACCCCGAGATACGCACACCACCCCGAGATACGCGCACCACCCCGAGATACGCGCACCGCCCCGAGATACGCACACCACCCCGAGATGAGCACACCACCCCGAGATACGCACACCACCCCGAGATACGCACACCACCCCGAGATACGCACACCACCCCGAGATACGCACACCACCCCGAGATACGCACACCACCCCGAGATACGCACAGCACCCCGAGATACGCACACCGCCCCGAGATACGCGCACCACCCCGAGATACGCACACCACCCCGAGATACGTACACCACCCCGAGATACGCACACCACCCCTAGATACGCACACCACCTCGAGATACGAACACCACCCCGAGATACGCACACCACCCCGAGATACGCCCACCACCCCGAGATACGCACACCACCCCGAGATACGCACACCATCGCTACTTTTTATAAAGGAAGCGTCGCCCGCGGGCCGAGCGATCGGCGAACGCGTGGCCATGCGATCTCGTTAGGAGGAACATTGATGGGGGGGTGGGATTTGAGACTTTTAGCGCAAAGCCAGGGTCAGGGATTACGGTAACTTTAGGAGCCTCTCTGTTGGGGGTGCTCCAGGTGGAGGGGGGGGTGCGAGGTGCCAGGGAGAGCAAAGTTACAAGAGCCGGGTTTTTGAAGTTTCCTCCAGCCTCGTGAAAGGGAGAGCGCGGCGGTGAAACGCGAGCGGGTGTCACCCGCAATGCGCGAGGGGTTCGCACAACTCGGGTCAGAGGCCACGCGGCGCGACGGTCTCCGCCGTGGCTGCGGCAGAGATGTCCAAACTCCTCTTGCGGGGGTGATCGTACGACTCAAGCCGTTTCACCACCAGCATTGTCGTCATCATCATCAGCAGTCATGGGTCAATCCACTGCTGGATGAAGGTCTCCCCAAACCGCCGCCACCTCTCACGATCCTGCGGTGTAACAATCCACTTAACACCCGCACACGTGCCGGGTTCATCGCTCCATCTCTCTCGGTGGATGTCCTCTCGGGCGTGTTCGCTCCTTCGTCCCGCACTCCGTCACCGGTCTCATCCGTCAGCCCTTCTCGTTGATACGTCCTGCCCCGGGGCAAAGCAAACTTCTCTTGACGGCCAATAACGCTTCTGATTTACGTTTGTTAACTGATCGCATGCTTCCACCACTGAGCGAAACTCCAGGCGTTCACTTCTCCACGCTTCTTTGCGCATTTTTCAACCGCGGCTCCCTTCGTCGATGGAAGGCGAGTGATTGCAAACTTTCGCTCGGCGTAATCAAATTCAGTTTCGCAGCCGCCGGGACCATAATGAGGTCACAAAGAACTTGGAACGCGTTAAAAAAGGAGAATAAAATGTGGACCCGCTGAATTAACGTTTATCTGACCGTAAAACGCAGGCCCAACGAGGCTTGGCGCATTTTCACACTTAAACGGCGCACCCTAAAAAGGCCCTCTCTGGGACAATTATCGGCACAATTGGCACTCGCCGACAAAACAATCGCCTCTGCCCTCACCGTGGGGGGGGGGGGGGCGTTCGGACAACCCCGGTCCTCCCCTTATTTTTGTTTCGCTCGTGCAGAATTTATAGGGGTCTCTCAACCCCCCCCCGCCCGCCTCTTCCTCTGTAGCCAGAGAGGAGGTGAAATAGCTCGACGCGGGACCTTGCAGACGGGGCCGGCATTCCAGAGCGCGTCTCCCTCGTACGGGGTTAACCATTGGCCAAGGTGCCGTATAAAGTCATCGTGCTGCCATTGTCGCGAGCCTCGACGGTAGCCCCCCCTCCCGCATCACCCCCCCCACACCACCCCCCTCCTACACCTCCCCACTCCACCCCTCCCCCACCCCCCCACACCACTCCCCTCCTACACCTCCCCTCCCACCTCCCCCACCACCCCCCCGGCGGGCGCACGGAGCGCGACACAAAGCGAGGGAGTCGTTCAAAACTACGACGCGCAACTTAATTACGACGACGCTTTCACACGCCGTCGGGTAGCTCACGTACCACGTGACGGGTAGCTCACGTACCGCGTGACGGGTATCTCACGTACCACGTGACGGGTATATCACGTACCACGTGACGGGTATCTCACGTACCACGTGACGGCGAGACGTGGCCAGCACGCTGTGCATGGCGAGACGACATTGTTATTATGCAGGCGGTCTCGCGAAGTTCCGGCAGCTGAAAGAGAGCCGAAGGTTGTTGTTGTTGTTGTTTTTCATTATTCAAGGAGCAGAATGACAATGTTCTCATCATCATTATTGTGATTAGGACTCATCAGTGAGGTGTGGCCACGGGCTGCGTGTGTGCTGAGCAGCACTCTGCCGGCACGGTGGGCACGAATTGGGGACAGCGCGAGAAGACAGAAAATAAAAATCTCTTTCTCTCGTACTCTGTGGGTCTTACTCTCGCTGCAGGACCAATTCAGCAGCGAGGGGTAATGGGAACAGAAAACATCTTCTCACAATGCACACAAATTATGACAATACAACAAGGGGGAGCGGTGGCGCAGTGGTTAGAGCACCGTGCTACGAATTTGGCGACCCGAGTTTGAATCTTCGACCGCGGCTGCGAGCGACAGTGGCGAGTGACGTTTGAACCGGTCCGGGCCACGTCGTCAGCCACCCACCCACCACCCCGCCAACCCCGTGGCCTCTCCCAGACTTCACCACCAACCCGCACGGACCAGCGTGGTTAGATCTGGTCAAACATCCCCCCTTGACGGACGCTGCATGGGGAGGACTTCATCCAGCAGCAGCAGATTTCCAAAGGGGCCGTGTATATATTAACATCAAAAATAGTGTCTTCAAAAGCAAAGCACACGGCGGCGCGAAGGTGTTAATTGGACGCGTTTGGTTTTGTGGCCATTGATGTTCCAGCAGCAACGCGTTAGGGTGTCACGCGTTGACACCGCGATCGCCCCATGCCTGTTCGCCAGGGGACCCTCGCGCGGAGCGTGGTGACGGTGCCACTTCTGGGACATCTGCGAATAAGAGAACTTCGCAGCTCATTGGATTCCTCCTCGTGTCTAAATAAAAACATACAACAGCATCAGCAAGCGATTCTAATCATTCTCATTCTGATGAACATCGGCGTTGCGAGACGCTGCGCGGTGGGAAGAGGATCGCGAGCAGAGTCACGGAAGGCCCGAGTCGTGGTCACTCGTTGACGTCAAAGGGGTCTCGACGGGCGAGGGGCAGAGCGCGGTCGCCGACGGCAAGGACGATGGTGGAGGCTCACTGCTGAGTGGCAGCCACAGGAGAGAGGTGTCCCCCTGGGGAGATGGAGCGATGAGATGGCAGGCGCTGGACGGGTTGTTGTCAATGCCGGATTATCCTAGTAGCAAAAGTAGCTGCTGCATGTGTAGTAGCTACAAAAGTAGCTGCTACATATGTAGTAGCTACAAAAGTATATGCTGCATGTGTAGTAGCTACAAAGTAGCTGCTACATATGTAGTAGCTACAAAAGTAGCTGCTGCATGTGTAGTAGCTACAAAAGTATCTGCTGCATGTGTAGTAGCTACACAAGTAGTAGCTACAAAAGTAGCTGCTACATATGTAGCTACGGGCCCCGCACTTTCAAGGGCCACGCACTAAATGCCTTCAATCTATCAATTCCGGTTCAGTGATTCTGCACTTGCTCTATTACTATAGTACTATACTGCCTTCAACTTGTATGAACGACTGGGTGTTTAAGGTTAGCGATTTGTCGTATTATCTGGCTGAATAGCAGATTTAAAAAAATACAATTACTTTACTATGCAAGTAAAAAAATTGTGAGTTTCATATTTATGTTTTATTTTTTATTTAGGGCCGCTTTATAACATCATATGCTACAGGCCCCGCACTAGCTGAATCCGGCACTGGTTGTTGTACGACAGATGTTTACTATGTTCGACGTATTTCGCACCGTACATAGCCAACCGTGCAAATCGGAGGTGCGGAGGAAGGACAGCAAACGAAACATTAAAAAACATTTCGAAAGAAATTCGTTTTAAATTTACATTTAGTTGCATTGTGGGATCGTGAGGTTTGTAAACGGCTCGGGAAGAGCCTTATCCAGCAGTGGATTGATCATGGCCGCTGATGACGATCGCGGGCAGTTTGGGCCCAGGGTGACCGCGGCTTGACGGGGACTCGTTCCGTGTCGCTTCAGTAAATTGTAATTCCTCTTTCGTAGCAGATGTCTAAAGCCATGGTGGAGCGGTGGTGCAGTGAGTGGTAGGCGCACTTCACTAGGAACTCGGCGACGTGAGTTGTATTTGTTTTCCCGGCCACGGCTAACACATCTGCGGCGAGTGATGTCCGGACCAGTCCTGGACTTTTCTCGTCGCTAACCCGCACTGCGCATCGTGGTAAAGTATGTTCAAACAAAGTATGTTCAATCAAAGTATGTTCAAACAAAGTATGTTCAAACAAAGTATGTTCAAACAAACCTGCATAGATGAGAGCGTGGGGATGCATTCAACCAGCAGTGAATTTGACTGCAAACTAGCCAACGCAACTCGCTTTTTTATTTTACCAGGTAAGACTCACGAAGCTATGTAGTTATTTTTTAAGAAGCGACCTGGACACAAATGATAGCTGAAGGAAGTGGCCTATCGTGTGGAAATGTATAGCATCCAAACACTCTAAACGCGTGTTGAATCTAAATGTGGAGGGAAAAACCGGAGGACCCGGATAAAAATCCACGCGACCACGGGGAGAGAAAGTGAGTAACACGCAAACTCCAAATATACAGCCCACGACTCTCCTGCATACCAGGCGAGGTAGTTAACATCTCGCCCCCGCGGCGTGCCACCACCAATCTATGGCTGTGAGCAAATGAGTTTGTAATGCGCGTGCCGGCGGCCGCTCACGCTGATTGCAAACGCAGAGGCAATCCGCGGTGTTTGTGCGCGGTAGCCACTTTATGGCCATCTGGGAGGCAATGGAGACGACGCGGGTCCCATTGGCGAGGGAGAGCGGCGCTGGAGTGCAAAGTGCAGGGGGTGCCCGCGGCGAATACAAATGCGGCCAACCCCCCCCCACCTCCCAGCCCCCCTCGCGAAGGTACACGAGGGTGAGCCCACACGTTCGCCAGAGGTGGAATGCATCGTGTCTCATCAGCCAGGTGTGATTGACAACGCAGCGCTCGCTGATCCACTCCAGTCACCGGTTCACTCGTGCGCGTGCGTGTGTGTTGAACTTCTTTCGCACCGTGCGTAGCCAACCGCGCTGATTGGAGGTGCTCACTCACTGAGGGTCGATCGCGTCCTCGTCACCCTTCTATCGCTACTGCTGTGGTTCATATTCACTGGTTTCATTCCTCCTCCAGCCGTGTTGAGGACTCGGTCCACCACACTGCGCTCAACCACCACCACCACCACCACACTGTGTTGAACTACCACCACACTGTGTTCAACCACCACCACCACCACACTGTGTTCAACCACCACCACCACACTGTGTTCAACCACCACCACCACCACCACACTGTGTTCAACCACCACCACCACCACATTGTGTTCAACCACCACCACCACCACACTGTGTTCAACCACCACCACCACACTGCAGGCCACAGCAACTCACTCACACAGCCACTACACTTCAAGTCATCACCCTTCCCCTTCCTCGCCGTTGCTCCACCTCGGAGCGTCCTCCTCCTCCCATCGCCGCGTTCTCGAGATCCTTGCTTGAGTCATCGCACGTGCCACGCGATCAGAGATCTACCACGAGCTCAACAGCGCTGCCGTTTGTTGCTGGCCGCTCGTCAGCGCGGGTTGGTGAGGGAGCACGTGACTGTGGTCCCCTCCCTGCCCAGCGCTGGGGTCCACGCGGCTCTCAAGCCTCCTCGCCGCAGCCGCGAGAGGGACCGTCCGTGCCGCTGCCGCTATTGTCATTGCGCACACGTCTGGGTGGTGGTGGTGGGGGGAGGTATGCGGGTGGGTGGGTGCAGTTGCTGATGGGGGAGGTGTAGGGGGCAGGTGGTAGTGGCGGCCCAGGGAGGCCCGGGTAGGGGGGTGTTGGTGGTGTTGGTGGTGGGGGGAGGGATTATGAAGCTGTTTGCCGTGAGTGTCAGCTCCATGCTGTGCACAGCTGACAGGCACAGCTCTGTCTAGACAGCAGCAGCAGCAGACAGCAGCGGCTGCTCCCCCACCCCGGGTCTTGATTGCTGCTGTCAGGTCCGGCTGCAGCCAATAAGGCGATGCTGAGGCTGCTGCTCGCTCCTGCACCCACACACCCCACGAATGCACCCACCCACACCCACCCACACCACTGACACACACCCACACGCACCCACCCACACCCACCCACACCACTAACGCACCCACTCACACCCACCCACACCACTAACACGCCCACCCACCCACACCACTAACACTCCCACCCACACCCACCCACCCCACTAACACACGCACACCCACCCACACCACTAACACACCCACACCACTAATACACCCACCCACCCACACCCACCCACCCACACCCACCTACACCACTAACACACCCACACCACTAACACACCCACCCACACCACTAACACACCCACTAACACTCCCACACCCACCCAGAACACAACTCTGCTTCTCTGGCGCAGGTCCGCGCTCTTGTAGAGGGAGGCTGAAACCGGGATGGCGATTGCAGAGTCAGTTCGTGCGTTGCGATCTACGGAAGGCCGCCACGCGTGTCTCGCTGCCAATCGACTGCTGAATGGATGGCGGGGCCTTCCGACACCGTGCAGGTCGTGGGTTTCATTTCGAGAGAGGCGGCGGGGATGGGGGGGGGGACAACCCTGGGTCAATGTTTCGACGGCCGTGCCTGAAGATGGTGAAATCGAACTGCAAGTCGGGTGTGCAAACCAGAGCCGGTGTGCTTGTGGGGTGTGTTCACGTCTGCAGTATATAACTGTAGGACGCGTGGTTGCGACACCGCGGGAAGGGGAGCAGAGTCAAGGCTGGAACGCACGAACATAATAGAAAGGAGAGGGAAAGGGAAGAGAGAAAGAATGAGAAATGAGAGGGGAAACCGATGGGAAAGAGAACGGAGAAACGAGATCGAAGGGGGTCAGGAGAGATGAGGAGAGGGAGGAGCTGCACGGAGCAGCGTCTGTTTTCACAGCAGGCGGCGGGGAGAGGGGAGGGGATTCAGAGTGGGCGTGGTCACACGGCCGTCACGTGACTTACGGGAGGTTTGAACTGTGGGCACTCAGTGCCGGATTATCCTCGTAGCACAAGTAGCTACAGATGCTTCGGGCCACACACTTTCAAGGGCCCCGCGCTAAATGCTTTCAAGATATCAATTCCGGTTCAGTGATTCTGCACTTGCTCTATTACTATAGTACTACACTGCCTTGAACTTTTATGTACGACTGGGTGTTTAAGGTTAGCGATTTGTCGTATTATCTGGCTGTATAGCAGATGGAAAAAATACAATTACTTTACTATGCAAGTAAAACATTTGTGTGTTTTAATATTTACGTTTTTTTTTATTTAGGGCCCCTTTATAACAACATATGCTACAGGCCCCGCCCTCGCTTAATCCGGCACTGTGGTTACTCCCACATATTCTTCCAAGTCGTCTGTCTGGCACGAAGAGTAGGCCAAGCACCCTCTTTGGAGCGCTCACAGTCGTTGTGAGGTCATTCTGCCATCAAGCGATAACATTGCCTATCCCTTTACCTCTGATTCCCCGTGCGCCTGTCACTTTCTTCAGCTTCCGCGGATGTCCTGAAAGCGATCATCCAGAGGACGCCGAGTGTCAATGTGCCGATCGCGAGCTGGTGTCGGGAATCGGTGCGAGACGTCTCTCGGCTTTGAGAAATACAATATGTTACTTACCATGTCATCTCTCTCCCTATTACATTCGCGGGACATCTGTATGCGCAGTGCTGTACATGTAACCGTGCACAGTAAGGATGCGTAGAGTTTCGAGGTAGATTTCACTCCGCTTCAAATGCACGTCCGGAGGGTGGCACACCTACGCCGTGATTGTCGAATGAAATGGCTGCGTGACGCGTGAACACCACCAACAGGGAGACAAAGGCGGCCCTTGCGTTGTGCCGGCCACCCACCCCCCTCGTGCGCCTTCATGTTAAGGCTACACGGGGGATCTTTGTCTTGTTTTGTTTCACTGATTACAATCAGATGTGTGGCGAACGCGCCTGGATTTTTATTTCCTTTTATTTTTTAAACATCCGGGGGTAAAATTATCCGCGATGCTAAAGATTTTCGGCGATAAAAAATATTCAACACATGTATCGTGCTGCAGGTTCGGGAGACGGCTGGACATCTGTGAAAAAGAGCTTCCCGGCTCATCGGATTTCTCCAGAGTAAATAAATATTATGATTGTGATCCGTGCCGGGCGCGTGGCAGCTCATGGCAAATGTTGCGCTGGGTAGTGAGAGTTGGAGCGGCGGCACAATGCACGGCGAGACCCGGCGACCAGAGTTTGATTCGGATGACATCAGTGGCGAGTGATGGAAGCCTCACCACACTCTGTCGGTTATCGGGTTTGCTGGACCATACTTCGCCACGCTGGTGAGTACGGATTGGTAGATGGATGGGGGACCCGATCGAGAATCGAACTCCAGTCGCCGGGTTCAGAGCGTTGTGCATCAACCGGCGCACCACTGATCCTCGAATCGAAAAGACAGGCACCAAGGATCTATCCATCACACGTGAGCGATGTTTCGCAGTTTTGGGTCTCTGTTGCTTTGATGTTGCTCGCTGTCAGATCTCCCCCAAACCTTAACGAGGCGACGCAATATTTGCCCTTACGCGTTCACTTTGCGCCAATATAAAGGGGGGAATTCACGAAATTAAATCGGCCACTGTCTCACCAATGCTAATTATTTACAGCGGAAAGCCTGGCTCAGTCTCAAGACTCTTTTTCAGGAGGGCCCTGCCACATTGGGATGTGGGGTCGATTCCGTGATCGAGAATTTGCCTTCGATGAAAGAAACCCCCCTCGCCCCCTCGCCCCCAGCATCGCGCCGTGCACGACGCTGTGACGCTCTGCGCTGCCATCTCCTGGCCATAGCTGGCAGCACCGACACCCTACAACACCTGGCAAGCCACGGTGCAGGTCACTCCATCCAGCCACGAACCAGGCTTAAACCTGATGAGACCTCGATCTGACGAGTTTGAGGCGCATTTGTGGTCGTTTTCTCGAATGCCCAGATAACAACAGCAATCAAAACAAGCACAAAAACAATAGCACAATTTAATTTGCATCGGGAGCTGTCGAAGTGGGGATTATTATTTTTTATTGCCCAATTGAGGGTCACATCTGTAAATGGTCTCAACTGCATGAGGATAACTATCAACAACAAGCGCTCTTTGGACCGAACCGTAATGATTTTTGCATGATCTGTCAAACGTCTGTCGAGGAACATTAGAAACACTCTGAGCACGTGTGAGCCGTAGCCCGCCTCGAGCCCTAATGCAAGACACGTGACTCGGGTCCCTCTCCAGGCAACGCTTTAAGAGAAGTCCATTTTGCATCTCGACGAATTTCGGGCGAGCGTCAGACAAGGCTGGCACAAAGATCCCCCGTATAGCCTCAACGGACTTGTTGTGGCAAGTGCTGCTTTAGCGAGCAGCGCCTATGAAGAACAGAACGGCGCACGAGAGAGGGGTGGGCTCACCACAAACCACGCCCGGCCGCCTTTGTCTCCCCAGTGGCAATGGTTATACATCGCACCGGGTACTCGTTTGAGGCTGAGTCGACCGAAAACAACAACAACAGCCGCCATTTTCCACTCAGTGGCGGTGACTTCACCACGGCGCTTGTGCCAGGCTAGGTGCACTTTAAACACAACGCGCAGAGGCACGCGCGCAGTCGCGGCAGACTTCCCTCCCCCTACCGCAGACCCCCCCGCCACCGCCCGCCCACCCGTCGCAAATTGTTATAAATCTACGGAAATATAAAAGCAGCCGCGAGAATTCAAAGCTGCGCTGCAACACGCCCCCCCCCTGCCCTCGTCACGTGCAGGGAGGGAGGGGTTGGGCCGTGCGGCTTCTGCCTGCCAGGGTCCAGGTTCGAGACCAGGTCCCGGGTCTCACCGGAGCCGAGTGAAAGGCGCCACGGGCACGGCGATGCCGTTGTGGTGTCGCGGTTCGCAGCGGGGTCACCGCGCAGCATCGATCGCGTGTAGCGCACGAATCGCTTGTGCAGTTAGTGATCGACGTCTTCGAGTCGATGTTTCATCATTTCAATTGCAATCCTACCGCTGGATGCAGGCATCCCGACCAACTGAGGTTGTTTTTTGACCATACCTCACCACGCTGGTCCATGTGGCGTGTTGGTGAAGGACGCGCCCCCAGGGACCGCTGCAGACGCAACTCGCCACGGACGTTCACCGTAGGGTGGCAAAGGGACCCGTCAAAGTTGTTTTTGTGCACAAGTGCGTTAACCGCTGCGCCACCGCTCCACCCCGCGTGGTTTGATGGAATAACAATCCAAGATCCCACGTCGCGTGAATTTCCACATCGGGACAATAAACCGTGTAACCGAACAGCGCTTAGCAGGGTGCGTTTCTCTCATAAATGTTGAATGGTATTCATTTACGCCGAGATCATATAAATCATATAATGGGATGGCTTTCAATCCACGACTGCTACGCTTGCGGTGACCGGTTTCAATGTGGAAATACAGACCGTGGAACACAGCTCATTGTGTGCTGGGCTCTTCCCACGATGTTAAGGATGTATGTTGAACTTCTTTTGCACCATACGTCGTCAAACATGCTAATCGGAGTACATCACAGCAGAATTAATATCGCCAGTCCAGGTAACCTAAAACGGTATAAAATACCTTTCTAAACCAATTCCATCGTGCACGATGTGGTTTTCAAGAGTAACCAGCGAGCGTGAACATGCAGAGCATCCGTTGACATTTTATTTCGTATTCGTTCGCAGTCACTAGCAAGTGGACAATCGGTAAAAACAAAAACAAAAAACATTGACGTTCGATATTTACACAGGTATTTCTCAGCAGCACGTTGGGTTCAAGCAACTGTGGTTACCATTCGGTCGAAACAAAAATTCAACAATGTGGTGGGTACAGTCAGCCAACAGAGGTTGAGATAATCACTGCTCTGGGGGCTCTGCCGATGACGCGCTGGCGTGGGCCCCAGGGGCGAGGCAATAGGGGCCATCGGGGGCCGCGCGTGGTGAACATCTGAACCGGTCCTTCTCTAGGTAGACTCGGACCCAAATGAGCGCTGCATCTGGTTCGGTGCGTAAACATCAGCATCGGGGAGACAGAGGCAGCCGGGCGTGGAGGAGGCAAACCCACCAGCCTGGCGCGTGCGTGCGTGTGTGCTCGCTAACAGCACTTGCCCCAACAGACTGTTAAGGCCGTACGGGTCATCTTTGGTGGTGTGGTGTGGGGTGGAGTCAGCGGCGCCGCTATCGATCGTTCGTGCGCTGCTGTCGCTCCGTGAGCCGACGGGTCGGAGGAGCTCAGAGGCCGGGCTACGAACAGGGAGGGGTGGGGGGGTGAAATAGACGGGGGGGGGGGGGGGGGCATTTAATTAAATGCGCAATGGCCCACGCCAGCATGCATGCTACAATACTACGGTGGTGTGCAAGTGGTGGTGGTGGCGTAGTGTGGTGCGTGATGGTCGTGTGGGCTAGGGTGGGTGGTGCGCCTGGAGATGTTATCTACCTCGCCTGGTATGCAGGAGGTCGTGGGATTAATCCCGACGCCTGTATATTTGGTGTCCGCCTATCTCTCTCTCTCCCCCCGTAGTCGCGTGGATTTTTTTCTGGGCCCTCCAGTTTTTCCCCTCTGCATTTAGAATCAACATCACGCGTTTAGAGAATTTGGCTCCTTTACATTTCCACGCGATAGACGACTTCATTGAGCTATCAATTGTGGCCAGGTCACTTCTGAAAAAGAGCTACACAGCGCAGTGGGCATTACTTGATTTAAATAAAGTCGACAGTTTATTTTTATTGTTATAACGTGTTGGCGTTGTTGTAGAGTAGTGTAAACGTGGAGTGTAGATGAGCGGGGTGGGACGTGCAGTTCGTGGTGGTGATTCTGGATTGTGTGGGGTTGGAGAGCCAGCGCTGGACATCGAGGCCACGGAAGTTTAAATGCCCTGGGTTCTCAATCGCATTAATTCGCAGACAGAAGAACGAGGATGTCTTTTTAATGGATACAATATCAAGCTTTCGTGCAAGCCTTTGATAAAAGCAATTTTAATAAATAAAACTATGTGAGAGAGGCACTCATCACCACCACGTTGCTCTCTTGAGTTGTTCCCATTACCTGTAAAAGCCATCAGCGGCGGAGAGGTTGGTTAATAGAATATAATAATAAAAATAAAATATTGTCTGGTTATGCGTTCCATAGGACGTATAGCAGAGAGACGGAGCGACGAGATCGACTCCTGTGCAGGCGCTTTGTGGATTGTGACATCGCCCGGATCGTCAGACGTGGTCGGCGGCTCGGGTGGGGATGCCTTCATCCAGCAGTGGATCGACCATGGCTGACGATGAATGAACGGCGACGCGGGAAGAGAGACGCGGTGGGGTCCCCATCACGGGGCGATGGCGCCGCCTCGCGGTGAGATGCCGCGAGTGAGAGCGCCGAGGTAAAACAAGATCAGAAACACCGCGAGGATGGAACGAGCGCCTCACTGCCAACCACCGCAATGCCACGGCTCTCTCTCTCATCTCTCACCTCGCTGGGCCCGTGCGGTGCTCGACGCTCCCAGTCCAGTGCCGGATTCAGCTCGTGCGGGGCCTGTAGCATATGATGTTATAAAGGGGCCCTAAATTAAAAAAAAACATTTAAACTTGATTTGAAGCTTTCGGTAAAGTAACGTGGAAAGAAAAATAAATTAAATTTCGATTTAAAGCTTTCGTGACTGCAGGGATTCATCTTCTTGGTTCTTTCGGTAAAGTCATGTAGAAGGGAAGTAATTCTAGATTTGAAGCATTCGTGACTGCAAGGATTCATATTCTTAGGTTTTTTCGGTAAAGTCACGTAGGTAAAACATCAAAATTAATAAAAATAAAATAAAATAAAGATCACGACGTTTCGGAGGCAACACAAGTCTCCGTCATCAGGTGGGACCGTCACAGCCAGATTAGCTGCATCAAGTGAGGCAATGATTCAAGATGTAATCCCTTAAAAGCGAGTTGAGGGGGGAGGAGAGGGGGGGGAGCTCATCAGAATGTGGTAGCCAATGAATGGAACGTATCGGGAGGGAGGGGGGCGGGGCCAAAAGGGTGGGCGACGGCGTGGAAGCGATTGTGCGCAAGCGACAAACTGCTGCACACGCCAACGCATTGGACAGAGAGGGGGGAGGGGGAGGCCTGATACACATGATAGAAAAGAACGAAAATGCCCATGTTTATACCAATGCTGGCTGAACAATGAAGAGAGTGCTGTTAAACACTGGGGATGTTAACACTCGGTAAAGTAAAGTAAGATAGTGCCTGTCAGATAAGATGGTCCAAAAAATGTGTAATTAAGTCTTTTTTGCGTGGTTGATAACATCTTTCCAATGATTACTAAGTTTGTACCCATCATCACGGTTGAAATTATGTCTGTGTTTATATATTTGTATGGCTTCGTGTACAAACCTTTGATGGTAGCCAGGAGGTTTGCAGAGAACCTTGGTCTCGGAAAAGACAATTTCATGAGAGCCCACCGAGTTGTAGCAATGATCGGCAACGGCCGAAGAATCAGTTCTGCCGTGTTTCAGATCTGACTTGTGCTCGCGGACACGATCAGCAACATGACGTTTCGTTTCTTGCTACATTGGAGAAACGAAACGTCATGTTGTGTGTCTCTGTGTTGTCTCTGTGTGTCTATGTTGTGTTTCTCTGTGTGTCTGTGTTGTCTCTCTCTGCTTGTGTGTCTGTCTGTGTGTCTCCGTGTCTGTGTTTTGTCTTTGAAATTTAGTTCTACCTGATGACGGTTGTTTGTGTTGCAATCGAAACGTCGTACTCATTTTCTTTCTACGTGACTTTACCGAAAGAACCAAAGAATAAAAATAAAACACATTTTTTACTTGCATAGTAAAGTAATTGTATTTTTTCATTTGATATACAGCCAGATAATACGACAAATCGCTAACCTTAAACACCCGGTCGTTCGTAAAACTTGATGGCAGTATAGAACTATGGTAATAGAGCAAGTGCAGAAGCACTGAACCGGAATTGATAGCTTGAAAGCATTTAGCGCGGGGCCCTTGAAAGTGCGGGGCCCGTAGCTACTACACATGTAGCTACTACAAATGTATCTACTACACATGTAGCTACTACACGTGTAGCTACTACACGTGTAGTAGCTGCTACACGTGTAGCTACTACACATGTATATGTAGCTACTTTTGCTACGAGGATAATCGGGCACTGGTCCAGTATCTGGCGTCTCTCTCTCTCCTGCTCCCTTCTCGCTCCTATTCACTGGAACCAACTCCAATTGCAGCACACAGAGCAATCACCTTCACCAACCACTTTCCCATCCTCCCTTAAAACAACCCCCATCTCTTCTCCCCCAGCCCCATCATCATCGTCCTGCTACTGCTACTCCCTGCCGCCGCCCTCCAGCTACGACCAAGCCGACCCCGACCCCGATCACCACCCCAACCCCTAGCACTACCCCAACCCCTATTACTACTCCTATCACTACCCCTATCACTACCCCTATCACTACCCCAACCCCTATCACTACCCCTATCACTACCCCAACCCCTATCACTACCCCAACCCCTATCACTACCCCTATCACTACCCCTATCACTACCCCAACCCCTATCACTACCCCTATCACTACCCCTATCACTACCCCAACCCCTTTCACTACCCCTATCACTACCCAAACCCCCATCACTACCCCTATCACTACCCCTATCACTACCCCAACCCCTATCACTATCCCAACCCCTATCACTACCCCAACCCCTATCACTACCCCAACCCCTATCACCACCCCAACCCCTATCACTACCACAACCCCTATCACTACCCAACCCCTATCACTACCCCAGCCCCTATCACTACCCCAACCCCTATCACTACCCCAACCCCTATCACTACCCCAACCCCTATCACTACCCCAACCCCTATCACTACCCCAACCCCTATCACTACCCCTATCACTACCCCCAACCGCTATCACTACCCCCAACCGCTATCACTACCCCTATCACTACCCCAACCCCTATCACTACCCCTATCACTACCCCAACCCCTATCACTACCCCAACCCATATCACTACCCCTATCACTACCCCGACCCCTATCACTACCCCAACCCCAACCCCTATCACTACCCCAGCCCCTATCACTACCCCAACCCCTATCACTACCCCAACCCCTATCACTACCCCAACCCATATCACTACCCCTATCACTACCCCAACCCCTATCACTACCACAACCCCAACCCCTATCACTACCCCAACCCCTATCACTACCCCAACCCCTATCACTACCCCAACCCCTATCACTACCCCAACCCCTATCACTACCCCTATCACTACCCCGACCCCTATCACTACCCCAACCCCTATCACTACCCCCAATCGCTATCACTACCCCAACCCCTATCACTACCCCTATCACTACCCCGACCCCACCCACCTCCTTAACAACTCCAGCCTGCTCTGCGGTGACACCACAGCTACACCACCACGTTCAATAACAACACAACTCTTTAATACAACCACTATCATCGTAAGTGCAATTGTATAGTTGCTGTAAAGCCCATTGGATCACGGCGCCGCTACGTACATCTACATAACACCACGCGGACACCGCTGCACTGGATCAACAGCGGCGTGCAGATGCCGTGCAGCGAGAAGCAGTCGAATGCCGAGGAGGGGGGGGGGCATTGCGCCTGGATTTGCATAGAATCAGGGAGTGGAGAGCACGGATGGCTGCGTGGGAGTGAGCGAGAGGACGCAGCTGCAGCAGCAGCAGCTGCATGCGGAGGATTGTCGTCGGCGGTACCTGGACTGCAATCGCATCGTACGGCTCGTTTGGGGCTCAAGTCACTCGAGCCGTCTGCGCCGACGGTGGCGAGTGAGCAGGGGGCAACGCGTCTGGCGAAGCGCGTGGCTCGCAGCGGTCCACGAGGGGGTCGGGGGACGTCAGGTCCCCCCGGGGTGGCCTCGCTCGCACGCGGTAGCCGCCCCGGGTCTCATCGGCCGGGGCCGTGCGCTGATGATGGGTGACCGCCACGCACGAACAGATCGCCTGACACACAGGCGGTTTGCGGGTAATAAGGCAGAGGTGTGTGGGTATGGGGGGGAGGGGCAGTGCAGAAGAAACATCAATTGCTGTATTGTACTTCTATGCTCCTCCAGCGCGTACGCTGCCCCGACTTCTCCAACACGCTTTTCTCCATCGTGGTGAAGTATGGTCAATCACCCCTCCACAATTTCGCGTGGTGGGAGGTGGAGGGGCGGGGGAGGTTTCCCTCATCGAGCAGTGGATTGTCAACGGCGGCGGGCTGCGTGGTGTACACGGACGCACGCGACCCCGCCTGTAACAGCACCTCGACGTCCCTCCCACCCCCGTCCGCCCAGCCGCTCGCCACACCACAGAGCGAACCCACACCGAGAGCCAATCCCATCAGGGTGCGAGCAGAGGGCCCAGGGAGCGAGCAGTGTAAGGGTCGCCCCAGGCGCACGAGACGACGCGGGGAAGCTGCTGTCGGGATCGCGTCGTGGTCGCCGCGCTGTCTTCGCCCCCCCCTTCGCCCGCACAACGCGCGCGTGCGCTTTAATGCAGGGCGCGCAATTACGCGGAGGCAAATAGCAGCAGCGACAGCACCGTGCCGTGTCTCTGCGTGTATAAATGCACACACGCGCACGCACGCGCGCACGCACACACGCACACACACACGCACACACACACGCGCACACACACACACGCGCACACGCGCACACGCACACACGCGCGCGCACACACACACGCGCACACACACACACATACACGCGCACACACGCGCACACACACACGCACACACACACGCACACACCATACACGCGCACATACATACACACACACACGCACACACATACACGCGCACACACACGCGCGCGCGCACACACGCACACATGCACACGCGCACACACACACACCACACACGCGCACATACATACACGCACACACACACACGCGCACGCACACACATACACGCGCACACACACGCGCGCGCGCGCACACACGCACACACACACATGCACACACCATACACGCGCACATACATACACACACACACGCACACACATACACGCGCACACACACGCGCGCGCGCGCACACACGCACACATGCACACGCGCACACACACACACCATACACGCGCACATACATACACGCACACACACACACGCGCACGCACACACATACACGCGCACACGCACACACACGCGCGCGCGCGCACACACGCACACACACATGCACACGCGCACACACGCACGCGCGCCGTTCGTTGGCTTTGCGCACCGAAATGATCGAGCGGCGTCTGTGGAAGCGAACAAACTCTGGATCTGCCGCGACCTCGGACGTGAGAGGAGTCCGCGTCTCAGCAGGTGCTCGCGCGCTTCCCCCTTCACGGAGCGCTCTGCCCCACCGCTTTACCCAACCGGCTCTAGTTCGACGTTCCTAGACATCTCCCCACCGAAGCATTGATTGGCGATCAATAATACTTTATTGCTGTATGTATGCTGCACTTATTTTGCACCGTACGTAGCCAACCGTGCTAATCGGAGGTGCGGAGTAAGGACATCAAACGAAACACAAAAAAATCAGCGAACACATCGAGATTGCTGTGTCTCTTAACATTCATTACGCCGTAGTGGTCACAATGTTATCAACACATTGGCGCTTACAAAATAAAATATTTGTCAACGTAACAATCTTGTCGGGTGGTGGAAGGTTATTGACAGAAATTGTTGGTAAAAAAAACGACCACGACCACGTTGCCGAACCCAACAAATAAACATGGGTCATTGCATTGGCGACAAAAGAAAGCACCTGCTCCATCTCACCCCCTTGCTTCCACCAATCGGAAGTTATCTCCTGCCCGGGCCTAGCTCCCTTTGTCTACCCGTGCTCCCTCAACTCAGCCCGCACCCTCCGCGACTCTCTCCTCGCGGAGCGATTTCTGCTTCGCTCCCCTGGCCCGGTCGACGGCGTCTCCGGTTCGAGCTCAAATTTCCTCCTCCCTCTTCCTCCCTCTTCCTGACTATCCAACAATCTGCTGCTGCCTCAAAGCCTTCCCATAGGGCCTCTGACTCTCTCCTGCTCCTCCTGTGAGGTTCACAAGGACTGTTAACCGATCCTCTCCGGGGGGGGGGGGGGGGGGAGTGAATCATTACATCCCTGCGTCATATCTTAGACGTGGAACAAGGCGGCAGCAGCAGGAGCAGCATTGCATCTACAAGCCGCATAGACAGACGCACACGCGCACGCACACAATTAATGGATGCATCAGAGTCACTGCCAATTAAATGCAATGCTTCCCATTTAACGCCAATATCACAACTCCATTTTAGATTTTGCCGTTGGTTTAAATTGGCAATAAAATCACTCGTGGCCCCTCAGTCGCGATGGAGCCATTCCGTGATCACCGCGGATTTGCATCGCTCTCCCACTCACCATCGCTCTACCACTCCACTCACCATCGCTCTCTCACTCCACTGACCATCGCTCTCCCACTCACCATCGCTCTACCACTCCACTGACCATCGCTCTCCCACTCACCATCGCTCTCTCACTCCACTGACCATCGCTCTACCACTCACCATCGCTCTACCACTCCACTGACCATCGCTCTCCCACTCACCATCGCTCTACCACTCCACTGACCATCGCTCTACCACTCACCATCGCTCTACCACTCCACTGACCATCGCTCTCCCACTCACCATCGCTCTACCACTCCACTGACCATCGCTCTACCACTCACCATCGCTCTACCACTCCACTGACCATCGCTCTCCCACTCACCATCGCTCTACCACTCCACTGACCATCGCTCTCCCACGTACCATCGCTCTCTCACTCCACTGACCATCGCTCTACCACTCACCATCGCTCTACCACTCCACTGACCATCGCTCTCCCACTCACCATCGCTCTACCACTCCACTGACCATCGCTCTCCCACTCACCATCGCTCTCCCACTCACCATCGCTCTCCCACTCACCATCGCTCTCCCACTCACCATCGCTCTCTCACTCCACTGACCATCGCTCTCCCACTCACCATCGCTCTACAACTCCACTGACCATCGCTCTACCACTCACCATCACTCTACCACTCACCACGGCATGTTCACGACCAAACTCGAGAGCGCGTCGGGATGGGCCCTCTCCGTCTGCCTTACATTGAAATCGGCGATTGTAAATGCGCGATTGGCATCGGTCATGCACGCCCTTCAATTACTTTCAGCGCAAATGTAAAAAAAAAACATCCTCGCTAATCTTTCATTTTAACCAACGAGGTGTAAAACAGTGAGACGAATCGTTCAAAATGTGGGCGCGAGAGTGTCATTTATAAAATTAATCAACCTCTGTAATAGCTTTTTATTTAACAAAATGAGTCCCCAATAGAAGACAATGCGCCGTCGTCTCTGTGTGTGTGAGAAAGAGATACTGTAGATCTATGGTGGATATCAATGGGGTGTCCTTAGTCGCTCAGAGACGGCGTTTGTGCGGCTCAACCACAGCACTCCGCGGTGTGCGCGCGGTTGGCTCTGTGTGGCCCGTCACGCAGCGCCCAATTGTCTCGCTGGGTGGCCGGCAACACACCCGGCCCGCCTTTGTATCCCCAGTGGCTATATTTACACACCGCACCAGGTACTCATTTGAGGCTGAGTCGACCTAGGGGTGGTCCAGGACCGGTTCAAATAATCGTCACCGGTCTTGACCGTGAGCGGGAATTGAACGTGTTGTTGTCATTCGACATCATCATCGTCGTCGTCGTTGTGTTCGTCGCCGTGGTGACATTGATATTAATACCGCGTCTCCCGTGCTCGGTGCCGACCGTGCTGATTGGACGTAATTCATCTCTTTTTTTATATTCTACCAAGTAAGGTCCACTGAGCTGCGACGTAGCTCTTGTTCAGAAGAGTCCCTGGCCACACAGGACAGCTCAACGAAGTGGCTTATCATGCGGACAATTATAGCAGCCAAATACTCTGAACGCGTGATGTTGATTCTGAATGTGGAGGGACCGGACAAGAATCCATGCGATCACGGGGTAAAACGTGCAAATTTCAAATATACAGGCATCAGGGTCGGGATCGAACACGCGATCCCCTGTATACCAGGCGAAGGAGTTAACACCTCGCGACGGCAGCCTCCCACGTGGTCAATAAACAAATCGCCCTGAATGAAAATGTAAATATTCATTTAACAAATGCTAAATAACGTTAAAAGCAAATCGAATGCACCTCATTAATTTCATTTCATTTATTCGGTATAACCCCGTGAGCCATGCGGCTCTTGATTCGGATGCAACCGCAACAAAATAAAAACATGAACAAGAAACATCTTAAAGTGACTACACGCAACAGAAAAATCTTGGAAAAAACAGCAAAGTCTTCCAGAAAAAAACACAGAATTTCAACGCTGTGAAAAAAAATCCCAGTGGGATACAAGTCAAACAATAACAACCATAAGACAATGTAGATTAAAGTTATCAGGCTAATTCTGTACTACAACAAACAAACATGGTTAAAGCAAAACGTTTTAAAAATCACCAAAATAAAGCTATAAAAACAATGTAACAGTGATCATAGGAACTGTGATTCAAATGTAACAATAAACGATATACCTAACATGTACGACCAAACTTTGAAGCCATCGTTGATCTCATCAAAGCTCGCAAGCGAAGCGTGGTCGAGTCTGGGAGTGCAGACTGTTGTTGGCTTGGCCTGCAAAGATGACAGAAAGATAATGGATTATTGAATCCATCGGTGCGGAGCTCTGAGTGGTGACCCACTGCTGGCTGTAGCGGCTTCTCTCCGAGACTCGGTTTGTTTCCCACATGAAGTGAAACATTCGGCAACGGCCTCGGCCCAACGTTCCAATGCAGCAAGACCCTCGTTAAAAGGGGTCTCGAGACTCAGCGAGGCTGTCCTGAGTAAAGGCGTTGTCATTATTATTTGAATTCCCCACGGATATATATATATTTGCTCGTGGTTGGAATCGAACCTTGAACTCCACACGGACTGACCGAGTGCTGAGCACAGTCCGAGCAAGGCCACCACGCCCGCCGTGCAGTGCCGCCCGCCCTCTTGCTGTCCGACTCACCGATGTTCGGAGCGCCCACTGTGTAGCTTTGCTCGGGAACGACGGCCTCTGCCGTCAATTGGATGGAGCCGCTTGCATTCCCGGATGCGTGGCAAGGTCACGGCGTAGGAGCGCTTTTATCGCAACAAAATGACCGTTTTTTGATAGAGCGCCCTCCTCAAACGCCGCGTCATCTCAGAGCACCTCACGTCGCATCTCATCCGGCAGCAGCTGTCCCTCGTGGGCACAGCGCGACTCAGCACCCCACCTGCAACAGCAGAGAGCACTGATTGTGGTGTGTAATCCCAGTCAGCCAGCAGGAGAGTACGTCCTCCGAGGAGATGGAGCGATTACTTACGTGTTTGTATTGCATCGCAGGGTCGTGAGAGGTGGTGGCGACTTGGTGGAGGTCGTTCAACAGCCGATCGACTACGGATGATGAAAAACACCGGAGCAAGGGTCAAGGGTCAGGGTCAGGACCAGGTTTTGAAGTTATAATTATTGCAAACAGAATGATAATCGTGCACAAAAGAGTAATATTATACTGCGCCTATTGCTAACTATTGAGAGCGCCGCGGTGGCTATGAGATGTTAACTCCCTCGCCTGCTAAACAGGAGGTCGTGGGTTCGATCCTGACCCTGGCGCCTGCTGCTGTATATTTGGAGTTTGCGTGTCTCTCTCCACGTGGTGAGATGTTAACTCCCTCGCCTGCTATACAGGAGGTCGTGGGTTCGATCCTGACCCTGGCGCCTGCTGCTGTATATTTAGAGTGTGTGTATATCTCTTCCATTGGTCACGTGGATTTCTTTCTGCGGGTCCTCTGGCTTTTCCCCTCCATATTTAGAATCAACACGCGTTTCGAATATTTGTCTGCTAGAAATTTCCATATGTAAGGGCCACTTCGTTGAGCTATCATTTGTGGCCAGGTCGCTTCTAAACAAAAGAGCTACATAGCTTCGTGGGTCTTACCTGGTACAATAAACAAGAGAGAGTTTAATTGGCTAGTTTGCAGTCCAATTTACTGCTGGCTGAAGGAATCCACACGCTGTGTCGACTATGCATGTTCTCCCAATGATCGCGTGGATTTTTCTCCGGGTCCTCCGTTTTTCCGCTCCACATAAAAACAAAACCATGCGTTTAGAGTACTTGGCCGCAATACATTCCACGTGATATTAAGCTACCATGTGTGGCCAGGTGGCTTCTGAAAAATATCTACACAGCTCAGTGGGACTTTTCCTGGAAACATACAAATAGTAATTATATATTTTTTTATTTTTAGAATAAAAAACCCCGCCCCACAAACACACTATCGTCTGCCTGCAAATAAACGCACGACACAATTTTGGATACATCTCCACGATGAGAAAAACAAGGTGGAGGCCATAGAGACAGCCACGAGATGGCAAAGTCGCAATCCTGAGAGCCCGACGGAAGGCTGAGACAGTGAATGACGTGGGGACTGGTTTGAGTGCATCCGCCGCAGGTAACTTTACAGCGCGTTGCTAACACGCCCCCGCAGTGGAGCGGATAAGTGCGTTGTTTTCCCCCTTCACATGAATCGTTCAAATTGTGACACTGTACCAAGATGACAGAAAAACAAACCCCAAAACCTTAGCAGCTTCACAATCCAACTTGGCAGCCATTTTTGCCAATATGGCCGCAAATAATGTCGAGTTTTCTCTCCAGAAACTTGTTTCGATTATTTAAGTGTCGGGTTCCATGTTGATGAGCATGCAGTAACCGATTGCTACAATGTTTCCAACTTCTCAGATAGTTCGTATGAATCTTGTCACGGCAATGTGGTGAGAATTGGTAAAAGAAAAAGTGAATGAGGGACCGCTAGAAACATCATCACTGCGCAGCTCAGCGTGGGGTTCAGTCGCAGCCATTGTATTTGTACTCCGCATCCACTTGTAATTTAGGAACTCAAACGCTCCCTAATCAGCCCCATAATAGCTAGGTAGCTGCACCTCAATCGACAGGAAGAGCTAGCGTGGGAAAGCCAAGCCAAGGGTGACGGGGCTTTCGTGGTCTGGACGGTGTGTACACATGGCACGGGACTTTCACTGCACTGGATGAGCGATCGGGATAGGTTTGGGGCAAAGGCGTGAACCTCGCCGTATCCGATACATTGAACGTGCGGAAGTGAAAGGTAGTAAAGTGACAAACCCTTGACATTGAACTCTTAATCTCAACCTCTGAAAATGGGCAATTCCTGCTAACATTGTTTCCCCAGTGCTAATGATTCCAAACAACACCAGGTACTCATTTATGGCTGAGTCGACGGAGAGGAATCCAAGAATACTGATGTAAAATCATGGCTGGGAAGACCTCGGGTAGTCAGGTTCAGAGAGCAGTTTCCTATCCACTGCGTGCCACACACAAAGACAAAGATCCCCAGTATAGCCCCAACAGACTGTTGGGGAAAGTGCAGTTAGCGAGCACCTATGAAAGCCGGCACGGCACACGAGGTGGTGGGTGGCCAGCACCACGTCCGGCCGCCTTTGTCTCCCAAGTGGCGATGTTTTTACACATCGCATCAGGTATTCAGAGTGGAGGCCCAGGACCGGTTGAGATAATCGTCACCGGTGTTGGCCTGTGAGCGGTAATCGAACTCGGGACCGCGGGTTTGCAGCGCAGCGCGCTAGCAAGCGACACCTCAAGCTTTCTGCCCGAGGTGGCCACTGGCAACATGCCTTCCTTCCACCTTGGCTCACGGTGGGCAAAATTGAAAGGGGGAACTTCCACGTTTCACCCCCCATACGCGGCAGTGGCACAACGGCGAGCGCGTGCCGACGTAAATGCAGCGTCAATGTTTAAGCGGTACACCGAATACCAACACCACCACCACCACAACAACAACAATACCCGGGGCAGGCGACGCAGCCTCAGCGCCTTCCCTTGACACATCGCCCCCACCCCCGGCCCCTCCCTATTGCCAATGTGACCGCATCTACGGAACATCTAAGCAGGCTTTGAGCCTGGATAAGTGCCTTAATGGTCGAGCAGCAGCGTACAGAGACAAAGGCAGCTCGCTGTAGGACTTGCCGGGTCAACGTGAGGGCAGCAACGCGAATTGCTGTTGTACTGTTCTTCTCTATGCTGCCCGCCTTCACCACCCAAGTATGGTCCAGGACTAGCTCCCGTTACCCGGACGGCGTGGCGAGGCTCTCGTTCAGCAGTGGATTGACGAAGAGCGCTGCACAGGTGCGCATGGCAAAGGTTTAACAGCGAACACAATGTGCCATGAATAACAACAACAATAACAACAAAAAAGACAAATCCGCAGTAAAACTCTTTTCAGGGTGGATTTTGCATTGGACTTAGTGCCGGATTAAGCGAGTGCTGGGCCTGTAGCATATGCTGTTATAAAGGGGCCCGAAATAAAAAAAAACACGTACATATTAAAACACAAATTGTTTTACTTGTGTAGAGGTGTAATTGTAAAGATGTATGGGCACGGATGGGTAACAAACACAAGGGGCGTGGTTAGGGCCGTACACAGAGGAGGTGCTCACACCGACGTCCGCACCTGCATCCCCCACGGGTCCCTCCCGGGGGCCGAGTACTATTGTAATATAGTTGAGGACTCTTGGACGCCGGGGTTGGAGGCACACGTATTTATTCCGCGTCAGTTGGCACAATCAAGGACATACAACACTGGAGGGGGTATCGGCCCCCTCACCCGGCTAGCTGGGGATACACTAGCTAGCTATGCCTAACCTACCTCCTAGTCCTCCACTAACGGGCTAGGGGAGGCTATCTGGCCCGACACTGGTAAGTCGGGCTTACGGTACCCGGAGTCCCAGACCAGCTCTGATAAGAGCACCGGCTCTGGCTCTCGGGACCACGCCGCTGGCTCGGTCCTGTTCGGCCCTGATAAGGGCGACGATCCAGGGGAGTCCAGGGCTCTATCTGGACGATTTTCAGTCTTCACTGGTTTAGCTTTAACATTATTCCCCGAGCCCTCCGGCTCATCTCCTTATATACCAAAACCCCCCACTGAGGGGTGGGGCCAGGCTGCCCGGTGCGGACGTCGTTGAGAGCACCTCCCCGTGCACTCACGTAGCCCCGCCCACTGTGTTTGTTTCCCGTGTGATCCCATGTATAACAGGCCCTCAGTAACACCCCTACACCACCCCCCCCCACCCCGTACAGCTCGCAGCCGTCCCGGCTGCAACAAAATGACAATAAAAGTGTATTTACCCCTTGACCCCGCGTGTGCCTCACAATTTTTTTTCTCAACAATAACGAGAACGAGAACAACAACAAGAACAACAACAACAAGAAGAGAAAATAACCCGACGCACCCCCCCCCCCGAATAAATACGAATTCCGTAAAAGCACCCTATATACAATTTGCAGGGAACCACACCACACACACAACACACAGCGAACACAACATATGTGCAATCCAATGTGCAGGGAACACACCACCCACACAACACACAGTGAACACAACATATGTACATTTCTTCCGGCATCACAAAAGTCTGCGCATTTTTGCGCGCGTCCTTGCAGCAGGCTCGTCACACGGGGCAACCCCGGATGGCGGACTGTCAGGTGGCAACTGTCCGTCTCCGAGTGAGTCTCTTTTTGATTCCGCGAGACACTCGGCATCCCCAGGAGGGGTTGTCGGGCGTGAGCCCGTCACTCCTGGTGCACCTGGGGGCGGGACAGCCGGCAACATGTTAGGTGAGAGCAGCGGAGACGGACCCTGTGAGTCGGTCGACCCCCCACATGTTTGGCCACGCGTGTGTGAAGTGGGAATTCGTACCGCAACGAAGGGTTTTAATCTGGAGGGGTGCACAAACCACCGCCGTTTCCCCCATTTGATGCGTACGCACTGAGGCCGCAAAACCTCAACCACCTCCACAGGGCACCGCCATGGCCGCACCAGTTTAGAGGAGGTTGCAAGTGGTACCTGTGGACAGTGCAGCCATGCCTTGTCCCCCGGCTTCCACTGCAGCACGTGCGCCCGACCCAGTCTGAGCCTCTCGTTAGCTTTCTGACGGAGGTCGGAATTTTGCATGGCAGCATCCCGTGCCTCTGTTAATTTAGCAAGATTAAATTTAACATGGATCGGCCAATTTAGTTTTACCCTGCGGCGCGGGGATCTGCAGCTGGGCCCGAACAGGCGGGTCAGGTTCGCGGCCATACATCAGGAAGAAGGGGGAAAATCCCGTTGCCGCATGGGGGGCCATTCTATATGCTGCCAAGACCCCTTGAATTTGCAGGTCCCAATCGGTCTGTGAGTCCTGAAACCTACTGTGACAACATCGACGTGATGGTTCGATGCAGACGCTCGACCATCCCGTCAGTTTGCGGGTGATACGGGGAGGTACGAATTTTTTTCGTGCCCAGGAGCTCACAGACTTGTTGGAGTAGTTTTGCCGGAAAATGTTTTGCCCTGGTCGGTCAGCAGCCGCTCCGGAGCACCTTTGTCCAGGACGTATCCCTGGACAAAGGCCTCCTTGATGGCTGCTGCCGACTGGTTGGCAAGGGGCCAGGCCATAGGCCAGCGCGTAAAGTATTCCACACTGGTCAACAAATATCTATTGCCCCTGGGGGTGGCGGGGAATGGGCCTAGAATATCCAGCGCGACAAGCTCGTTGACTCTGGAGACTTTGATAGATTGCAAAGGCGGGTTAGACTCCCGTGCTGGTGGTTTCCGTTGCGCACACCGAGGGCATGACCCCAACAGATCCCCGACATCCCTTGTCATGCCCGGCCAAAAAAAATTAAGCTGGAGCAAGGCGAGGGTCTTTTGGGTCCCCAGGTGGAGGAGGCGCTCATGAGCGGCCCACACCACCTTACTCCGCAACCCAGAAGGGACCACCAGCCGATGTCGATGGGATCTCCCGTCCCAATGCATTAGCAGACCCTGGACCATTTCCCATGAGTCGGCATCACCCCTCCCCCACCCAACACCGCCGACGCGACGACGCAACGCGAGGAGGGAGGTATCCTCCATCTGGAGGCGCCCCCATTCAGTGACAGGCAACCCCAACAGGGAATTTTTTCCCTGTTGTGCGATCGAATTTGTCATCGACGTTGCGTCGTCGGCGGCTGCCAAGACCGGAACGGATATCTGACCCGGAGGCCTGCAACGTCCCGACCCCAGGAGGCATGCGCATTCGGAGGTGGTTGGCATGCGCGACAGAGCATCCGCATTGGTGTGGCGAACGCCCTTACGGTACGTAGTTTCAAAATCAAAGTCCTGGAGAATCTCCAACCATCGAGACAATTGTCCCGATGGTTGTTGAACTCGCAGGGCGTACTGTAGTGCCGCATGATCTGTACGGACGGTGAAACGGCGACCGTACAGATATGGGCGGTACTGTTGGATGAAATTGACAATTGCCAACAGTTCCCGACGGGTGACACAATATCTTTGCTCCGCTGGAGACAACACCCGACTACCGTACGCGACTACCCGTTCTACGCCGTCAACCACCTGGGAAAGCACGCCCCCAATACCCGTGTTGCTCACATCGGTGTCGAGCAAAAAGGGTTTAGAAAAATCGGGGTAAACCAAGGGAGGAGCTTTTACCAGAGCGTCCCGAAGGGAGCGGAAAGCAGCCTCCTCCTCCTGTCCCCAATGAAACCGGACCCCCTTTGACGTCAAAGCGTGTAGGGGCTTCGCAATTATCGCAAAATCCGCGACAAACCGTCAGTAATACGACGCGAATCCAACGAAACTCCTGACCTCTCCCACAGAGGTGGGAGTCGGCCAGGAGCTGACGCACTGCGTTTTGGCGGGATCGGTAGCAATACCTGAGCGTCCGACGATATGTCCCAAATAACGCACAGATTCGCGTAACAGATGACATTTTTGGGGTTTAAATTTCAAATTAGCAGCCCGCATTTTGAGGAAAACCGCCCGCAACCTCTGGAGATGTTCGTCAAATGTTTTGCTAAAGACGATAACGTCATCTAAATAAATCAAGCACGAGTCCCATTGCAATCCAGCCAAAACCAATTCCATCAATCGCTGGAAAGTTGCCGGCGCTGAGTGGAGTCCCATCGGCAACCGGTTGAATTGGAACAGGCCGTGCGGTGTACGAAATGCAGTTTTAGGCTTTGAATCATCGTCCAGAGGAAGCTGCCAGAATCCCGAAAGCAAATCCAATGTGGAGAAGAATCGCGCTCCCTCCAAGGCGTCAAGCGATTCGTCCATCCGTGGAAGCGGGTATGCGTCGGCAACAGAAATTTTGTTGAGGCGACGAAAATCGACGCAAAAACGCAACGAGCCGTCCTGTTTTTTTACCAGGACGATCGGCGCTCCCCAAGGGCTGGTAGAGGGAGAAATGATGTCGGCGGCTAACATGTCATCAACGGCCGATTTGACATGGTCTTTTTCGGTGGGACTTAACCGAAAAAAATTCTGGCGTATTGGCGCGCTGTCACCTGTATCAATATGGTGACGCAGCAGATGAGTACAGCCCAAATCGAATTTGTTCCGACTGAAAACGTCGGAAAATTCACGCAGCAGTGTTTTAAGCTTTTGACGCTCTAAATACGACAGGTCCGTCGATCCCGCACAAAGCGCCTCGAGCCACCCTTCATCGCTGTCCGAATGTGGTCGCGGCAGAGGGACAGCGCTTACGTGATTCGCGACGGGTTCCTCACAGGGCACCGGCGTTGCGTGAGCAAGCACGGTCCCCTGTGGAACCACCACCGTCTGCGACCCCACATTGAGGACCACGATGAAAGGATCCCCGTCCCCTTTAACGATGGTCTGGGCCGGAATTAAATGAGGTCCGCTAACCCCGGCCCTAGACGGCCCCAGCAGAACCCCCTGGTCCCCAATGCCTTTAGCGAAGGGCCGACGAAGTTTAAGAGGCACCAACATTTGTGCCCCCGGCGGTACGCGTACCGTTCTATCGACGAACGCCGGTACCGTCGCGAACGCCGTCCAACCCGCAGCGGGGGACGGCAGAAATGCCATGCGTCGGCCCGACGGGAGCTCAATGCAGCCCTGGTCGATTAAAATACGAATCGGCATTTTGCCCAGGAAGTCCGTCCCCAGCAGGCACGGAACCGCCAGCGAGGAGGAAACAAAAATCGGGCCAGATAATTTGATATCACCGATACAAATTTGTGCTCGAATTTGTCCAATGATGCCAAGTGAGCCCCCATTAGCAGCATAGAATGGACCGTTAACGGGCAGCAAAGGACGGCTCTGGACAGGAAGAATATTGTAAATGAGTTCCGAAATGATGGTCGCCGATGCTCCCGTATCGACCAGGATGCGCACCTCAACCCCGTCAATGTGCCCCACAACGGCTGACGACCCCGACGATGCGGCCACAACGCGATGGGCCAACACGGACCACTGGCTGGGTTCGATATGAGTCCCCACAGTGGTGCGTGTTGGCGCGACGGTGTGCAATGTCGGCCCCCCGTTCGTTGCGGTGTGCGAGTGTGTGACGGGTGTGTGCGTGGGCCAAACATGAGGGGTGCCGCGACTCGCCGGTTTATGTTGATGGAGCTTAGGAGGAGGGCCGGTGTCCTGTCGAGGCGTCGTCCCGCGCTGCCGAGGAGAGCGGCACCCCGAGGCGACATGGCCCCGGATGCCGCAATTGTAACAGCGCGGGAGCGCTGGCGACGACGATGGTTGGTCGAGGCGGCTCGATCCGTCCCGGCCCGCCCGTACTCCCGCTCTCTGCTGCAGTTGACGGTCGACGGCGCAAATTTCCTCCGCCGGGAGGGTGGCTGCAGCCACAGCACGCCCGGTCGCTGCCTTACTGGCCTTCCGTCGCTGCGAGAGTAGGTTGGCGTGGAGGAGTCGTGCAGCCTGGAGGGAACACATTTCTGCGTCGTCCTGTGCCACGACGACGATGTCCAAGTCGTCCGCCAGCAGGAGGATCTTCTCCGTTACCATAGCGTCCACGCCTTCGTTGTCCATTCGTGGGAAGGCCATCTTTGCCAGTGCCAGGAGACTCGTACGATACGCCAGGGGCGACTCCTTTGCACCTCGCTGGCAATCATAAAAGAGCTGCCTGCAGTCCGACGGTGGTCCGTAGACTGCAGCCAGCAGCTGCAGTGCCATCTGTAGCGTGGAGCGTTTGTCTTTCGGCGCCGATGTAAGAGTGGCGAGGGCGTCGCTGTCGAGGAGCGCCAGCAGCGCGCGGAGAGCCTCGGCATCTGTCCACTGCGCTATTTCCTGGTGTGTGAGGAAGCACCGCTGGAAGCCGCCCCAGTCGCCATCCTCGCCCACAAACTCCTTGAGTGGAGGTAGCCGTTGGTGCAACGCAGTGGCCGCCGTGGAAGGTCGCTCTCCGTTGTCCCCGTCACTCGGCTCGGCTTCGGCGCGAACGACGGATGGCATCGCCGGTCGCACCAGTGGTGACGCTCTGTCCGCTGGTGATGACGCGGCAGCCACTGTACGCCCGACGTCGGACGCGAGGTTCAGGCCGGCCACGCCCTCAGCAGCTGCTGCGGCGATGACGGGAGATTCGAAGTCGGGCTCCGTTGAAATGGCGGGAAGGCGCGCTGGTCGTCGGCTGTCGTCGCCCCGTGGCGGTCCACCAGCCCCCAGCCGTGTGATCTGTTCCAGCGTGGCGGCAGCAGCGTACAGCAGCTCCGCCAGTTTCGCGTGAGCCTGCCTCAGTCCATCTGTCGATGGCTCCCCTCCATCCCGATGCTGCGGTGTGGATACATCCGGCCCCGGCTGCTCGATGCCTTCTTCAGCCGTCTCGGGTTCCACAACTGCAGCGGTGTCCTCCGCCTCCGGTACCCTGGCTCGAGCTGTCCGGCGCGTGTCCATGTTCGTGGTCGTTCACTTCTGTCACCAGATGTGATATAGTTGAGGACTCTTGGACGCCGGGGTTGGAGGCACACGTATTTATTCTGTGTCAGTTGGCACAATCACGGACATACAACACTGGAGGGGGTATCGGCCCCCTCACCCGGCTAGCTGGGGATACACTTGCTAGCTATGCCTAACCTACCTCCTAGTCCTCCACTAACGGGCTAGGGGAGGCTATCTGGCCCGACACTGGTAAGTCGGGCTTACGGTACCCAGAGTCCCAGACCAGCTCTGATAAGAACACCAGCTCTGGCTCTCGGGACCACGCCGCTGGCTCGGTCCTGTTCGGCCCTGATAAGGGCGGCGATCCAGGGGAGTCCAGGGCTCTATCTGGACGATTTTCAGTCTTCACTGGTTTAGCTTTAACATTATTCCCCGAGCCCTCCGGCTCATCTCCTTATATACCAAAACCCCCCACTGAGGGGTGGGGCCAGGCTGCCCGGTGCGGACGTCGTTGAGAGCACCTCCCCGTGCACTCACGTAGCCCCGCCCACTGTGTTTGTTTCCCGTGTGATCCCATGTATAACAGGCCCTCCGTAACACCCCTATACTATAAAAGGTGGTGAGCCGGAGTGCTCGAGGTCGAGTGTTAGCTTAAACCAGCGAAGAGTGAAGACCAGCTAGAACAGGCCCCGGAGCTCCCCTGGCTCGCTGTCCTTGTCAGGACCGACCAGGGCAAGCCGGTGGCGTGGCCCCGAGAGCCCAGACTGACGTTCTTATAAGAGCCGGTCTGGAGACTCAGGTTGCCGGGATCCCAGCTTGACCAGGGCTGGGATAGGTAGCCTCCCCTAGCTCCGTAGTGGAGGACTCGGGCGTAGGTTAGCGGGGTTAGACGTGGTGTCTCCCTGTTAGACGAGTGAAGTGGACGATACCCCTTCAAGTGCTGTGTATTCCCGTTACTGTACACAAGTTGGTGTTAATAAAAAAGTGTGCCTCCAACCACGTCGTCCAAGCCTCCTGCAACTTACTACACTTGCACAGTAAAGTAATCGTATTTTTCATTATGCTATACAGCCAGATAATACGACAAATCGCTTACCTTAAACACCCAGTCGTTGAGAAAAGTTGAAGGCGATATAGTACTATAGTAACAGAGCAAGTGCAGAATCACTGAACCGGAATTGATAGCTTGAAAGCATTTAGCGCGGGGCCCTTGAAAGTGCCGGGCCCGTAGCTACTACATAAGTAGCTACTACACATGTAGTAGCTACTTTTGCTACTGGGATAATCCGGCACTGATTGGACTGTGGAATCGACTGCGGAATTGTGATCGCCACTCCTGAGCCGTGATAATGAATTCAATGGCGAGAAGTGCGAATGTTATTTTAACAAACAATGATGACAACGCCGAGCAGCCAGAAACAAATTGCACCGTTAAGAGTCCATCCAAATCTGTCAGTGATGACAATGCTCATCGTCACAGACGGGGGGGGGGGGGGGGTTAATTGCAGGCGTTGCATTTGAGCTCGGCGATAAGAAGTTTGGGGGAGAAAGAGACGAGAGGAGGGATTCCGAAGTTGTGCATTGCGTCATTGGCGTCTAGGTCAGCTGTGGTGGCAATGTGCCACGTGTTCCGCCGTGCGTTTGTCGCTCGCTGTGCAACAGCGACTCGGAGGCAGCTGAGGGTTAGCGGATCGCGCGAAGATCATTACCGATAGCCAAAGAGTTGGGAAATGACAGCGATTGGGTTCGTGAACCCGTCCGTGCGGGCTTTTGAGGATGTTTCTTCTAGGTACACGATTGTATGACTGCAGACAAAACAATTAGTAATTGAACAAATACTTATCGGGAAAAAATCGTCTCTTAATGAGAACCGTTTCTTGAAACGTCATTTAAACGTCATCCTATTATGTCAGTGAATTTGAACAAATTGAAGGTCAGTTATATATAGTGCTACAGTGACATGAAGTGAGGTGTTTTATGACGTAGTTTTGTGCAATATTCACTGCCATTAAATTGACACAAGATACAATGATACTCTATTCTTTGGGTCTTTCGGTAAAGTCACGTAGATAGTTACAAGTCAATATAAATAGTAAATTTAAAATAAAGAAAAAACACCGACGTTGCGATCACAACACAAGCGGTCGTCATCAGGAGGAAAGAGGGGGACAGCTGCTCAATGCAGATAGTTGCATAGTGGGCGGGGCTAGAGATGCTAGTATCATAAATTAGCATGTTAGTGCCATAAATTAGCATGTTAGTGTCATAAATTAGCATGTTAATGTCATAAATTAGCATGTTAGTGTCATAAATTAGCATGTTAGTGTCATAAATTAGCATGTTAGTGTCATAAATTAGCATGTTAGTGTCATAAATTAGCATGTTAATGCCATAAATTAGCATGTTAATGTCATAAATTAGCATGTTAATGTCATAAATTAGCATGTTAATGCCATTAATTAGCATGTTAGTGTCATAAATTAGCATGTTAATGTCATAAATTAGCATGTTAGTGTCATAAATTAGCATGTTAATGTCATAAATTAGCATGTTAGTGTCATAAATTAGCATGTTAATGCCATAAATTAGCATGTCAATGACATAAATTAGCATGTTAGTGTCATAAATTAGCATGTTAGTGTCATAAATTAGCATGTTAGTGTCATAAATTAGCATGTTAGTGTCATAAATTAGCATGTTAGTGTCATAAATTAGCATGTTAGTGTCATAAATTAGCATGTTAGTGTCATAAATTAGCATGTTAATGTCATAAATTAGCATGTTAATGTCATAAATTAGCATGTTAGTGTCATAAATTAACATGTTAATGCCATAAATTAGCATGTTAGTGTCATAAATTAGCATATTAATGTCATAAATTAGCATGTTAATGTCATAAATTAGCATGTTAGTGTCATAAATTAGCATATTAATGTCATAAATTAGCATGTTAGTGTCATAAATTAGCATGTTAATGTCATAAATTAGCATGTTAGTGTCATAAATTAGCATGTTAATGCCATAAATTAACATGTTAATGCCATAAATTAGCATATTAATGTCATAAATTAGCATGTTAATGTCATAAATTAGCATGTTAATGCCATAAATTAGCATGTTAATGTCATAAATTAGCATGTTAGTGTCATAAATTTGCATGTTAATGTCATAAATTAGCATGTTAATGCCATAAATTAGCATGTTAGTGTCATAAATTAGCATGTTAATGCCATAAATTAGCATATTAATGTCATAAATTAGCATGTTAGTGTCATTAATTAGCATGTCAATGCCATAAATTAGCATGTTAGTGTCATAAATTAGCATGTTAGTGTCATAAATTAGCATGTTAGTGTCATAAATTAGCATGTTAATGCCATAAATTAGCATGTTAGTGTCATAAATTAGCATGTTAATGCCATAAATTAGCATGTTAATGCCATAAATTAGCATATTAATGTCATAAATTGGCATGTTAATGTCATAAATTAGCATATTAATGTCATAAATTAGCATGTTAATGTCATAAATTAGCATGTTAATGCCATAAATTAGCATGTTAGTGTCATAAATTAGCATGTTAGTGTCATAAATTAGCATGTTAGTGTCATAAATTAGCATGTTAATGCCATAAATTAGCATGTTAGTGTCATAAATTAGCATGTTAATGTCATAAATTAGCATGTTAGTGTCATAAATTTGCATGTTAATGTCTTAAATTAGCATGTTAGTGTCATAAATTAGCATGTTAGTGTCATAAATTAGCATGTTAATGTCATAAATTAGCATGTTAATGTCATAAATCAGCATGTTAGTGTCTTGAATTAGCATGTTAGTGTCATAAATTAGCATGTTAGTGTCATACATTAGCATGTTAGTGTCATAAATTAGCATGTTAGTGTCATAAATTAGCATGTTAATGCCATAAATTAGCATGTCAATGACATAAATTAGCATATTAATGTCATAAATTAGTATGTTAGTGTCATAAATTAGCATGTTAATGTCATAAATTAGCATGTTAGTGTCATAAATTAGCATGTTAATGTCATAAATTAACATGTGAATGTCATAAATTAACATGTTAATGTCATAAATTAGCATGTCAATGACATAAATTAGCATGTTAATGTCATAAATTAGCATGTTCATGTCATAAATTAGCATGTTAATGTCATAAATAAGCATGTTAATGTCATAAATTAGCATGTTAGTGTCATAAATTAGCATGTTAGTGTCATAAATTAGCATGTTAGTGTCATAAATTAGCATGTTAATGTCATAAATTAGCATGTTAATGTCATAAATTAGCATGTTAGTGTCATAAATTAACATGTTAATGCCATAAATTAGCATGTTAGTGTCATAAATTAGCATATTAATGTCATAAATTAGCATGTTAATGTCATAAATTAGCATGTTAGTGTCATAAATTAGCATATTAATGTCATAAATTAGCATGTTAGTGTCATAAATTAGCATGTTAATGTCATAAATTAGCATGTTAGTGTCATAAATTAGCATGTTAATGCCATAAATTAACATGTTAATGCCATAAATTAGCATATTAATGTCATAAATTAGCATGTTAATGTCATAAATTAGCATGTTAATGCCATAAATTAGCATGTTAATGTCATAAATTAGCATGTTAGTGTCATAAATTTGCATGTTAATGTCATAAATTAGCATGTTAATGCCATAAATTAGCATGTTAGTGTCATAAATTAGCATGTTAATGCCATAAATTAGCATATTAATGTCATAAATTAGCATGTTAGTGTCATTAATTAGCATGTCAATGCCATAAATTAGCATGTTAGTGTCATAAATTAGCATGTTAGTGTCATAAATTAGCATGTTAGTGTCATAAATTAGCATGTTAATGCCATAAATTAGCATGTTAGTGTCATAAATTAGCATGTTAATGCCATAAATTAGCATGTTAATGCCATAAATTAGCATATTAATGTCATAAATTGGCATGTTAATGTCATAAATTAGCATATTAATGTCATAAATTAGCATGTTAATGTCATAAATTAGCATGTTAATGCCATAAATTAGCATGTTAGTGTCATAAATTAGCATGTTAGTGTCATAAATTAGCATGTTAGTGTCATAAATTAGCATGTTAATGCCATAAATTAGCATGTTAGTGTCATAAATTAGCATGTTAATGTCATAAATTAGCATGTTAGTGTCATAAATTTGCATGTTAATGTCTTAAATTAGCATGTTAGTGTCATAAATTAGCATGTTAGTGTCATAAATTAGCATGTTAATGTCATAAATTAGCATGTTAATGTCATAAATCAGCATGTTAGTGTCTTGAATTAGCATGTTAGTGTCATAAATTAGCATGTTAGTGTCATACATTAGCATGTTAGTGTCATAAATTAGCATGTTAGTGTCATAAATTAGCATGTTAATGCCATAAATTAGCATGTCAATGACATAAATTAGCATATTAATGTCATAAATTAGTATGTTAGTGTCATAAATTAGCATGTTAATGTCATAAATTAGCATGTTAGTGTCATAAATTAGCATGTTAATGTCATAAATTAACATGTGAATGTCATAAATTAACATGTTAATGTCATAAATTAGCATGTCAATGACATAAATTAGCATGTTAATGTCATAAATTAGCATGTTCATGTCATAAATTAGCATGTTAATGTCATAAATAAGCATGTTAATGTCATAAATTAGCATGTTAGTGTCATAAATTAGCATGTTAGTGTCATAAATTAGCATGTTAATGTCATAAATTAGCATGTTAGTGTCATAAATTAGCATGTTAATGTCATAAATTAGCATGTTAATGTCATAAATTAACATGTTAATGTCATAAATTAACATGTTAATGTCATAAATTAGCATGTCAATGACATAAATTAGCATGTTAATGTCATAAATTAGCATGTTAATGTCATAAATTAGCATGTTAATGTCATAAATTAGCATGTTAATGTCATAAATTAGCATGTTAGTGTCATAAATTAGCATGTTAGTGTCATAAATTAGCATGTTAATGTCATAAATTAGCATGTTAGTGTCATAAATTAGCATGTTAATGTCATAAATTAGCATGTTAGTGTCATAAATTAGCATGTTAGTGTCATAAATTAGCATATTAATGTCGTAAATTAGCATATTAATGTCATTAATTAGCATGTTAGTGTCATAAATTAGCATGTTAGTGTCATAAATGAGCATGTTAGTGTCATAAATTAGCATGTTAATGCCATAAATTAGCATATTAATGTCATAAATTAGCATGTTAATGTCATAAATTAGCATATTAATGTCATAAATTAGCATATTAACGTCATAAATTAGCATATTAATGTCATGAATTAGCATGTTAGTGTCATAAATGAGCATGTTAGTGTCATAAATTAGCATGTTAATGCCGTAAATTAGCATATTAATGTCATAAATTAGCATGTTAATGTCATAAATTAGCATGTTAATGTCATAAATTAGCATGTTAGTGCCATAAATTAGCATGTTAATGCCATAAATTAGCATATTAATGGCATAAATTAGCATGTTAATGTCATAAATTAGCATGTTAGTGTCATATATTAGCATGTTAATGTCATAAATTAGCATGTTAATGTCATAAATTAGCATGTTAGTGGCATAAATTAGCATATTAATGTCATAAATTAGAATGTTAATGCCATAAATTAGCATGTTAGTGTCATAAATTAGCATGTTAATGCCATAAATTAGCATGTTAATGCCATAAATTAGCATGTTAGTGTCATTAATTAGCATGTTAATGTAAGATCGGAGAGCCACAGCGAGAAATTCAACCTGTTGATGTGAAATCGGAGAGCCGAAGCCACGGGGAAAAATTCTAAAAAAATCACTACGGAAGGTGGCAGGATGGGAACATCACAGCCAGTTCAGACTTAAACTGGTTGATGACGTCTTTCCAATGATTGCCAAGTTTGTACCCATCCTCTCGGTTGAAATTGTATCTGTGTCTATATATGTGGATGGCTTCATGAACGAATCTTTGTTGATAGCCAGTGGGCTTACAAAGTACCTTCGTCTTAGAGAAATCGATTTCGTGTGAGCCAGCCGCATCAAAACAATGACCAGCCATGGCCGACGTGTTGGGCCTGAACTCCTTGACTGTTAAAAATGTTCTTAAATATTACAGCTTCCGTCCTAGGACGGGTAAACAAACTAGTTAACTATGTTCTATCATAAGGGGCCGTCCATAAATGACGTCACGCACCTGGGGGGGGGGGAGTCACACATTTGTGACGATGTGTGATGGGGGGGGGGGTTTAAATGAATATAGACACGTTCTACTTAATTAAATCGACTTTTTAAGAAAAATGTTCTCCTACAACATCAGAGTGCAGCGCCACATTAAATACGCACTACAATGACAATAGTTTAAAGCGATTTGAAGCGTGTTTTCTATTTTTGGGGGGGGGGGAGGCAGAGCTTTGTGACGTCACATTTGAGGGGGCGGTCTGACTTCTTGTGACGCCGTGTGACGAGGGGGGGGGGGGTTCAAAAATCGTCCAAAATCGCGTGGCGTCATTTATGGACGGCCCCCAAGGCTGTGCTAATAAACAATGTGCAGAGTTCTATTGTATTTCTAATATTACCGGATCCTCCGGGAAGAGGAGCCTTGAGATGCCGGTTTAACCACAGCCGGGATTCGAACCCAGAATCTGAGCCCCGGCCGCATTCTACCTCTGAACATTTCAGAGGGACGGGGGCGGCGGGGGGGTTAAGTGGTGACGGTGGCGCAGCAATTAGCGCAATACACGACAAACCCAACAAACCCAAGTTCGATTCCCAGCCACGACGACCACCAGTGACGCGTGAGACCCGAACCAGATCCCTGGACTCCGCTGCACGAACCCCGCGCGGAGCAGCGCCGTGAAGTGTGGGGATCTAACAAGCCCCGCGACCGACACGGCGTGGTGAGCGAGGCCTTCATCCAGCAGTGCATCGCTACAGGGCTGATAATTATTCTCATTATTATGGGGGGCACTTACCTGGCATGGGATTAAGCGAATGCGCCCATCTCAGCTCTCTCGCCTTTGCGAGGTACGCAGCGCTCGCTGCGCTGAGCAGCGCTGCGACCCTCACAGGAGAGCGCCGCGTCCCCCCAAGGAAGCTCATACAGTAGCCCGCACGCCGCGCAGCACGAAGGGGCCCATCGGTATCTGTCACCGCCACGCGGAGCCGGGGCAATTACACGCGGGGACACGCGGGGCCACACGCGCGGCCACGTAGCTGCGGACGATTTGGTTTGGGGGAGGGCAGAGAGTGGAGGGTAGGAGGAGGTGTGGGGTCGCGGGCCGGGAGAAGCGATGGGGTTTGTGTGGGAGTTGAGGGGGGGGGGTGCTATCCCCCGGCATGTGAGGCTCGTATCGAGCTCGTGCTGTGGTACGCGATATATTTTACGATAGCAAGGTAAAGGTCACAGCCTGCACAGTGCTGACCCACCGCGGCTGCACGCACCGGTGGTGCTGCTCCTCTCCCACGTGTTGCTCGGAACGATGCGAAGTTGCGTCTCTGGCCGGGAGTTCATCGATCGCTCGCCGATGTGACGCCACGCGTCGCTCGCGCCTCTCTCGCGACGAGGAGGAACGCCAGAAGACTGTGGGCGACCTCCGACCCCTACGATGCGAAGTGAGGGATGGAGACCGCGTGGGAAGGTGGCCTTCATCCAGCAGTGGATAGACAATGGCTGCTGCTGCTGATGATGATAATGATGATGACGAATACGGCCACTAGCAAACTCTACTTAGAACGCGTTGAAATCATCTCACCGGCAATCTTGAGACGTCGAACAACAGCGCGGGGAAGCGACCCGATCGTTAAGGGTCATTTGAGACGCACATGATTTAGTGACGCTGCTGCTGCTGGCGTGTTGGCAGTGGTGCACACAAACAAACACCTCCGATTAGCGCGCTTGGCTACATGCGGTGCGAACGAAGTTCACCGTGTATGTAAGCTGAACTTCTTTCGCACCGTACGTAGCCAAACCGTGCAGCAACAAACACAATTCGTCAACAACAACAACATTGCGTGTCACTAAATAAGAAAATAAAAAAGCCTCGTGTATAAAATAACAGGCGACGTTTCCAGGGATAATTCTCACCACATCGAGGACGTCCTCTCGCTCTCCGCTCTTGACCACTGCTCAGGGTACCCCCACCTCCTCCTGCACCGGTCGGCCGGCGAGCGAACCACCCAAGAAACGCGTTCGGCGTGACTCGAGATTCCTTGCTGCGTGCGCGCGCCCCGCGTAGCCCCGGGGCTTATTGGCGCGCTCATTTGCGAGCGAATTCGCACATAGCAGCCTCCAAATGAGTCTTTGCTCGCTCGGGTTAGAGCGCAGATGGGAAAGAAAGGATTATAACACTCCGTTCTGCGCTCATTCCGGCGCTTCACACATCCTAACAATAACTCGCTGCGCGCTCCTCTCTTCCCCAAGCCCCTGACAGACGCGGGCAGCAGAGGGATCAGCGAGCAGTAAGAGTGCGGGGTGAGTGGAGAATCAACGTCCGTTTCAGAGTGTTTTGGCTGCAATACATTCCGGCGTGATGATGATGATGCTGCTGATAAGCCAGGCCGCTTCTGAAAAAGAGCCAAATAGCTCAGTGGGGCCTTACACGGCAAAATAAAAAAATGTTTATAGAGTGTTGGTGGAGTGAGAGCGTTGCCGGGTTAGTAGCGCTCTGCGCTACGAACCCGGTGACCCGAGTTCGATTCCCGCTCACAGCGAATCAACACCGTTGACGATTATCTGAACTGGTGCCGAGCCTCCTCTACGTCAACTCAGCCTCAAATGAGTACTGTGCTTGCTGCGATGTATAAACATCGCCACTCCGGAGACAAAGGCAGACGGGTGAATATCCGACCACACCTTATGAGATGCTCGCTCATAGTACTTGCCCCAACAGTCGGTGTGGGCTACACGGGGGAGCTTTGTCTTTATCCGAGTGTGAGATCCCCTCCACCCCATCGTGACCCTCCAACCCTGCCTCCCCAACGCCCCTCGCATGAATCAGGCGAGTGTGAGACCTGGTCCTGAGCGCGTATCGTCAGCTTTCTGTGTGTGTGCCCGTGTGTGTGTGTCTGTGTGAGTGTGTGTCTGTGTGAGTGTGTGTCTGTGTGTCCGTCGTGGGGAGCGGTGGTGTAGCGATTGTTGCACTACCAAACCCGGCGACTCGAGTTCGATTCCCGCTCACGGCCAACACCAGCGACGATTATCTGAACCGGTCGTGGGCCTCCCCCTAGGTCGACTCAGCCTCAAACGAGTACCTGGTGCAATGGTGTGTAAACATCGCCACTAGGGGAGACAAAGGCGGCCGGGCGCAAGTCTTGGCCACCCACCCCCTCGTGTGCCGTGCCGGCCATCATTGGTGCTCGCTAACAGCACTTGCCCCAACAGTCTGCTCAGGCTATGCGGGGGATCTTTGTCTTTGTCCGTCTGGATTGATGCGAACTCACGTGAACCAATGCAGCAGCAGCAGCGTTTCCTTGAGGATGTCCCCTCGTGTTTTGATATTTTTCACATGCGTCTTGATTTCGTCGCATTTATACCGCAAAGCATCGCGATGCCCTCTTTAGTGGGTGGGGGGGGGGGGAGATGTCACTAAAACATTGAACGAGTCAATCGAGCCGCAGGTCACGGCTTTTCCATTGCAGCGCGCGCGTGTCCAGGCGCGACACCCTGGCACGCAGACACACACAGCGTCCCTCTGCCACAGCAGTGGGCGAATGAGGGTTCACCAACAACAACAACATCAACAACAACAGTGGAGTGCCTACGTGAGTTTACGTGTTAAACTGACTCACCTCTATGGGGACGAGACTTTTCTTCAAACCAGAAAATTGGAGAAACTCCAAATTAAGCAGATGAAACTGTTGTCTTCACTGGCGTTCCTCAAACTATGCAGAGATTCAAAGGTAACACCACACGCAGTTCATTAACCCCCCCCCCCCCCACTTTGCACAAGAGCACAGAAGCGTGGTCACCACATCTGCGTCTATATATAAGGAACGAAACAGGCGGACAAATCTGGCTGTCGCCTGATGAAGCTAGTTGTAATTACTGGCGAAACGTCGTACTCAGATTGTCAATGTTGTGGCTTGGCTCTCCAACACACCGGTGTGCTGTACTAGTGACGAATTGACCACGTTCTGTTGACGTGACAACCCTTACTAGTTGGCTGTGTCGGGTGGTGGCGGGTTTTAACGACACAACATTTATATTTTTACGCGATCTAACTATAAAAAACCCCTCTATTATGGATGCATTCGTGACTGTTGTGAACGACCTTGAATCGCGCGTAACGATTTATCAACGCGACGTCTCGCAGGGTCTCAAGACCTCCTTTTGAGCAGGGTACTGCATTAGAGATTTTTTATCACCATTTCCACATTCAAAGCTCCCGCGCAGATACATTCAAGAGAATCAATTTCTGGATGATGCTATTATCGTGTCTTACTCGCTCGCACGTAGGCGCAACCATATTTAGCCTCCCAGATCCGGCGAGATTGGGAGCATTCGGTGTGATTCCGTGGCAGGGAATTGTCTTCATTGAATCAGAATATGTATTAACACCGGAGGAATCAGATTAGCTATAAAGCTCTTTTTTTACAGATGTCCAGTAGGGGCGGGTCAAAACTTTACAACAATAAACAATATAAAAAAACACGACGGAGAGTGCAAAGTATAGGGAAGCTAAACAAATCACTTACAAAACGTACACAAATAAAACAAAACTATTCTTTTTTCATTTTCCCAGGTAAAGCCCACTGATCTATCAGCTTATTATCACGTGGAAACGTAGAGCAGCAAAATAATCGAACTAATTGGCTAAAGGTGGTGATGTGAGGTGTGGGGGGAGAGCCGGGAGCGGACCATGTCAACGCCGTAGCGCGCTGGAGAGGCGTGCCGGGGGGGGGGGGGGGTCCGTGGGGCGAGGCTCGGAGCGATCTCACGAGAGGCGGAGAGCCCCGATTTAGCGCCGTCTTTATCTCGCACGCCGCACGCAGCGCTATCGGGGCGACCGCTGATCTTCTCTTCCTTTAGCACACACACACAGAGCACCAAAGACAAAGATCCCCCGTATAGGCGTGCAGATTTGCTGGGGGGGGGGGGGCAAGTGCTGTTAGCGAATGCTCCGCAAAAGGCGACTTGTGCGCGCGAGTCGTCTTGGGTTGTCGGGCTATAACCTCTCGCAGACGAGGTATCTCTCCGGTGCTGACGTGTTCGTCACAAACCGCACCGGGTACCACATTAAAGGCCGAGTCGATCTAGCGGAGGCCCACGGGAAGCCCAGGATTAGCATGGCATCATTCACCGCTAATATTAGCCGTGGCTGGGAAATCGAACTCAGGTGGCACGGGATCATAGTACAGTGCAATAACCACTGCGTGACCACTCCATCTCGTGTGCGTGCGTGGGGAGCGGTGGCGCAGCGGTTAGCGCGCCGCACTACAAACACGACCATCCGAGTTCGATTCCCGCTCACGGCCACCAACGCCAGTGACGAGTATCTGAATTGGTCCTGGGCCTCCGCCAGGTGGACTCAGCCAGTCACTCACCGGCTCACCACACTGCAGGTCACAACAGGGCGGTGGCGGCTACGCGCGTGGTAGCCTCTAAGCGAGGGCTGGCAGATCACCGCATACAGATGGCGGGTCGCGAACGGTGTGGGGTAAAGTGTGGGGCACTCACACACAAGACGCCTGGCCACTGTGGAACAGGACGAGGCGAGAGCAGTGCTTCTCAACCTTCATTCCACGGTACACCGTTTGCCCAAACTGCAACCGAGGGCGTTGAGAGGGGCGGGGTTGCAGGCAGACTGACGGCTGTACCACGAGAGAGGAGCGAGGGAGATGGGAGACTTGATCGGCCACTGAACGGCACGGAGGGGAGTTCGTCTGTCCTGGCTTGGGAATGGTGAAGTTTCTCTCCTTTCCTATCATTTCGGAAAAAAAACTGTGGCACTGTCGCTCGAAAACGAAATCGAGCGGAGGGTCCTTCCGACAGCAGTGACGTGAGCAGACAATTGCAAGGCTGCACCTGTATCTTTTCTTTTTATATACAAACAGGGCAGCCGAGTTCGTTGGATTCCCCGCGAGGACGTCGCAGCGCTCATTCGCGATCTCCGTCTCCTGCTGCTGCTGCTGCTTCGACTGCTGCTGCTCACAGAGAGAGAGCGCCTCGCACCACGGAACAGAGCTGGCCCCTGACATTACAAAATAGAAGCCCTCGCTTTTGCAAAAGCCGCGCGTGCACGCAGATGCGTCTTGTGAAAATCACAGCAATTTTTTTTACAATTAAAATAACAACAATTTTTTTTCCACCGGTTCCTTCCTCGCGATGTTCGTGCGATTTTATCTGTTTTTGTGTTTCCTCTCCCGCAGCCCGACAGCCGACGCGCCGCTGCCTTGGTCACGCGTCGCTTTAAATTAGCGCTCTCGTTCCCTGACTTCGGAGTGGTGACAACGGGCCGCGCATGGGAGGGGGGGGGGCGATGGGGGGGGGGAGGAGGTCCGGGGGTGGGGGGGGGGGGCGAGGCTTTTATTTTGGAAGGGTGCCGCTCCCGGTACCCGCTCTCGGCCGATCCCCGTGCAAAGCGAAAAATAATCGTAGCGACACTGACGTGTTACCCCGTGTGTGCGTGCGTATTGCACTGTACGTACGATTGTGGGCATGTGTGAGTGTGCACACGTGCGCGCGCGTGTTTGTGTACGAGTGGGGGAAGCGGTAGTGTGGTGGTATAGGGCGACTCGAGTTGAATTCGCGCTCACGGCCAACATCAGTGATGATTATTTGAAGCGGTCCTGGGCCTCCCCTACGTCGATTTAGGCTCAAATGAGTACATGGGGTGGTGTATGAACATCGCTACTGGGGAGACAAAGGCGGCCGGGCGTGTTGCTGGCCACCCACCCCCTCGTGTACCATTCCGGCCTTCAAAGGTGCTCGCAATCAGCACTTGCCCCGATAGTCTGTTAAGGCTATACGGGGGATCTTTGTGATTGTGCATGTGTGTGATTGTGTATGTGTGATTGTGCATGCGTGGTTGTGCATGTGTGTGATTGTGCATGTGTGATTATGCGTGGTTGTGCATGTGTGATTATGTGTGATTGTGCATGTGTGTGATTGTGCATGTGTGTGATTGTGCATGTGTGATTATGTGTGATTGTGCATGTGTGTGATTGTGTATGTGTGATTGTGCATGTGTGATTATGTGTGATTGTGCACGTCTGATTGGGCATGTGTGTGAATATGCACGCGTGGTTGTGCATGTGTGTGATTGTGTATGTGTGATTGTGCATGTGTGATTATGTGTGATTGTGCACGTCTGATTGGGCATGTGTGTGAATATGCACGCGTGGTTGTGCATGTGCGTGATTCTGTGTGATTGCGTGACGACGTTGTACGAACGCTGCTTTCCGAAAGGCGCGGGGGCTAATTGCCCTCCTCGCCTCGCAAAAAAATCTCATCAGCTACGGGACACCACGAGAGTGCGCACGTGTGCCCACACAGCGTCACATGCGGCACCAGAGCACACCACGCGTGCAGTATTTATTAGATACTGTATCTATCCCTGCCTGGACTGAATGAGCACACACAAGGACACCTGCCGGGTCGCGCTATCGGACACTGGTGCACAATACCGTCCCACCGCTCCCGTGTAGCCGGCACACTCTGCGCCACGCCCGGTCGCCTTTGTCTCCCCAGTAGTGATGTACACACACACACCACACAAAAGGGGTCATTTAAGGCTAGGTCGACCTAGAAGAGGCCCCGGAACCGTTCCAGATATTCGCCACCGATGTTGGCCACAAGCGCGGCAATCAAAATCGCACGGTGGGGTTCGCAGCGCAGTGCGCTAACCGCCGTGCCACCGCTCCAAACGAAGACAAAGCCCCCCCGTATAGCTTTAACATAATGTTGGGGCAAGTGCTGTTAGCGAGCACCTATGAAGGCCGGAACGGCACGCCAGGGCGTGGGTAGCCAGGACCACCAGTGGCGATGTTTACAGACCGCACCAGGTACTCATTTTGGGGATGAGTCAACCTAACGGGGAGACACAGCACCAGCTCAGACATTCGCCACTGTTGTTGGTCGTGAGCCGGAATCGAACTCGGGTCGCCCGGGGTTCGTAGCCCAAACGCGCTAACCGCTTGCGCCACCGCTCCAAAGACAGCGCACACGTGCACGCGCCGGGGTCGGCGCGCTCCAGGGCGCTGCTGCTGCTGCTGCCGCCGCTGCACCCGCGGCCGAATCGAGCGCGCAGTGACTCGGCAATGCAGCCGCAGTGGCGGCTGTGGCTGTGGCGGCGAGCGGCGAGCATTCCTAAATGGGACAGCCGGGACAGGCGCGGCTGATTGGCCGTAACCACAGAAACTTTGGCTCCGTCCTCCAATCGAGCGCTGCAAGAGCACGGAGCTCGGTGGGGGGGGGGGGCCGTGGCGGTGTTCGTGGGTGGAATTAGGGGAGAGGCCGGGATGGGGTGGGGGGTGGAGAGAGGTGGGGGGGAGATCGTGGGAGGCGAGACGGAGCAGCGGTCTATGGATGGGTGGCGCGTACTCGAGGGGGCGGGGGGGGGGTGTTTGGTGGAGGGGATGGTAGGAATGGGGGGGGGGGTGTAGGGTTGTATGTGGGGGGGAGGAGGATGGGAGAGGGAAGCCCATGGCCCCTCCCCCAGCCCAGCCATACATACACCTCCTCCGCCTTCCACATCCTCCTACCCGGGTCCCGCCGCAACGGGGATGTCCTGCGCGGCGCACCGACCCAGGCAGCCCGCGACCCTCCTCCTCTCTCGCTCGTTCTCTCATCAGCGCCACGCGCCTCTCTCCAGCGTGTCCCCTCTCTCGCCTTCGATTCGAACATTTGGCGACCGTTATTCATTTGGTAAATATTTTTGGAGGTGGGCGGAGAGAAAGCAGGAGGAGGTAGAGGGTCTGTGCTTGACCCAGAGGCAATTAACACTCCTGCGAGCATTTGTAGAATATTTTATAGCAGCAGAAGCAGCACCATCGTCACCATCGTCGTCGCTGCTGCTGCTTCTCTGCGTGGAAGCAGCGCGACTGCTGCTGCCACCGCCGCCGTGAGCACCCAGAGAGGGCGGGCGGGCGGGAGGGAGAGGCGTGGAGAAGCGAGGGGAGCGCAGGGGGCTCAGCACAAGGAAGGGGGGGAGAGAAAGACGGACGGGAGGAGGCTCGCGCTCGGGCAGGTGCAACGCGGAGGGCGAGCGGCGAGCGAGCGAGGAGCGGGAGAGAGAGAGAGGGCGAGAGAGGGTGAGAGAGTGTGGGAGAGACGGAGGGAGGGAGGAGAGGGAGGGACATGTCCGAACACCGCTCCTCATCCCTGGGTGACGCCAAGGCGGTGGCGGTGGCGCCGAGCGGGCCGCGCTGGCGGCGGCGAAGCGGCACTTTCCGCTCCTTCCAGGAATGGTGCCTGCGCACGTACGGCGACGCCGGGAAGACAAAGACGGTCACGCGCAAGAAGTACCAACGCATCGTGCAGCTACTGAGCGGAGGCGAGGCGGCGTCCGGAGACAACGCCAAATTTAAGTTCTGGGTTCGGTCCAAGGGCTTCCAGCTCGGCGGAGAGGCCGACGTCTCGGCCCCTCGGCTCCACGTGCCCGTGAAGACGATGGTCAGTGCGGGGTGGGGGGGGGGGGTCAGCGCCCGGGGTCCCGTGCTGTCCCGAGTTTCCACGTCCCGTGTCTCAACGTCCCGTGTTTCGCTGTTGCTTGTTCGTGTCTCGCTATTCCGTGTTTCGCTGGCCCGTGTCTCACTGTGGCAATGTCGGTGTGCGTGACGCCGTCTTCTCGCGTCTCCCGTGCTGAACACCCCCTACCTGCGCTGCTATGGTTGCGATGTTATTTGGGGTAGCGCTGCGCGCATGTGCGCGTGTCGATAAGTGCGTGAGTGTGTGCGCGTGTCGATAAGTGTGTGAGTGTCTGCGTGTGCCTGGTGCTGGCCACTCACCTACTTGGGTGCCGTCTCGGCCTTCATAGGTGTTCGCTAACAGCACTTGCCCCACAAGTCCGTTAAGGCTACACGGGGGATCTTTGTCTTTGTGTGCGCGCGCGTTGTCTGCGCTTTCGTCAATGTCTAACCCTGGTCGCGACTGCACCGCCTGCTTCAGCCTAAGGGTCTCCAATACAGTCTATCGTCTCACAGCAGTGTACTGTGTATGCATACTGCATATCACCGGCCAACTGCCCGGATGTGCACAGAAGCACATCGCGCGCGTGTGTGTGTGTACATGTGCGTGTGTGAGTTTCTGTGAGAGCGTGTGTCAGAGATACCCATCCCAGGTGAAGCACAGACACACAGGGACTGACACACACATACACACGGACTGACACATACATACACACAGAGACTGACACACACACACACGCGCGCGCTCTCACACGCACACGAGCCACTGCCCACGCACTCAACACACGTACTGTTAGCGAGCACCTCTGAAGGCCGGCACAGTACAAGAGGGGGTGAGAGGTCAGCACCACGCCCGACCGCCTTTGTCTCCCTAGTTGCGATGTTCACACATTACACCACACAAGGTACTCACTTGAGGCTAAGTTGACCTAGGGCAGGCCCCAGCAGCAGTTCAGATAATCGGGAATCGAACTCGGGTGGTCGGGTTCGTAGCGCAGCGCTCTAGCCGCTACACTACTGCGCCCCCCCCCTCCACACACACACACGCTCACACACACACATAGTGACAGGCACTTCCACACACACACGCTAATAAACGCTCACACACACACACACACAGTGGCAGGCACTTACACACACACACGCACTCCCACGTTAGCCACATCGGCACCCAGCGCGCTTCTGCGCACCGCTTGCGTACGCCCGAGAGGGATGACGGTGAATAGGGCCGAGCAAATAAATAAATAAATGCACGCACAGGTGTCATGACGGGCCGCCACGCAGACACACGACACGCATGTAAACACGCGTGTAAACACGCGTGTTTACATGCGCTGCATAGACCACAGCACTCGACGCATAGCCTTGAAAGGAAGAAAAAAATCACGTTCAGCTTAGGACGCAAAATAATGTGTGTCCTATATTGTATTTGTAAGTCCACGGTGCTAATGACGAATGTGTCCCATTTGTTTTTTATTTGCGCACTACTGCCAACGCAGCAGCATCACAAAACAACGCGCAGAGCCGATGGACATGGGCCCCATCATCACAGTGGCTCAGCGTCGCGTAGCATCCACAGCCACTCGATCAGGACCCCTCCTTGCACTCCCCCAACCCTCAACCAACCCAACCTCCAGTCGCGGCAACCATCAACCCCACCACCAAACTCACCCTCCCAATACACCCCACCACCCAACTCACCCTCCCAATCCACACCACCACCCAACTCACCCTCCCAATCCACCCCACCACCCAACTCACCCTCCCAATCCACTCCACCACCCAACTCACCCTCCCAATCCACCCCACCACCCAACTCACCCTCCCAATCCACCCCACCACCCAACTCACCCTCCCAATCCACCCCACCACCAAACTCACCCTCCCAATCCACCCCACTACCCAACTGACCTTCCCAATCCACCCCACCACCCAACTCACCCTCCCAATCCACCCCACCACCCAACTCACCCTCCCAATCCACCCCACCACCAAACTCACCCTCCCAATCCACCTCACCACCCAACTCACCCTCCCAATCCACCCCACCACCCAACTCACCCTCCCAATCCACCCCACCACCAAACTCACCCTCCCAATCCACCCCACTACCCAACTCACCCTCCCAATCCACCCCACCACCCAACTCACCCTCCCATCTACCCATCCAGCGAGCCAACAACGACCCATACCGCGACGGTCACATCAAGCCATGGGGTCAGGGTAAAGTGCATCGTGCGCTCTTATACAGCGCATCACTTATGCAGCGCAGATTTTAAGTGAAAACAAAGACCACCTCGTGTAGCCAACGAAGTCTGTTGGGGCAACTGTTGCTAACTATGAAGGCCGGCGCGGCACACGTGCGGGTGGGTGGCCAGCCCCACGCCCGGCCGCCTTTGTCTCCCCCGGTGATTTTGTTTCACATACCGCATCAGGTACTCATTAAAGGCTGAGCCGACCGAGGGGGAGGTCCAGGACCGTTTCAATTATTCGCTACTGGGTTGGGTTGTGCGCGGGTCGCCGGGATCGTAGCGAGGTGCACGAACCACAGCGCTACCGCTTCCCACGCGCACGCGCAGGCTCCCACCGTCCACACCAGACCACGGCTCGGCTCATAACACCTACTTTACCGACGCCTTCACGGGTCTATTTAAAGATGATGGATGTAAATATATAAATAATATATTATCATGTGGGTGTTTAAGTGGGGGGGGGGGGGGGGTAGTTAACCGCACGCTTTGGAAATCTCCCTCTCCGTGTTTAATTTGTATTGATGCGCGAATGAAGGACGTTCCCTCTGCGCACACATTCAGGGCCCCATGAGCCACGCACGGGGTGGGTCGCCCGGTGGGTCGGCTCCGCTTGAGGTGGCGAATTTCGCCAGCGACCACCACCCGCGAGGCAAGGGCGGTGCCCGCCACGGCCGGAGAAGAGCCGCCGCGTGCTTGACTGTTGGATAGCCGCACGACATCCCCATTCATTCTCACATTTGGCAGATGTTTCGTGTCGCATTAGTGCCCTTGTTTTATTAACACAATTATAGATTGCCTTATCGAACAAACTTACGGTGACCGTTGTTTTTTTTGTTACCTATTTTTTTCTCGTTAAATAAAATTAATCTCCCGCGGTGTACATTGGTACCATAAACAAAAATTCGTAAGATTGTTTCAACAAAAAAAAAACGGTTAACATTTGCCACCCTGGATGGTACCGATACGCCAATTTGGGCCAACAATGCCTCAGCAAGTACCAACACACAAGACAAAGACCCCCCGTGTAGCCTTCACAGACTTTTTGAGACAAGTGCTGTTAGCGACTACCTATGAAGGCCGGAACGGCACACGAAGAGGTGGGTGGCCAGCACTACGCCCGGCCGCGTTTGTCTCTCTAGTGGCGATGTTTACACACCACAACAGGCCCTCGTTTGAGATTGCGTTGACCTAGGAGATGCCCAGGAGCAGTTCGGATAACCCTTACAAGTGTTGGTGGCTGCGAGCTGGAATCGAACTGGGAACGCCGGGTTCGTGGCGCTGTGCCCTAACCGCTGCGCCACCGCTCCCCACGCCAACACACAACCCACACTAACACCCACCCCTGGGGCCGGCATCGCCTGTTTTCCGCTTTCGCCACTGGGAGCACGGAGAGGTTTGCTCCGACCTCTGGTGGGCATCGCCTCCCCAGAGAGAGTGAGAGACAGAGGGGGAGAGAGAGAGAGACACTGCCCTCACACCTGTTCGCCGCAGCGAGAACGAGCCACGGCGTATTCCTTTGACGATTTGTGCAGAGAGAGAGAGAGGGGGGAGAGAGAGGAGAGAGAGAGAGGAGAGAAAAAAACCGACTGAAAAAAAAGAGAAAGAAATAATAATAATTCTTTAAAAATCAGAGCATGGGCGACTGTGACCCCACTGGGAGCAGAGCCTTGTTTTGAAACGGCTTTTACACCAGGACAACAAAAAAGATCACCCTCCCCCCCACCAACCCCCCACCAGCCCCCCACCCCACTCTTCCTCCTCCTCCTCCCCACCACTAATTAGCTCGGATGCATCATGTCGCGGTGGTGCAAGCGCTATGGTGGCTCCGTAGCCAGGACGTACACGATGTAATTAGAGACGGGATGGTGAGGAGGGAGAGGAGGGGTGTCAGGGTGAGGAGGGAGGGAGAGAGGGAGAATGTGTGAGAGCGGCGCGGCGGCTGGGAACGGCTCTGCTCGCCGACTGCGCTGTCGGCTACAGCGCTGGGCGCCGCTGCCGCTGCTGCTGCTGCAAGCTCACTCCGCCTGCCCGGGCTGGGGTGCTGACACCCAACCACACACCCACTCATCCCATGGACGCATGAACCCAGCCAAATACGCAGGCACGCACCAAACACCCGCACGCAGCCAGCCAGGCGCCCACCCACCCACGCACCCACTCACACATCCACCCACACAACCACCCACGCTTCCACCCACACAACCACCCACACAACCACCCACGCTTCCACCCACGCATGCACCCACCCACACAACCACCCACACAACCACCCACGCTTCCACCCACGCATGCACCCACCCACGCATGCACCCACCCACACAACCACCCACACAACCACCCACACAACCACCCACGCTTCCACCCACGCATGCACCCACCCACGCATGCACCCACCCACACAACCACGCACACAACCACCCACACAACCACCCACGCATGCACCCACCCACGCTTCCACCCACGCATGCACCCACCCACACTACCACCCACACAACAACCCACGCTTCCACCCACGCACAGGACACGCGGGCGCACGCAAGGGCCAACTCGGTCCGAAAGCGCGCACAGCAAATAGTGATTTGAGCAAACGCACACACAGACGCACACACACGTATACACCCACAGACACACACACATGTCTACACACACAGACGCATACGCACGTGTACACCCACACACAGACACACACACCTCTGCACACACAGACACACACACACGTCTACACACACAGACATACACCCATATACACACACACGTCTACACATACACACGCACACGTCTACACACACGTCTACACACACACACGTCTACACATACAGACACACACGTCTACACACACACACACACGTCTACACATACAGACACACACACACGTCTACACACACAGATACACACACACGTCTACACACACACACGTCTACACACACACGCGTCTACACACACACACATCTACACACACACGTCTATACACACACACGTGTAGATTGCGTGCGCGTTGCGGCCCCCCGCGCCGTCATAGCCAATGGGACAGGGCGCGCGGGGGGGGGGGGGGGTGAATGTGCATGGGGTGGATGGAGGGGGTAGGGTGAGGTGAGTGGGTGGACGAGCTGGTGAAGGGGGAGGTGAGTGGGTGGACGAGCTGGTGAAGAAGGGAGGTGAGTGGGTGGAGGGGAAAGTGTGCGGCGGGTGAGTGGATTGTTGCGGGAGAGATTGCGCGCGGTCAGAACAATCGATTATCCCCGGGACCTTCCTCGGCAGTCGCGAGAACTTGGGGATCGGCTCTAAGCGACGTGGCGATGCGCGGGACGGATACGAGCAAAAGGCACCCTCCCTCCCTCTCCCTCTCTCCCTCTTCACCTCCCCTCCCTCCCTCCCCCCTCGCTCATCGCTCCGGCCAGAGAGCACCCCCCCCATTCCCCTCCACCCACCTCGCCCTCCCCTTCCCACATCAAACCCCCCCCCCCTCCGTGCACCCCCCGCCTCTAGAGCCCCACAACACCCCGTCCCACTCGCTCCCACCCCCGCCAGTCCCTACTCCCATCCGTCGATGCGAGGAGCCGCCCCGGGACCGACTCGCGACTCGCGCGCGGCGCGGTCTGCGCTCGAAGTGTCGCGCGGACCCCCCACCCCCCACCCCCCACCCCACCCCCACCCCACCCCACCCCCACCCCCACCCCGCCCTCTCCCCCCACCTCCACATCCCCCCCGCCCTCTCCCCCCACCTCCACATCCCCCCCGCGAAGAGCAGCGCGGGGAGGATAGGCTGCTCCGCGCGGCTTACGGAACAAAACCGAGAGCATGTGTTGCATGCATCGCTGGCGCGCGCGCGCGGGTGGGTGGGTGGGCGCGTGCCTGTCGTAAACATCACCACGAGGGAGACAAAGGCGGCCGGGCGTGGTGTTCGCCACCCACCTCGTGCGCCGTGCCGGCCTTCATGGGGGTGCTTACTCGCTAAAAAGCACTTGCCCCAAAAGTCTGTTCAGGCTACACGGGGGGTCTTTGTCCGTATGTGAGTGGGCGCGCGCGCGTGCGTGCGTGTGAGTGGGCGTGCGTGTGGGTTTTGCGAGTGGCCCGAGTGCGCGCGCGTGTGTGTGTGTTCGTATGTACGCGTGATTGAGTGTGTATGTGTGTGTGTGTGTTCGCATGTACGTGTGATTGAGTGTGTATGTGTGTGTGTTCGCATGTGAGTGCGCATGCGCACAGCAGCGCATGCATTTTAAGAGAAAAACACGCGGCGGTTGTCACCTGTTGGCTGTGTTCACAATCAGAGCGCCACGACAACACGAGCAGCACATCACCACCATCAGCACCGCCATCAGCACCGCCATCATCATCAACCACATCCACCACCATCACCACCGCCATCACCATCAACCACATCCGTCACCACCGCCATCATCAGTATGACCACCGTTATCACTACCATCACAACCATCACCACCATCATCACCACCATAACCACCATCAACCACCGCCATCAATCACCGCCATCACTATCATCACCATCACCACCGCCATCACCATCACCACAATCACCCCCCCTCTCCACACAATCGCCACGATCACGAACATCGCCACCATCACCAACGTCACCACCATCAAATGTGCTATTTCCACGGCGTTTTAATGCAACAAAGCGCGCATGAAACACAGCCCAGTGAGTTAGAGCGGCAGTAAAGCAGACGAGAGACAGGGGGGGGGGGGGTGCTTCCACGGGCTAAGTGGAAGATGGGGGGGACGGATGGCTGAGAGGTGGCGGGTGGACAGAGGGGAGGGGAACCAAATATGTTTGGGGGGTGCAGGCGATGACGGTGATGGTGACGATGGTGATGGTGGTGGTGATGGTGGTGATGATGGTGATGGTGGTGATAGTGGTGATGATGGTGATGGTGGTGATGATGGTGATGGTGGTGATGATGGTGATGGTGGTGATGGTGGTGATGATGGTGGTGGTGATGATGATGGTGATGGTGGTGATGATGATGATGGTGATGATGGTGATGATGGCGATGTTGATGGTGGTGATGATGGTGATGATGATGGTGATGATGGTGATGGTGGTGATGGTAATGTTGATGGTGATGATTGTGATGGTGGTGATGGTGGTAATGATGATGGTGGTGATGATGATGGTGATGATGGTGATGGTGGTTATAATGGTGGTGATGATGATGATGGTGATGATGGTGATGGTGGTGATGATGATGGTGGTGATGATGATGGTGGTGATGATGATGATGGTGGTTATAATGGTGGTGATGATGATGATGGTGATGATGGTGGTGATGATGATGATGGTGGTGGTGATGATGGTGGTGATGGTGATGATGATGGTGATGATGGTGATGATGGTGGTGGTGATGATGGTGGTGATGGTGATGATGATGGTGATGTTGGTGATGGTGGTGATGATGGTGATGGTGGTGATGATGATGATGATGGTGGTGGTGATGATGGTGGTGATGATGGTGATGGTGGTGATGGTGGTGATGGTGGTGATGGTGATGATGGTGGTGATGATGATGATGATGGTGGTGATGGTGATGATGATGGTGATGATGGTGATGGTGGTGATGGTGATGATGGTGATGGTGGTGATGGTGATGATGGTGATGATGATGGTGATGATGGTGGTGATGGTGAGCGGCGTGACGATTCGCCCATCCCACTCTAGGGCGCCGCGGTGGCGAGATGTTAACTACCTCGCCCGGTACACAGGAGGTCGTGGGTTCGATCCCGATCCCCACCCTGGGTTTTTCTCCCCCCCCCCCTCCAGATTTAGAAACACGCGTTCAGAACATTTGGCTGCCGCTCTGCATTACCACATGATACACCACTTTGTTTGAGCTATCATTGGTGGCCAGGTCGCTTCTGAAAAATAGCTCTGTAGCTCACCGGGCCTCACATGGTAAATATATATATATTTTTAGTTTCGTTTAAATAGTGGTGAAGTATGATCCAATAGCCCCCGCGCACTTCCCGAAGCGAATCGATACCATATATGGCCACGTGCGTTTCACGGCAGGTGTGTGTACAGTATTGACAGGTATGGTGAATACTGGGCCAAACGATCACACGCCCGTGTAGAAGACACAACTCAGTCTATATTCCAAATAAATATACACACAATTAAGAAAAACAAAGCTTTGACGTTTCGGGTGAGTGACCATCTTTAAGATGTGTGTGTGTGTGTGTTATTCAATCAGTGATTCGCAACATCGATTCTTTCTTTCCGTCTCGGCAAGATAATACATTCCTATTAATTACCCACGATTGCTAAAATCAGAAACACACTGGTATACACATCACACGCGCAACAACTGTTGGGGCAAGTGCTGTTAGCGAGCACCTATTAAGTCCATAACGGCGCACGAGGGAGTGGATCTACTCACCTCCATGGTCGCCGCGGCCGTATTTGTCTCACCACTGCTGATGTTTATGCATCGCACCCAGCACTCATCTCAAACCCATGCAGCCTAGAAGCGGCCCAGGATAAGCGATGAGACTCGGACACCACAGAGCCACTGATGTTAGCCCTCTCTGGGAATCCAACTCCGGTGGTCGGATTCGTTCGTTAACGTAGCGCGCTAACCGCTGTGCCACCGCTCCCTCTAGACAGACAGACACACACACAGGCAAGACAGCACACGCAGCTGCTGTCAGATAGAGAACACGGCGCTCCCAATCGGCACCGGGGCCTGTCCACAGCGCGGTGATGCATTTGATGTTTAGATGCCGCGCCAGATATATTACTTATTTGAGACTGAGTCGACCTAGGGGAGGCCCAGGACAGGACAGACACAGTGCTGGTCCGTGCGTATGTCCTGCAAAAACACCCAGGGGCGGACGGGGAGGAGATGAGTCGGTAGATGAGAGACCGTGCTTCTCTGCGAAAATCAAGCACGTGATCTGGTGGCGATGCTGCTGCTGAGTTTATCGGTGGCGCACAAAACACAATTAACTAACAACCCCAACACGCCCGTCAGTAACAACACCGTCGCCTTGAGAAAGGAAAGGACGCTAGAGGCGCCGTTTCCGGGAATGGCCACGGGCTAAGAAGAAAGGGGCCATCGCCAGAGAGGTCGCCAATTTATATTTTGCCCCCCCCCCGCCGCCTTATGTAGGGCCACGGCGTTATCGACGATCGCGTTGAGTCTCTGCGTCTCGGTGCGGGCCAGCTGTCTTGCTCCGTGACACTGCGCACTGGGATGCCTCCAGGCAGACGTCGCTGGAAAATCCGACCCATACCCGACCTCCTCCTCCCCCCTCCATTAGCGGGGGGGGGGGGGGGCGAGAAATTGGACATTAAGGGCTGGGGGGAGCAGACCAACCACGTTACGCCACTGCTGTGATTCAAACATTTATCACGTGACCCATAGACTGCAAAGAGACCCATCGACTGGCATAGCATCTATCCAGCGGTGTACAGGCGTTGCGACTGCACAGGAAGCCACGGGCCGAAGTAGCCCAGGCGCCGGGACTACGAAGAGAGAAGGGGGGTGGGGGGGGTAAGTCGGATAGCGAGTGAACCCAATTTAGTTCCTTGGACCAGGACTCATCCCGACCACGCTCCACCGCTGACGCTCCTGCGTGCCAATTAGTCATGCTGCCGTCACGTCATCCGGACAATGGTCATTGCGGTCATCATCGGCATGTCCATCATCGTCAACATCATCGTGGCGTGATGGTGCTCAGTGGGAGTGTGCTTTACGCACTGTTTGTGAGCGTGAGTCTCCAGGGACGGCGAGATTGTCCCAGGAGTCGGGTTTGCAGGAGCCCTGCTCGCGCGGAGTGGGCACGAGTCTGCTTTATAATCGTTCATTAATTCCGCAACGGTGATTCGTGTCATCTGATAGATGCGACCAAGGCAATGCCATCATCACCACTATCGATGCCACAATGTTGTCTAGGTTTGTTGTTGTTGTTATGAAGCGAGGTTAATTTAAAATGTATTTATTTAAATGCATCCCATTCACCGTGCTCTGAAATGAGCGCGATCGATCGCACGCGGGTCCACGACCGTCAGCCTCGAGTGACACCTCAACCACCCCCCCTCCACACTTCACCAGCCCGCAGTGACCAGCGCGGTGAAGTATAGTTAAATAAACCCCGACACCCAGGCGGGGTGGGGAGCCCTTCTTCACCCAGCCATGTGTTGACCAAATCGATGTCACGTGTCCACGATTCGTATCCAATGCGATTCAAATGTTGCGAAGAAACCAACAATGAGGGGTGGCATCTCCAGTGATCCGTGGCCCAGAACTAGTTACCGTCTCAAGCTGCAGCTCCACTTCCTCTTGGGGAGCATTGCTGAGACGACTCATCTCACATTTGAGCTCTCCCACGCAGAATCAAAAACATATGTGTTTCGTCTGCAGGCAGGAATCCGACGGGCTATGAAGATCTTTGTCACAGAGACCCAGTCACGTCGCGTTGCGTAGATATGGCTCAGACGTCCCGTCGCGGGGGGGCAGGGGGTCATGACCCCCCCCCCCGCTCCTGCTGAAGGTTCAGTCTCCTTCTAAACACCGATAGGCAAGTCGACACAACGTTGGTACAACGCGTGACGCTAACAGCAGGCGGTGGTTTGTCGCCGCGTTTCGGCCGAACAATCGCCGGTAGAAGACAGAGGCGCGGCCCCCGCAACTGCCTTGCTCTCGCCACTGCTGGCGGCGGTAAAGGGCTCCCCGGTAGAGGGAGCTCTAGCAGTGGTTGCACTGTACACGGGCATCACGGGGCCACGTTGCAAGCCAAGTCCAGCTGCCTGCACCACCACCACCCCCGTCGTGTCGCCTCTGATGTGGGTGGCGGGCTGGGTGCGTGGAGGGTTCCTGGCTACCACGAAGCATCTCTCGCCAAGTGACCCCCCCCGCCCCGCGCGACGTGAGAGTGGGTGACGCTAAATTAGCCGGAGGACTAATTGGTTAATAATTACGGCGCGTGTCTGTGTGCGCGTGTCTGTGTGCGTGTTTGTGTGTAGTGGCGGCCGGGCGTGGTGCTGGCCACCCAACCTCTCGTGTGCCGTGCCGGCCTTCATAGGTGTTCGCTAACAGCACTTGCCCCAACAGTTTGCGAAGGCTATACGGTGGATCTTTGTATTGCCTTTGTGTGTTTTTGTTGGGAAGGGCGGTGAAGCGGTTAGCGCTGCGCTGCCAACCCGGCGACCAGAAATCGATTCCCGATCACGACCTCCCAACACCAAGTGACGATGATCTGATACCGGCCCTGGGCCTCCCCTAGGTCGACTCAACCTCAAGTGAGGACCTGTTGTGGCGTGTAAAATCGCCACGAGGGAGACAAAGGCGGCCGGGGGTGGTGCTGACCAGCCACCCGCCCCGAGCGCCGTGCGGGCTTTCAGAGGTGCTCCTCGCTCCGAGCACAGCTTCTAAAGAGCACAGCTTATAAAGAGCACAGTTTATAAAGAGCACAGTCAGCTCCTTCTGTCCCCACTTATAAATTGGACGTCCTTGTAAAAAGAGCTGCTTAGCTCAGTCGTCTTTACCAGCTGAGTCTGAAGTCTTCAGTCTGAACTCTCTGCGGAGGCTCTCTCCGCGTGCGGGATGCTGCCGTGTATCGAGGGGAGAGTGGTGGTGTAGCGGTGAGCGCGTTGCGCCACTAACCTAACGATCCGGGTTTGATCACCACTCACGGCCTCCCAACACCTGGGTGACGATGATCTGAACCGATTCTGGGCCTCCTCTAGGTCGACTCAGCCTAAAATGAGTACCTGGTGCGAGGTGTAAACATCGCCACTGGGCAGACAAAGGCGGCCGGGGTGCTGGCTGTGGTGCTGGCCACCCACCCCCTCGTGTGTCCATGCCAGCCTTCATAGGTGCTCGCTAACAGCACTTGCCCCGACAGTCTGTTGAGGCTATACGGGGGGGGGGGGTCTTTGTTTTTGTCGATGTGCCCGTAGCAGGGGTCACGGCGGCGCTGGTCTCCAGCCCGGCTTGTGCTTCGGTGGGTGGCCACCACCGCCACGGGCTGCTCCGCCAGGCCAGGGCGAGGCGCGGGCCATGGGATGGCAGCTGGTCAGTGTGACCCCCCACCCACATCGGGTGGGGGGGGGGGGGGTCCGGGTTCTCCGGTACCGCTCGCACGAAGTCAAACTCTCCCGCACGGCACTGGGCAAACACCCCCAAATACCCCCCCCCCCCCAACAAACACCGCCCGCGACCATAGTCGTTAGACTCTTTTGGTTCGCTTCTGGGTTCATAATTGGTCGTATTATAATAATACATTCGTATAGGGCGAGGGGACTACCTTTGATCTACGGGGCCACCAAAAACAATGCGGTAGGTAAGAAACGTTGGGGCTATGATGCGATTGAAGACGCTTGTTTGAAGACAGCAACGCGCGGAGTTTATTTTCTCGCTCGATATTCTTCGGAATGCTACTCGGCTGGCTCGGGGGCATGGGCTATCGACGTAAGGCACTGCCACGAGAGTACGAGGAACGCATCTCTATAACAACCCCGCTTTATTGTAGACAAGTTTTTTTTTTGTTACACACCACCGCAGCGTCGTGAGAACAAAACGCGGCTGGGTGGATGTTGGCTTGGCTGCTCAAATAATTCCCGGAACCGCGGTGTTTCCCAGCTCTCTTCCGGCTGGCATTGAGCACCGTTCATCGGCAATGTGGACGAGGGAAGTTTTCATTCTGGATTTGAGCATGGAGTCGACAGCACGGGGGGCGGGGCGGGGTGAGGGAGTTGCGTAGTTGGCACGGGGCTGTGACAGGAGGCGTGACATTAACAAATACCCGCTTTTCCATGAAAAGGGAGGTATTTTTTCCCCCGTCTCAATTGGCTCCTCTCGCCTGCACGCATGTTATAAATAAACGACTTTAACTGATTGATTAATGGAATCCTCTCCGATAGTCTCGCGCGTGTGACCCGTACGGGAAGCGCGTGCTCAGAATGGCGAAATCCACGTTTCACTCCGCAGTCATTCACAAAGCCCCGGTGTGAACAGCTCACATTGTTCATCAATGCGGTTTGGAATTAATGGGAGCCAGTGGGGTGTGTGTGAGGAGGGGTTTCCATATGTTGATGAGCGCGCGCTCTGTCCGTGTGTACGCGTGCGGCCGCTCTGTAAACGCCACGGCTGGAGGATGACTCCGCTCGCCGTGTGTGGACACGGGATTGCTTGGCGACCCCACGTTGGGTCAGTGCTGTTCGGTGGTCGCGGGGAACGCAGACGTGGGAGCATGGCGCTACTCGACAACAATTTATATTTCGCTCGCCCCACTGTCCACTCCGCGGCGCCATGGCAGCCTCGAACGTACACGCCACTTGTGTGCGAGCGTCACCCAACCAGGCAGCAGTCCAGGCTCAACACCTCCGCTTAGCTTCCGAGAGCCGACACGGGAGACCCAGGCTCATGCGCCGGTTGACTCGTTCGCTCGTGTATCGGTGCGCTCACGCCGCGCGCGCGCGCGCGCGCGGCGTGAGCAGACGGGCGCATTGCTCTCTCTGTGTGTGTGCGCGCGCGCGCAATGAAGTCGCGATTCAAATTAAAAGGCATGCGCTTTGAGCGCGGAGGAGCAGAGAGAGAGAGAGAGAGAAGAAAGGGTAGGGGGGGGGTTGGGGGTGGTGGGAGTGGGGGGGGGGGAGCGTTTATATATTGACGATGACAAGTCCAATCTCAGACGCAAAATATATTTTTTCTGTGGGTCCGGGCGGGCGCCTGAATGCGATGCAATTAGAGCGAGCGTGCGGGGCCAGTCTTCGGACTTGACACCTCCCAGAAGGGGGGCTCTGATAATGATTTCGGAACCTGATTAGCATTATGCCTTATTAGGCGCGGAGAGAGAAAGTTGTTGTTTGCAGGGAGCGGGGATGGGCGCGCGGGCGACGTCGCGAGTGTAAGGCGGAAGCGTTCATCAGCCGCCCCCCCCCCCCTCTGCTTGCTGGTCGCTGTGCCCGCGGTGCGCGCCGCTCGGACAGACGACGCCGTCGCGCACCGCCCGAGGCCCCGCGCTGTGCGCGACAACGCAGGGCCGGCACCGTCCCGGACCCTGCTGAAGTCCGCTGGGAGGATCGGCAGCCCCCCCGCCCCCCCGCCCCCCCTCTCTCTCGCTCTCTTTTTTCTTTTTTTTCCTTCACGGGGAGACCTCGATATTTTAGTAAATGTCACGCCGTCGGTCAAACATCCTCGGTCAATTTCGCTCGCTGCGAGGTATCTGCCGCTGCTGCCGCTGTGCTCCTGAACTCACCGCCCCTCTCCCGCAAACCACCCGACCCTCCCTCAGGCGTCCGTGCTGTCGACTGCTTGTCCCCGTGCGAGACCAATTGTTTTTTTTTGCTATTCTCCCTTTGCTTCATTTCTCCCGGAACAGTCCGGAACGCTGTTCCGGAGGTGAATTATGTTGGTGCCTCGCACCCAATGTCGCCTTGCTCAACCTGCTCATAGGTTTAAAAAAAAGGAATATAGGGTGAAATCATGTCGGACTATATGGATATACTGTACGTACCTTGCACTCTAGTGGTAGTGCCTAACGCCAGTAATCGTTATCCAAGTCATCCCAGCAGCGTTCAGGAAAATGCACGTGAGAAAAGGAGCACTTGTTACAAATGACGCGCGCGCGTGTGGGCAAATCTCACAACAACGAGCCGACTGCCGGGCGCATAAAACACAGCAAGGTGGCAACAGCGTGGGAGTGCAGACGGGAGCTTCTGCCGGTAATTTGAGTCAGGTGACCAATAACAAGCGGGTCCGTCCCGTCACCTGCTGCCAGCGAACCTTCGACACGTCACGTGACCTCAAAGCGCACCTAGCCTGGCACAGGCGCCGTGGCGACGCCGCGGCCACTTTAGTGACGAGAAGCAATTGAGCGTTGTTGTGTGAATTGTGAAGAATGGCGAGGCTCACTCTCTACCGCCTTCGGGCCGCGAAATGATTGTCGCGGTTCATGGCCAGACATCGCAATGGATCACGAAGGGGGGGGGGGGGGGGTGGGGGCGTCCTCTGGGGCTGTGCGGCCGAGTCCACTCACGGGAGCCTCCTGGCTCCTTGAGGCACACGGGCCCCCAGCACCTGGAGAGGGCCTCCTGCGCGAGCGGGCGACACTCAGGATGGCGTGCTCCTCGTCACAACTGGCAGCCGCACGCCTGCAACACCTGGCAAGACCTGGTGGAGGTCCTCCCCATACCCCTCCCCCCCATCCAAGAACTAACCAGGATCAACTCTGCTTAGTTTTAAGATGGACAAATTTGGATCGTTGAAAAATATATACATTTTCGATCTATCCATGTTTGTGGAGCATGCATTAGATTTGCCTTTCATCGTTGTCAGACGTGGTCTCTCCACTGCTGGGGCAAATCGAGCGTTTACACGCTCAGCCCGTTTCGTCAACCTCCCACGTCTCGCAAGTCGTGAGAGATGTCAGGGCCATACTTCCCCACGCCGGTCGGTGCAGAACGATGGATGCAGTTGTGCCGGAGGTCACGCATCTTCGCTTCCGAGATCTCACGAGATGGGGGGCGCGTTACGGGCGATTTGGGAACGCGACTTATTTGCCTGTATACGTAACGTGACTGTAGCCGTGTGTGCGCGTATATGCGTGTGCACCTGTGTGCGCATGTGTTTGTATGGGTGGCGGTAGTGTAGCGTTTAACGACCAATAATACAGGTTTTTTGGAGGGTTAGATCGCGTAAATATAAATGTGTCGTTCGATCCGCCACCACGCGACACAGCCAATTTGTAAGGTTTGGAGGAGGATTTTTCTACAAATCTGGCTGCCGCCTGATGATGCCGATTGTAATTACTGGCGAGATGTCGTACTCAGATTGTAAATGTTGTGGATTTTCTCTCCACCACACCGGTGTGCTGAACTCGTAACGGATTGGCACGTTCTGTTTACGTGACAAACCTTCATAATTGGCTGTGACGGGTTTAACACATTTATATTTACGCGATCTAACGCCAAACAACTCTATTATGAGTAGTGTAGCGGTTAGCAAGCTCTGCTACGAAGCTGGTGGCCTAAGTTCGAAACCCGCTCATGGCCAACACCAGTGACGATTATCTGAACCGGCCCTGGGCCTCCCCTAGGTCGACTCAGCTTTAAATTATTAGCTGGCGCGGTGTGTGAAACTTTAGCGCCGGGGAGAGGAAGCCGGCCGCACGTGGTGCTGGCTACCCGCCCCCTCGGTGCTCGCCGCCTCAAGAGTCTGTTAAGGCTATCGGGGAGGGTGGGGATCTTTGTCTTTGTACATTTGCACGTGAGCCTGCGTGAGTATGTTTATGCATGTTTGTACTTATGTATGTACTATGTATACACACGTGAATGCATGCGCGCGCACACGCGTGCATTCACGTGTACGCACGCGCGCATACATGCACGTATCTACGTGCGCGTGCGCGTGCGTGCACGCGCGCTGCCGGAACACAAAGCCCGAAGTGCGCGCGGGGGCGGCGCTGCGCGGATCCGTGACTCTGCACACGCGACTCTGCACACGCGTGTGCGCGCGTGTGCCTGTGTACGTACACGCCTCTGTGTCTGCTGTGTGCATCTACAGCATGCATACATGTATATGTATGCATGCATGTGTATGTGCGTGTGCACGCGCGCGCCGGTCGCGGGACGCGGGGTCCGTAGAGGGCGAAAGGGGGGGGGTGTCATCTCGCGCTGCTGCCGCTGCGTGCATGAGAGGGGGGGCAGGGGGCTGAGCGGACCTTGGCAAATGTCACGGTCCAAAGTGTGTTTCGCAGGGGGGCCCGCGCTGTCTGCCCGCGCGTTTTGCGCCGAGGCGGCGGTCTGCGGGAAGAAGTGCTGACCTTTTTTTCAGTACCGCCTCGGGCCCGCACCGATGCGCTGGGGTAGTTGGGCTGGGTGGGGGGGCGAGGGGAGGAGGGGGGGGGTGGTCCGTGCGTGTGTGTCCCTGAGTGTGTGAGCGCGTGTTTCTATGGAATCGTTCGCGGCGTTTTTTTTTCTCTCTCTCTTCCAACCCTTACGCCCACACCAGAGCGCTTCGCTCGCTCGTTCTCTTCTCGCTCTCTCTCCCATCTCTCTCCAAACGCACCCCCTCCCATCCCACCCCCGACCGTCCCCGCTCCACCACCCACCCACCTCCTCCTCCCCTCGCACTCTATGCTCGGCCACATTTCCCCCTTAAATCTCCGCGGCTGTTCATGCGCCCGGCAAGAATGTCGACACGCGTGCGCAAATTGCAAATTAGTGGAGTCCAGTACGTTTTCCCCGAATTAGCGCAGGTCACGCACTCCGCGCGCGATCCCGTTGGCGACACGCGGCACCTCCACGGTGCCCGCGCGTCGCCGTCACACAAACATCCCGCGATGAACCCTCCTCCTCCTCCGCGTCGATCGTCTCTGCTCCGCGGCGCTCATCGCCGTCCTTATCCCGTGGCTCAGGTCCGCGCAGCCTCAGCGCTCCCATCACCACCCCCTGCTGCTCGTACCTCGACCCCCCTCTCTCTCTCTAGGCTATGACTGCAACTCCGAGACACGGCGACTCCATAGCAACCCGCATCCCGAGCCGGCAGGGACGGGTCCCTCCGCGGCGCTCTATGAACCTCCTGCCACGCACACTCGCTCCCTCCCACCCATCCACCCACCCACCCACCCATGCCGTCCCCCGTCCTCCAGCCACCTCGCTCCACGCCCCGTGTCCCGCTTCTGCCTCCCTCCACCTGCCACCCCTCCTCCTCCTCCTCGTGAGCCAAGACCCCCCCGCCCCCCACCACAATCCCCGCAATCCAACCCAGCCTCACCCCCCGCAGCCAAACAACCCCTCGCCCTCCCTTCCCCTCCACCAGTATCACCCCCCCCACACACACCCCCACGCCCACGCGACCTCACTCCCCCTGCTACCCCCACCCTACCCTCCCTCCCCCCCTCTCCCACTCATCACCCCCTCCCTCCACCCTCACACCTGCCTGGGACCTCGTGCGGATCGCGGTGCCGCTCTCTGCTTTGTGGAGCCGAGGTCGAGTGCGCGGATTTCGGTGTCGTCCCGGTGGGGGAGCGGTGGCGCGGCGGTTAGCGCATTCTGGTGACGGCTGCGCACCTTCGGCCAACCGAGTTCGATTCCCGGCCACGGCTAATGGCAGTGAGTGATGGCCGATAATATTACTTAATAGTCCCGTTCTGTGCTTTCTCTAGGTCGACGCAGCCTTAACACAACATTACCTGGTACGGTGCGTAGTAAACAGCACTGGGGAGACAAAGGCGGCCGGGCGTTGTATTGGCCACCCACTCCCCGGTGTGCCGCGCCGGCATTCGTAGGGGCTACTCGCTAGCAGCACTTGCCCCTACAGTCTGTGAAGGCTATACGGGGGATCTTTGCGTGCTTGCGCTCTTATTCAAATTGCGTCACTTGACCCTTGGCCACGCGGGTCCCGGTCCCGTGGCCTCCTCCCAGGGAGCCCTAAGCACGTCACGTGGGCCTCGGAGTGCATCTGGCCTGGCACAAGCGCAGTGGCTCTGTCAACACTGCGCTGCGGGTTGAATGGCTCTGTTTGTAAACAGCCCCACACGGAGACCTTTGATACTTACAAAACGACGAGCACACACCACGTGAGTTCTAAGTTACGCGAACTGCAGGTCCTGCCAAAGCTAAGAGCATGCCCTTCAAATTTCTGATTTAACCCGCTACAATTAAAGATGTTTTAGTCTTAATTGGGTATTGGCCTTACAGACTTTGTGTTAAACACCACCACCACCACCGTCAACACAGTCATTCGTTTAAGCACGCAGACTCAGGAGTTGCTTTTGCACCACTTATTGGAAGCAAAGCAAAGTTTGAGCCTGGTTCGTGCTTGGATGGGTGACGAGTTTAACGGGGCTTGCCACGTGCTTTAGACGTGCAACTGCGAGGTGTGACGGGAGGTATCAGTGCCGAGTGCTACCCCCTCGCGGACAGCGCCCTGTTGGGGTTTGTCCGGCCTCATCGGTTTCCTCTAACGCGAAGCTCAACTCCTCAATGGTATTGGCTACACGTCCCAGTGTATCAGGGCCCTCCCGAAAACAAGCCTTTGCGGATGAGCTGGCATTATGCGTGCTCTCGCCAACTGGAAGTTACTTAAATAAAAACGATCAACTCTTATTTTACCAGGTGAGGTTCACTCAGATATTTGGCTCTCTTTCAGAAGTGACCTGGCCACAAATGATAACTCAACGAAGTGTCTTATGTGGAAATTGATAGCAGCAGCCAAATCCTCTAAACGCGTGATGTTGATTCTAAATGTGGAGGGGGAAACCGGAGGAAAAGTTTACGCGGCCTCGGGGAGAGAGACACGCAAAGTCCAAATATACAGCAAGGATCGAACCCACGACTTCCTGCATACCAGGCGAGGAAGTGAACATCTCACCACCATGGCACCCACGGCGGTGAGATGTTAACGGTATGACTACTGGTTCGCTTAAATCGCAATGCTCCCTTCATATGAATCTTCGTCGGAGTGAATTTCACGTCTTGACGGGTTTATAATATTACTGCTTAATAAAGTCCACAATGGACAGGAGCAGGATACGCCACGGGACATCTCGGCGCAGTATAAATAAAAGCTACCGCCTACTTACAGAGCGCTTCAGTGATACATCCACGAGCTGCGCGACACCCAATGAGGCAATGGCCAATGACGTGCAGACAAAGTGCTCGACGGACGCTCATCAAGAGGCGAACACCGCTCGACGTACATCGAGACAGATTCTTGTTTTAAGCGCAATCGCGCAAGTCATTGACGAGCACTGGTTTATCCAGGAAGGCCACACCGAGTCCAAGGGCCGTTCTTTTTTTTGTCAGGACGTTCGCGCCGCCACATTGGATTGTTATTATAAGACGTGTTCCGCCAATTAACGACGAACGTGCATTATTATTATCATTATACGCGTGGCAGGACACCGGAGCACCCGGGGAAACCCTCGCGCGCACGGGGGAGAAATCCTCCACTCCCTGTACAGATAGAAACAGATGGATATTAGTCGATTTGCTGTCCTGCTTTCTCCTGGCGACCCCAGGGCATGGCACCTCCTCAACGCCCACGGGAAGGGAGTTTCACAACGTCTGTGTTTGTCTGTGTGTGTGTCTGTGTGTCTGTGTGTGTGTCTGTGTGTCTGTGTGTGTGTCTGTGTGTGTGTGTCTGTGTGTGTGTCTGTGTGTCTGTGTGTGTGTCTGTGTGTCTGTGTGTGTGTCTGTGTGTGTGTGTCTGTGTGTGTTTGTCTGTGTGTGTCTGTGTGTGTGTGTGTCTGTCTGTGTGTGTCTGTGTGTGTCTGTGTGTGTCTGTGTGTGTGTCTGTGTGTGTCTGTGTGTGTGTCTGTGTGTCTGTGTGTGTGTCTGTGTGTGTGTGTGTGTCTGTGTGTGTTTGTCTGTGTGTGTCTGTGTGTGTGTGTCTGTCTGTGTGTGTCTGTGTGTGTCTGTGTGTGTGTGTCTGTGTGTGTGTGTGTCTGTGTGTGTGTGTGTCTGTGTGTGTGTGTGTGTGTCTGTGTGTGTCTGTGTGTGTCTGTGTGTCTTCTGTGTGTGTGTGTCTGTGTGTGTGTGTCTGTGTGTGTGTGTCTGTGTGTGTGTCTGTGTGTGTCTGTCTGTGTGTGTCTGTGTGTGTGTGCTCGTGGTGTGTGTCTGTGTGTGTGTGTGTCTGTTGTGTGTGGTGTTGTGTCTGTGTGTGTCTGTGTGTCTGTGTGTGTCTGTGTGTGTCTGTCTGTGTGTGTCTGTGTGTGTGTCTGTGTGTGTCTGTGTGTGTGTGTGTCCTGTGTCTGTGTGTTTCGGTGTGTGTCTGTGGTGTGTGTGTCTGTGTGTGTGTGTCTGTGTGTCTGTGTGTGTGTGTCTGTGTGTGTGTGTCTGTGTGTGTTGTCTGTGTGTGTCTGTGTGTGTGTGTCTGTCTGTGTTGTGTCTGTGTGTGTCTGTGTGGTGTGTGTGTCTGTGTTTGTGTGTGTCTGTGCGTGGGTCTGTGTGTGTGTCTGTCTGTGTGTGTCTGTCTGTCTCTGTGTGTGTGTCTTTGTGTGTCTGTGTGTGTGTGTGTCTGTGTGTGTGTGTCTGTGTGTGTGTGTCTGTGTGTGTGTTGTGTGTGTGTCTGTGTGTGTGTGTCTGTGTGTGTCTGTCTGTGTGTGTCTGTGTGTGTCTGTGTGTCTGTGTGTGTGTCTGTGTGTGTGTGTGTCTGTGTGTGTGTGTCTGTTTGTGTGTGTGTGTCTGTCTGTGTGTGTCTGTGTGTGTCTGTGTGTGTGTCTGTCTGTGTGTGTCTGTGTGTGTGTGTCTGTGTGTGTCTGTGTGTGTGTGTCTGTGTCTGTGTGTGTCTGTGTGTGTCTGTGTGTGTGTGTCTGTGTGTGTGTGTCTGTCTGTGTCTGTCTGTGTGTGTCTGTGTGTCTGTGTGTGTGTGTGTCTGTGTGTGTGTCTGTGTGTGTCTGTGTGTGTGTCTGTCTGTGTGTCTGTGTGTGTGTCTGTGTGTGTCTGTGTGTGTGTCTGTGTGTGTGTGTCTGTGTGTGTGTCTGTGTGTGTGTCTGTGTGTCTGTGTGTGTGTCTGTGTGTGTCTGTGTGTGTGTGTGTCTGTGTGTGTGTGTCTGTGTGTGTCTGTGTGTGTGTGTGTGTCTGTGTGTGTGTCTGTGTGTGTGTGTCTGTCTGTGTGTCTGTGTGTGTGTGTCTGTGTGTCTGTGTGTCTGTGTGTGTGTCTGTGTGTGTGTGTCTGTGCGCGTGTCTGTGTGTGTGTGTCTGTGTGTGTGTCTGTGCGTGTGTGTGTGTGTCTGTGTGTGTGTCTGTGTGTCTGTGTGTGTGCGTGTCTGTGTGTCTGTGTGTGTGTGTCTGTGTGTCTGTGTGTGTGTCTGTGTGTGTGTCTGTGTGTGTGTCTGTGTGTGTGTGTTTGTCTGTGTGTGTCTGTGTGTGTCTGTGTGTGTCTGTGTGTCTGTGTGTTTGTCTGTGTGTGTCTGTGTGTGTCTGTGTGTGTCTGTGTGTCTGTGTGTGTCTGTGTGTGTCTGTGTGTTTGTCTGTGTCTGTGTGTGATCCACCAACTCTCGCTGCTGAATTCACGCTTCTGGATTACGGGCCCCGTGCAGCGTAGCCACCACAATGTTTTTTTCTTTTTCTTCGATGATGATAAATACAGTACTTGCAATTGAGAGACTCACTGAGTGTTAACGAGGGCTACATTGGGTTGTGTGGCCAATTCAATGAACGATCATTCGGGAGGAAAACTAAGAACCCCGGGAAAATTCATCAGACAAACGAGGGGGTGGCACTCAGCATCACCTGCCATCCCTCGGCCCACACCTCGCAGCCCCCACGCCGACAACATCTTGCCAAGTGCTTGACCATAATTCCCCACGCTGGTCAGTTGACGATTGGTGAAGGGAGGTGGTGGGTGTTCCTCCAGGACCGGGTTCCGATATCACTGGCCTTGACTGCTTTCTGTGTTCACTTTGTTGTCCTCCCCCAGCACCTCCGATAAGCACGGTTGGCTACGTACTGAGTTACGCGAAGTTCAACATACATGCATACGGACACACGTGACGAACTCTGCTGTGCCGGGCTCGCACAGCGGCGCGGCGGCGCGCTAACCACCGCGCCACCGCTCCCCCGCACGAGTCCACGTGACGCGCTGTGAAAATGAAATTTCACGGTTCGGTCCCTGAAGCCTCCACCTGCTGTCCCCTTCCTCCCGTGCCTCGGGGTCTCTCGATGAACGTCATCGCTACTCCATCAGCTCCTCCCGCAAGGCGTCGCCTCCCTGCGACGACAGAATGTAATAATTGCCCTGTTGCTACACAGTTATATAATCATTGTAGTGATAACTATTCACGGGCCCAGTGCCGGATGAAGCGAGTGCAGGGCCTGTAGCATATGTTACAAAGGGGCCCTAAATTAAGAAAAAAAACACGTAAATATTAAAACACGTACATATTTAACTTGAATCGTAAAGCAATTGTATTTATTCATTTGCTATACAGCCAGATAATATGACAAATCGCTAACCTTAAACACCCAGTCGTTCATCAAAGTTGAAGGCAGTATAGTACTATAGTAATAGAGCAAGTGCAGAATCACTGAACCACAAAGGTCAGTTACCTTGCGCCCAATTCACAGCGACAGATTTAGGAAGTGGCGAAGTTGCAAGGCGTGCCAATCGGAGGCGATACGCCTCCGATTGGCACGCTTCGGCTACGTACGGCGCGAAAGAAGTCCAACATACAGGACATGCACGGGGAAGGAACGGTGGCGGAGCGCTTGGAGAAATGAGACGTCCGTAGACAGAGATGGGAGAGCGCGGTCTGGAGTCTCGGCTGGAATAGCGGCAAGGGGGTCGACGGCGCGGACGTCTGGGGGAAGGCCGTTTGCAGACTGCACATGGCAGTCCGTGGCGACGGGTCGTCCTCGCCATGGCCATCGGTCGTGATCAGTCCCGCTGCTGGATGAAGATTCGCCGCCATCTCTCGCGATCCTGCAATGCAACGATCTAACCAAGCACCCGCACACGAGCCGATTTGATCGCTCCATCTCCACTGTTTCGCTCCCTTGGCCGTGGCATCTCGTCGCTATTTTATGTCGACATTATAACGTAACGCATTCGTCAATAACGCTGTGTGTGTGCGCTTTACAGAGTAAAAAAAAAACATACTAGGCGACGTTCCGGGCAGTGGCCCTCATAGCACGTCCACGTGATTGCCGTCGTCAGACTCAAACTCCGTGTTGAGACTGGAGGAATCCGATTAGCTGCGCAGCTCCTTTCCGCTCCGGGTCCAGCCACTCGGCGAGACGGCGTCCTGAGCGTTGTGGACGTCGCGCTAATTGGAGCGATGAGACGAAATGTGCCAAGGGCACGGCGGAGATTTTGGACTGCGGCGTCCGATCGATGGGAGATCGGGGGGGGGGGAGAACAAAGCTCCTCCGAGCGAGCGAGGAGCGGGGGAGCCCTCCCCCAGCACAGAGTCCGCGCCTGCGGAGACGCAGCGCGAGGCGATGCCGGCGACGGCCACGTGGAGTTCTCTGGGAGGCCGAGGGATGGCGCTCGGACCTCCTCGTGCTCTCTCCTCCCGCTGCTGCCCTGGTGGTGGTCACCTCTTCCCCCGTCATCAGCTCGCGAGCGCGAGGATTAGAACGACCATGGCCTGGGAAAGCCACGCTAAGTTTCAACACTCGTTGGGGTTTTTTTTATTTGTTTGTTGTTTAAATTGGGTCCTGCAACGCAATGTTTGGCCTTCATCATTGATTAGAATTTTTTTTTGTAATGACCAATGGGAGGTAACCCCGTGCGGAACCGAGGGGAGGATATACAAACTCCACGTAGGAAGGTGCCCGAGTCAGGAATCGAACCTCTCGGTGTCACCACAGCGCCGCCCTGTTAGTCCACTCGGCCGAGTGGACCCAGTGCCGCATTGAAGTTGCGCCGAGAATTGTTGCGACACGCCGCCTACATCTCACCTTTTTATTTATGTCCGCGCGTAATGTTTAATACACATATTCACAGGGTGTGTTCAGGAATCCAGGATACAAAGATTTAAGATTACAGTGGTAGTGCCTTACGCCGGCGACCATTCAATGGGTTGTGTAATGGGTTCGCGTGTCACTGACATCCATTCGTGGACACATTACGCTCGGCGTGCACGCACCGAAAATCGCCAATTGTCACGCGCGGGATCCTATGCCTGTCCCACGAGCTTAGCGAATCTGTCGCGACGTATTGATCAATGAATCCCACGGTTAGAACTCATGCCGGGTCCCTTGAGAGTTCGGTGATGGGACTCAAGGCGAGGAATTCCCTCATTTGAAAGCGAGGATCGTTAGCCGGCGACGCGGCGTTAATAATGAACACATTTCGTGTGAATTTGCGCAGCCCTTGGCTCTCAGGACGGAACCTGGAGGTCGATTCGTGTCTCGTGTGCAGCAGCTGCCGCATCTGGCAGAGTGTCGAATGCATTGCCAGCGAGTGGTGGTGGTGGTGGCATCAGTGACTGGCCACGATGCCATCTCGATCGTTATCTACAGCAAATTGCCAATCCACTGCTGGCTGAAGGCCTCACCAACGCCGTGTCGATGATGGGGGGGGGGGGGGGGGGGTGATCCTTTGCCATTGTGGTCTGCTGAAGGAAAGAGGGATTGGAGGGGTGAGGTGGGCATGATCGATTCAGTTATAACTCGTCACTGATGTTGGCCGTGATTGGGAATGGAACTCGGTTCGCGTGGGGTTCACAGTGTACTGCGCTAAGTTCCATTGGCGGAGCCAGTGGGGTGGCAGGTGCCCCCCAATGATCCGATCGAAATCCCTAATTTCGATCGGATCATTGGGGTTTATTAGTAATAAATCGGCATTTTGCGACCCCCACTGCCACTGTGTAGCATATTATTATGTGCCAGTGACTCTATGAGATGATAGGACAATAATCTGAGTCCATAATTGGCAATAAGTAACGGCAAAGCAGTTATAAGTGACTCACAGAATTGTGCGCAGTCGCGTAGACAGTACACGACTTCCCTGAAGGCATCAACAGCTTCAGCGAGCGCGATGCCGATCACACAACGCGGTTCTAATTCGACCCTCGATCGATGGCTGCGCCATCGCCGCACACGCGTCGAATAAAAATCTTAGGGCCAAGTCCTTACTCACTAACAACTCCTTACTTACTAACAACTCCTCTATCATTTTTCATTGCTGGAGGGGTTGCCCCCCCCCCTACCTGAAAATCCTGGCTTCCGCCATTGTCGATAACCACTGCGCCACCACTCCACACGTGCTTCGCGTTACTTTAAACGTAAACCAGGAATTCAACGTAAAGACGTCAGGGTGGTTTGTGATCCAACACTCACTGATTCACTCCAGTACATCGGCTCACTGGCGGTCAGTCGCCTCCTGATCACTCTTCTATCGCTACCACTGCCAGGGCTGCCGTTCCCGTGGACTTCACTCGTTCATTCCTCCACCCGTGTTGAGGACTCGGGTCTCTGCCAGACACTCACTGCGTCGTCTCATCCACCAGACTGAGTTCAACCAACACACTCAGCCACCCACTCACCACACTGCAGGTCACAACAACACACTCACCCACTCACCACGCTGCAGACCTCAACAACACACTCACCCACCCACTCACAACACTACAGACCACAACAACACACTCACCCACCTACTCACCACACTGCAGGTCATAACAACATACTCACCCACCTACTCACCACACTGCAGGTCACAACAACACACTCACCCACTCACTCACCACACTGCAGGTCACAACAACACACTCACCCACCTACTCACCACACTGCAGGTCACAACAACACACTCACCCACTCACCACACTACAGGTCACAACAACTCACTGACCCACCCACTCACCACACTGCAGGTCACAACAACACACTCACCCACTCACCATACTTCAGACCACAACAATACACTCACCCACCCACTCACCACACTGCAGGTCACAACAACACACTCACCCACCCACTCACCACACTGCAGGTCACAACAACTCATTCACCCACTCACTCACCATACTTCAGACCACAACAATACACTCACCCACCCACACACCACACTTCGGGTCACAACAACACACTCACCCACCCACTCACCACACTGCAGGTCACAACAACTCACTCACCCACTCACCATACTTCAGACCACAACAACACACTCACCCACCCACTCACCACACTTCGGGTCACAACAACACACTCACCCACCCACTCACCACACTTCGGGTCACAACAACTCACTCACCCACCCACTCACCATACTTCGGGTCACACAACAACACACTCACCCACACACTCACCATACGTCAGACCACAACAACACACCCACCCACTCACCTACCCAAGCGCCCACTCACCCACTCACCACGCTGCAGGTCACGTCACTCCTCTTTCCGCTTCCCTGTGCATACCACTCCACTTGGGAATCCATTTCCATCGTTTCTTTGCCCAAACTTGTGCAACAATAACCTTGCTCATGCGTTACACTCAGTGCCGGATGATTCTAGTAGCAAACGTCGCTACATGTGTAGTAGCTACGGGCCCCGCACTTTCAAGGGCCCCGCGCTAAACGCTTTCAAGCTATCAATTCCGGTTCAGTGATTCTGCACTTGCTCTATTACTATAGTACTATACTGCCTTCAACTTTTATGAACGACTGGGTGTTTACGGTTAGCGATTTGTCGTATTATCTGGCTGTAGAGAAAATAAAAAAATATACTTTACTGTGCAAGTTAAAATGTATGTTTAATATTTCGATTGTTATTTTTTTATTTAGGGCTCCTTCATAACATCATATGCTGTAGGCCCCGCACTAGCTTAATCCGGCACTGGTTACACTCTCTTCTCTACTACAACTTCGATTCGGGTGCTGTTAGTTGCTGGCCGCTTACCCCCTTGGGTCCTTTGGCTCCTGTGCTCAGCGAGCGTGATTCAAACAAACTACACACGTGGGCCACATGAAGTCGCGGTGGCTCTGCCGCGGCAGTGAGCACGAGCAGTGTGCTCTTCAGCCAGACTCTGCTGACGAGACACTGAGAGTACGACACCGTCAATGCTGCTGGGGAACAAAAAACAAACAAATTATTTACCTGCGGAAGGTCGTGTGGCCGATGGGATGTGCACAGAAATAGCTTTTTGAAAATAAAATCTGTATGTGGAGAGACAGATATGAGAAGGAGATGTGTCCTGTATTGTGTCGTAGAGCAGCCAGCAGGGCTGGCCGGACACAAAGCCACAACGCACCCAACTTGCACAGCAGCTGCACGGGGCCAGCTGAGAATGATATGCACGTCAATAAAGATCCCCCGTGTAGCCTTCACAGGCTCTTGGGGCAAGTGCTGTTAGCGAGCACCTATGAAGGCCAGTACGGCACACGAAGGGTTAGGTGGCCAGCGTCACGTCCGGCCGCCTTTGTCTCCCTAATGGCGATGCTTACGCCGAGTTGACCGAGGGGAGGCCCAGGATCAGTTCAGGTAATCCTCACCGATGTTGGCCGTGAGCGGGAATCAAACTCGGGGTGCCGGGTCCGTAGCGCATCGCGCTGACCACTGCGCCACCGCTCCCCACGCACGGAAACAAAATAACACCCAAACACGTCATCACATCGCCTATGATGCAAATTAAACACTCGAGTGAGGTTGGCGGGCGACGGACAAAATAAATGGGGGTTTCGCCAAGAATGTTCAGGATTCAACGACGCCGGGGTAGGCGGTTACACGACGCGGGCAGGACGCGTCTCAGCTCGAGGTGGACGATGGTCGAGACGAATAGCGGAACGGCGACCAAGGAATGGAACGCTTCCGAGAGAGGACGCCCTCCCTCCCTGCCGTAGAGATGGAGGGAGGCGACATCGTCTCGTCGTGCGCAAGCACCGGCTGGATCGTTACACCGCAGGATCGTGAGCGGTGGCGGCGGCGCTTTGGCGAGGCCTTCATCATCCAGCAGCGGATGGATAATGGCTGATCGATGATGAAATATCTCTGAATAACCAGGGATGCTGGCGATGGAGTGGTGGCGGCGCATTCGAACGCGCGGCGTGCCATCACAGCCTGCCTATCTGAGTTGCAACCTCGGTGGCCACAGGGCATATCCGTGGTATGTGACGTCTGACTCAGTCCTGGGCACCGACTTCACACAAACCAAGCCCTGAGTCAGTTGTGGAAATTCCACATTACTCTGACGGGGATGAGTCAACCTCGCTCGTTGTTGACTTCCCCACAAGGGGGTACTCAATTTATTCGCCCCGGAGACTGGATGGGCCGAGTCAACCACCAACCCCCGATTGCGAACCTCTCGCTCCATCCACCACTCAGCCACCTGGCAGGATACAGGTGAAGCGATGACCATCCTCACCATCATCATCATCACCATCACCACCATCATCATCATCACCACCATCATCACCACCATCACCATCATCACCACCATCATCATCATCACCATCATAACCACCATCACCACCATCATCACCATCATCATCATCACCATCATCACCATCATCACCGTCATCACCATCATCACCATCATCACCACCATCATCACCATCACCACGACGACCGTGACTGTGTTTGTCGTATTGGGATTCATCATCATCATCATCAGCAGCATCAGCAGCAGCATCATCAGCAGCAGCAGAATCAGCAGCATCATCAGCATCAGCAGCTTCAGCAGCAGCATCTCCATCCCGGCAGTGATGACGGCTGTGTGCGCGTGGGCCGGGCGAGTTCTCGGTCGCGCGCATCAAACGCGGCCCCTCGCGCCGCGCGGGGGGGGGGATGCGATTCCCTTTGATGGAGCGAGATTCGGGAGCTCTCAAACCCACACCTCCATTCCCCTCCCCTCCTCCCCCTCCTCTCCCCCTCGACTTCTTCCAAGGACTCAACCCTGCCAGTGGGAGGGCGGGAGGGGGAGGGTGAGAGAGGCACAGCAGAGGGAGGAGATAGCTTTGGGTGATGCTGGGGATGAGGGTTGGAGCATCCCGCATGGGGAGAGAGATACGGGATGGGGGTGGGGGAGGGAGGGTGAGGGATGGATGATGGGGGCTGTAGGTGCAGTGCACTGTGCATCACAACACCCCCCCCCCGTCACCCTCTCACCCCCATCCCGTGATCCCTTCAGGGCCAAATAAAAAAAATATGTGGAGTAGGGAGAGAGTGGGAGGGAGAGAGGAGGGAGCGAGGAATGGAGACGGGAGAGGGAGGGAGAGATTTTGGGAGGCGGTTCGGTTTGTGGTGGGGGCGCTGGGTAGTGGCGGGGCGGGAGAGCGACAGCGCAGCCGCCGCTTGTGCAGGCGGTGCAACTGCGCCGGGCCCCACGAGCCGGAGGGGGCCCCCACGCACCAAGGGGATACGGAAAAGATTGTCCCGGGGTGGGTGGGCGGGGGGTGCATTTTCTCTCTCTTAATCTGGGGCATGACACCAGTTCACAATGGCCTGCCCGCTCTGATGATTAACGCTGTGAAACGAAACAATCGCCGCTTATTGCAAGCGGTTCGAACCTGGTTAATGCCGCGGGTGTCTTCGCCGTGAATGCCACGAAACCGTCTCGTTCACGGCGGGCGTGCAAGATAACGCGACGTCGTTCTAAGAAGAGTCGGCCGTGTGTTGCTGGCGTCACGGCCCAAAAATTCACCCCAAAAGAAAGATTCAATTACTCGGCAAAAATCCGAAAAGCGTAAAGCAATCGCCCCACACGCCACCCCACCCCTCGCCTCCCAACTGCGACGCTTGGCAGGACGCTCCTGAGAAGGGCTCCTGAGACTCAGGCTTTCGTGGGTAAACAAAGCGGAATATTAATAATGATGATGATGACGACGACAGTCCTGTAATCGTGACAGTGCTGGGAATTTGACATCCATCTTAGAGCAGCTGGCACGCGCGTGACAACCAACGCCTGTCACGCGGATGACACCGTGGAGGGGAAAACACTGGAAATAATGATGATGATAAAGACATGAAACCATAGGAATGCCCTTTATGTGTTTATTTGCCTTCAGAGGCTCATAGATTCCCGCGATTCCGCGGGATAGGGATGTGCGTGAGTGACGGAGGTCATGACGATGGCGGTCGTGATGGCGGTAGCGACGAGAAGTTAAGCGCGAGGCTGAAAGCGAGTTGTCGTGACGGAGAGAGGGCGGCTGTTGTTTGGAGACAATCGCGGACGCCCCGACCGAGAGACGTGGTGGCAGATTCACTGCAGCTCGTGTCTGTGTGTGTGTCTGTGTGTGTGTGTAGGGTGTCTGTGTGTGTGTGTGTCTGTGAGTGTGGGGAGCGGTAGTGTAGCGGTTAGCGCGCTTCGCTATGAACCCGACCACCCGGGTTCGATTCCCGCTCACGGCCAACACCGGTGACGATTATCTGAACCGGTCCTGGGCCTCCCCTAGGTCGACTCAGCCTCAAATAAATACCAGGTGCAGTGTATAAACGTCGCCACTGGGGAGACAAAGGCGGTCGGGCGTGGTGCTGCTCACCCACCCCCTCGTGTACCGTTCCGGCCTTCATAGGTGCTCGCTAACAGCACTTTCCCCAACAGTATGTCTAGGCTATACGGGGGATCTTTGCCTTTGCAGTCGAGAGCGAGCGCGTGCAAGCACTTGTCGAGTAGTTGCCACCAAAACCAATGCTCGCCATTCGCCACTAAGTGACGGTGACGTCACCACGGCGCCTGTGCCAGGCCAGGTGCACTTTCAGGCCACGTGAAGTGTCGAAGGCTCGCTGACAGGAGGTTTCGGGACAGACCGAGGTGCCACGGGTTGGCTGACTGAGATAGCTGGTAGATGCCAACCTGCTGTATTTTAGCCGCCCGGCGCTCCGCTCGTTGTTGCTTGAGGGCGACTGCCTCCAACTGTCCAGCAGCGACCTTCACGAGCCTCCTCCACAGCGGCCGATCCTGACACCGTTGGTACCAGTTATCGCCAAGTCCACTCAGCTCCACATTCTCCTGTACCGCATCAGGCCATCTATGCTCCATCCCATGTCGTGCCCGTTTAGCCCCCTCTATTTGGCCAACCAGAAGCTGCTTGGGCATGCAGTGGCTGGGCATGCGGTCTACATGACCCAGCCAACGCAGCCTGCCTGCCAGACGAACTCACTGATGGGAATGTGATCTTCCAAGGATTTGTGAGCTGCTCACACAATCCAGCCTGGTTAAACCCAGGATGGATCGTAGGCATACCAGCCTGAATGTTTCTAACCAGCGCAGATGTTCCATTAGAGGGATCAACGTTTCAGAAGCATAGGGAAGGGAGGGCATGACTGTGGCCGAGAAGATCCGAAGCTTCGTGCGGATCCACACACCAGGTAGTTTCCACACAGCATTGCGCAGCCGATGAAAATATAATGCCGGCTGACTGATTCGGAGTGAGACCTCAGCTGTCAAACCGGACCTGGTCATGAGCACACTGCCCAGGTATGGGAAACTCTCCACTCTCTCCACAACTGCTCCATCACTAATGGGGAGCTGAGGTGGTGGAGTGTTTGGTGGCACAAAATACCCAGGCAGGTTGCCACCACCACCTTGCACGCGTGATGCTCTGCGGGGAGAGATGACAGCGCAGCGTAACAAAATAATCCTCCTCTTCACCGTGAAAGTTTAAAGGCAGTCGCTGGATCGGCTCGTCACTCGGATCAACTTTGCGTCGCTCGCACCAATTTTGCTAAAAATAAGTAATATTAAAAAATACTTTTAAAAAAACACGCTTTAATGAAATGTACCGTACGAGTAATGGCAGAACTCCACGACTCCAGGAAGTGGCCCCGAAGCTTTCCATAGCATAAGGGGCAGTGGTGATTTACAGCCAACGTCAGTTGAGCGTGGACAATTAGACCCAAGCTGAAACATAACATGTAAAAAAGATTGTTTAAAATATATATGCTATTTTTAATGACAGAATATAGTATTGTCATCAGTATGACATACGTATACCAAGTTTGCAGTTGATACCACATTGGGAAGTGGGTAAAAACTGAGTTACAAGATTTGAGGATACGACAACAACAACAACAGACAGTGAGTTAAATAAAAGCGTGGAAAAACTTCATTCGGTTTTCTTCCCACGCAATTCTTTGCTTTTTGTTTTCTCTCTCCCGATTTCATCCCGAGCGTGATAGCCGTGTGGTTGGCTGTACGGCGAAAATATATATAAAACTGTTGTACTGTAATTCTATGACGCCACTAATACGCTCCCCGCGTTTGCAAAACCCGCACTGACTTGCTGCGTGGGGAGCTATGGTGACATGACCCCCATGACCCGGGCGGCCTGACGGAATGCCCTCATTTATAAAGTGGGCTGGCAGGTTGGTGGAAGGGGGGGGGGCGTACACGCACGGATACCTCGAGACACCAACCAGGCACACGCGTGCACCCCACCGCGCACAGCCCACACATTCCGCGTCTCATCATCAACATCATCAGTGGCCGGGTTTTGCTTGAACCCGTGATGCTAACCTGCCGGGCGTTTATCGACAAGGGCCCTCTGCGTTCGACATGGGTCCTGCCTAGGTTGGCACAAAACGATGTAAATGCGCCACACAGAATCATCCTTTTTACTTCGCTGTGGCGAATTTCACGACGTGAATATGCAGACACCAAGCGCCTTGGCTTTTCATTGCAGCAGAGGGCTCCATACCACAGGGGGCAGTAGGGAGGTTTTAGTTTGGGGGAGCGGGGCGAGGGTTGCGAGTAGGGGGCATCCCCCCCCCCCCATCCGAATATCTACACAACACAATATTGCGGTGCTCATCTCCTGTTTACAGCCCTGAGCCAGTAGTGGGGGATTCCACATTCCTATGGCGGGGGCGAGTCCATCCATGGTGCACTCACTTTTGACATTGTATGACGAGTTATTCATAAAAAAAAATCATGGAGATGGTGCCACGTGTGTACATAGCAACAGCATCGCGGTAGCCACGCTGCTCCTGCTGCTGCTGCACGTAGCTGCCGCTGCTGATGCTGCACGTAGCTGCTGCTGCACGTAGCTGCCGCTGCTGTTGCTGCACGTAGCTGCTGCTGCTGCTGCACGTAGCTGCCGCCTGCGATTCACCGCGGTGGAGGCTGTCGCGAGGGTTGATGGCGCACCGACGGCGTGAAACTCCCTTCCCGTGGGCGCCGAGCAGGAGCCGTACCTTGGCTCGCCAGGAGAACGCGGCACGGCAACATGCGAACTCCACGTTATTGCCGCCTGTACGGTGTTCTCCGGGTGCTCCGGTTTCCTCCGACATGTAAACACTCAGGAATTGGCCGATAACATCTTACTATACAGAGGGCCGCAGAGCTTGGGTGGGAATTTGGCACCGGCTGCTGCTGCCTTCCACGCTCGTACGTGGCTCCTCCTCCTCGCGCCTCTGAGTCGTCCCCTCCCTTCGGAGAGCCTAGGAGCGAACGCCGGCAGCGAGACTCGTTGGTTTTTTGTCGACGTTGGTGGGACGTTAGTGGACCATTTGATGACGTTGGCGTCGGTCTGCGTGTTTTGTTTGTGCGTCCCCCCCCTACCCCCCAACCAGCTGGGAGACGGCACGGTGGCGGACGGCGCGAGCCTGAGACGCGTGGCCGTGGTGGAGGACTTCTACGACATCATCTACTCGATCCACGTGGAGACGGCCGGGGGCAACGAGCGAGCGGTCAAACACGCCGGGCAGAAGCGTACCTACAAGGCGGTGAGCGCTCCCCCGTGCCTCCCCCCCCCCACCTCGTGCCCCCCCCCGTGCCCCATCGTGCCCCCGAGGGCTGGCACCTCACTGAGCCCGGCTCCATCAACAACTGTGCAGTTGTTCCTGCAGTGGAGTACAACGCAACGCGAACACCATCAAATCAATTCCTGCCGCCCGAAACGCTGATGACAATTTTTGGGCTTGTGCGGTGTCGAACCCAGACAGGCGGCACCCCCCCCCCGCCACCGAGGAGTGCCGAGAGGGAGGAGGCAGACGTGGGGGGGGGGGGGGGTCAGCAAGAGCAGTCGGCTCTCCGTTCAGACATTCGTAGAGTTCGCTCTGTGTGTTACAGACCGTTTTTTACTTTTAATTTCTCACTGTGAACCCGGCGATTTCAGTTGGATTTCTGGCCACGGCTATAACATCAGTGGCACGTCAGGGAACCGGTTCGGCACTTGTCCACCCCTTCACCAACACGCGCTGACCAGCGTGGTAAAGTCTGGTCAAAGTGAACCCCCCTCCCCACCATGGCACCTAGGGGACGCCTTCACCCTTTGGTAGATTGAGAGTTATTTGATTGAATAATTGGTGGATAATCCCTCTCGCTCAGTACTCTTGGTAAGAAGAACGATTTGGCTCGTTTGAAATATTTAGCTGGGCGCATCGGCGGGCTCAGCTGCTTTTAGTTTTATATGTTTATTTTTTTAAATCCGCTTTAGCTGTGACCTTCGTCGAGAGTGATGTTGTATTCACGGAGCTGCGCGCTCTCATTAGCATGCTTGCGAGGCCTTTCGTTCCTCGGGGCGGGCGTGATTATAAGCCACGAGTTGATGATGACGACGACGACGATGATGATGCACGCTCCGTCAAAGTTGAAATGCGCCCGGTCGAGAGGATGGTGACCAAGGGAGGGGAGTTCAGCGAGACACCCAACCCCGTGCAGGCGTCACCACTCCCTCCATTGTCTCTGCCCCCCCCCCCCCCCCGATCTTCCTCTTCACAAATAATCGCCACCGTTGTCACCGACCGTCAATTACCGCAATTGAAATCAGCATCTTAAAACCCCCCAAGGCAATTACGACATTCTTGCTGTGTGCCCCTTTAATTTAATATACCGGGTGGGCTGGCGGGGTGGGGGGGAGAGTGAAGGGGGTGAGAGGTGCACTGAGGTGCGCCAATACTTGACTGCGTGATTTAACATTAATTCGTGCCACGAATTAACGCCCAAATTTAACTCAGCAGCCATCTGGGCATTTAAAATTCGCCTGCTCACACTCACAACCCAAAACTCCATGAGCGTGACGCCTCGAGTCACAATTCGAAGCCTGTCAGAGGCGGTGAGGCAGAAAGGCCCCCCCCCCCATCCCGTAAGAACGTTTCTCTTAGGAAGGCCGGGTGGCTCAGAGGTCAGAGCTGGCTGCGCTGAGATTTTGGATTCGGATCCAGGCAGCATCGGCCCTCATCCAGCAGCGGATCGATAAAGGGGCCGTACGAGTAAACGCAGCCGGAGGTAGGCGCATGCACAAAATAAAACGAACCAGGAAGCTGCCCACCTCCCACCCTCTGCTGCCGAGGCATCTCTCGCTCCCCCCATCGCCGCCTCCCCTGTTGGGGCGACACGTGGGAGAGTTGATTTAACTGGCAAATTCAGAGTCCAACGCTCCCCCGGCGTCTGCTCCATCACTCGTCTCCAGTGCCCCTTGCGCAGCGAGTGAGCTGGAAGGGAATCGGTGGCGTCTTCTTTCGGAGCCAGACGTGCAATGTGTTCACTCTTCCCGCTCCACCACCACCACCATCACCACCACAAAAAAGACAAAAATCCCCCGTATAGCCTTAACAGACTGTAGGGGCAAGTGCTGTTAGCGGGCACCTATGAAGGCCGGAACGGTACACGAGGGGGTGGGTGGCCAGCACCACACCCGACCGCCTTTGTCTCCCCAGTGGCGATGTTTACACACTGCACCAGGTACTGATTTGAGGCTGAGTCGACCTAGAGGAGGCCCAGGACTGGTTCAGATAATCGTCACTGGTGTTGGCCGTGAACGGGAATCGAATTTGGGTCGCCAGGTTGGTAGTGCAGGGCGCTAACCGCTACACTACCGCTCACAACCACCACCTCCACCTCGCACTCTCATTGCCACTGCGACTGAGAGGGCCACGCTTGCGATGCTATTGACAGCCAGCGCGCCCCTTATTCACAAACAGCCCATCTGCCAGGAATACCGACACCATCCCCAGCAGATGCCCTCGGCACTTGGTAGCCCTGGCCCAGCGAGCACGTGGGACCTGCTGCAGTTGCACCGCTTGCACACTCAATAGTTTTGCCTCTGCTTGGAGGCAGGAGGAGGTGCTGGCGGGGGGGGGGTTACCAAAACGAAAAAGAAATCAGCTGAACGCGTAGACTTAAAAATCCATGTTCTTTTGTATGGAGGCCGAGGCCGACCCAGGAGGACTGGGATTGATGACGCTGCTGCTGCTTGAACAGGGCTCAGCGTGGCACAACTCCTCGCAAGAGCTGCCGAGGGCCCGAGCCCTGTGGCGATGAGTAGATCATCTCGCGGCCAAACCCCTCGGATGGAGGGAGGATCGGAAAGGCAGGGCTCCTGTGTTCGCGTGCTGCGAGTCTGTCGGACGAGATTTGCGTGATATTGAACGCACGCGCGCGCGCGCACGCACGCGGGCACTATCTCTGTAGATTCAGGCTAATGGAAAGTTAATTATTCACACCTGCAGAGGCACGTTTCATTACCTGGCACGCGATTAAAACATTTCAGGATTGTTATTTCTGCTGTGCCTCGCCGCTCGTTTTTTCGAGCGCTTGGGTTCGCAGTCGCATCGCTCCGTCTCCCTCCGCTTGCTCGCCCCCCCCTCCTCATCCTCCTCCTCCGTGCCTCTGCAGCAAAAACACACGCGGCCTCTCAAAGTCATCGCAGCCTGCGCCTCTGTGTGCTCATCAGTATTTCGGCGGTGGCGGTGGTGGTGGTGGTGGACGCAGCGTTGTAAAACTCCACAATTCCCATTTTAGTTACCAGTCCATCCAGATGACGATTGCGGTTGACTTCTCACGAAGCACAGCGGCTTCACGGTGTCGTTTCGCATTTAAGGCGCCCTGGAGAGATGGCAGGGCAGGAGGCATCTCCAGCGAGGATTTGCTCTCGACAGCGGAAAATTCTGATACACACGCGGGTCATGACGAAGCACAATCGTACACTGGATTACAGTCCCCTGTCAGTCCACTGCTATATTTCCACCTCTCCCACGCCTTTATTTCATTTGATCAGCTGAGGCCCACTGAGCAATGTCGCTTTTTCAGATGGGGCCTGGCCACACATAATAGCTCGACGAAGTGGCTTATCACGTGGAAATGTTTAGTGGCCAAATACTCTAAACGCACCGTTTCCAAATAATTACAGGTTCATATTCTTTGAGTCTTTCGGTAAAGTCACGTAGAACAAAAACATGAACACGTGACTTTACCGAAAGACCCAAAGAATATGAATTCCTGCAGTCACGAAAGCTTAAAATCAAAATTCCAGGTTTCAGCGTAGAATTATTTCACTGCCCTCTGCTTCGAATTATTTCACCTGGAATTGTTTCTGCTCTTACCGAGTGGTCCTACGCACACTCTCCGCTCTTCTCTCGGAGATAAAATCGAGCGGGGCTCATGGCCAGACACGCGAGAGGCGCTGGACGTTGGGAGCTAAATTTGCATTAAAAAACAAAATCCCCCTCGGGTTTTTTTTTAAGCGCGTGGGAAAGTAGCTCCGTCCACCGTTCGTGTACAGCATCTTGACACACGAGCACGTGCAAGTAGATGCCGTCTGTGTGAATCCCGATCGTTCTGCGTGTTTTGTTTATTGGCGTGTGCGATGATTGATTGTGCCACGCCAACGCTCGTTGTGAGCCCGGCCGTTAGCATAGTCGAGACATTTTGAACACACACGCAACTTAACAATAAAAGCACTCAATGTGAAAAAATAAATAAAACCTTGGACCATTAACGGCATTATTTTGTATTAATTCACTGACATCTCGCGAGCTGTGGAGAGATGCACTTCCCTGCACTACAGCCCCACACTCCGACCGTGCGCCCTATAAATAATCTCCCCTCCTCCCTTCTCGACCCATGCCCTCCTCCCACCATCTCCACCGCTGGTGATATCCAGCCAGGCCACGGGTCGCCTGCAGCTGGGCCAGAGCTCAGCTGGCTAGCCCGCTCTCTAATGATTGTGGCGCGTGCGTGTGCGCGCGTGTGCGTGCGTGTGCGCGCGTGTGCACTCTCACGCTCTCTCTAAATGGACGAACGTATATTTGTTCCACAGCCCAGACAGAAGCAGTGCCGGTCGGGGAATTGATCTGCGAGCACCTATTTGGGGTTGGCACGTTGCAGCACACCCGGCCACCTTTGTCTCCCCAGTGCGAATGACGACAACGTATCATCACCGCGCCAGATGCGGATCAGAGCCAATCTACGTTTACTTCTATCCTGGCCTTTTATCGATCGACTGCTGCATGAAGGCCTCCCCATGCCCGCTGCAGCTCGCGGGGTTTACTTGACCATACTTCACCACCATGGTCAGTGTGGATTGTACTGCGCAGTGATGGATATTGCTGCACTCTGCCCTCTGCTGCCCGCAAAAGAAGCCCCGCGGATCACTATGGCAACCTGATTGTGTGAAGGGGTCGCTCGTCCTGGAGTGCGCGTGGACACAAATCGAACCCGTTCTCCACGCAGCTCAACGCGCTCAGTGACAGCGTGGCCTTGAACGGTGAATATGTAATAGGCGACGTTTCAGGCAATGTGCCCTCTTCAACATCGACAAAGATTCCCCCTTCAGTCTTAATAGGCTTTTGAGGCATGAGCTGTCAGCGAGCACCTATTAAGCTCGGAACGGCACACGGTGGGGTTGGGTGGCTACCCCCACACACACACAAAGACAAAGATCCCCCGCATTGTCTCGACAGACTGTCGGGGCAAGTGCTGCTAGAGGCGAGCACACGCGCGCAGAGACACCGCGATCGCTCGCTCTCGCATCTTGAGGCTAAGCAAGCAGCGCGTGTGCTTCAGCAATCACTCGCCGGCCAGGTTTATTTGTTTGTGTTCATTAAGGGAGCGGCAAAGTCTGCAAAGGGCAGCCAACGAGGCTTGTTGCAGAGCCAGGCCCGCGCGCGGCCGTGGCAAAGCACCGACTCGCTTCATTATCGTGCAGTTATAATTTATTTTATTAATATTCTTAACTAACAAGCTTTGCTATATATATATTTTTTGCAGAGAGAACCTTACTTTAGGATCAGCCCACCCCCCAAAAACTCTAATTAAAATCTTGGCTCGCTATGTTTTTCTCTCTCTCTCTTCATACATCGCGTTTATAATGGGTGATATTAACACGAGCTATGCAGATCCGCCATGCTCAGAAATTGTTATGTTATTTAGAAGAACAAAATGCACACGCATGTAAAATTGTACCGGCAGAAAAACAATATACCGTGTTCTATCAGCCACAATAATTATATTAAGAGTGCACATTTACACGTAACCTTTTTTTTTACACTTCCGAAAATGGCAGACAGATTTATGTTTACCTCGAGCAATTATTGCAAACTTGATCGGGATCAAAATGATGAAACAAAGTGGCCACGATTTATCCACTGCTGGATGAAGGCCTCCGGTCACCGTCGCCATCTCTCCGTGAGTCACGCGATACGACAATTCATCTCGCTCCTGCACCCGAGCCAATTGCATCGCTCCATCTCTCATTGGATCGTCCCCCGCTACAGACAGCCCTACGCTCACTAAATTAAGCAGTGCAACGTAAGGAGCGCTAATTGCGTTCTCCTCGTTGCTGTCAGCCCTCATTCTTGACCTTGTCATCACACTTGCCTGGAGAATATCAAAACTCCGTTGTGCAAGGCACACGAAACAAATATATACACGGATGTGACAATTAACAGCAACAGAGACAATTACATGGTGTTGATGGTGGTGGATTTGGTTGGTTGGTTGATGGGCAAAAAGTGGGCAAATATAATAACCAGGAGGAATACAACTGAGACACTCACTGTCAAGGGGGGGGGGGGGGGGGGCAGACAGAGCGTGAGACTGCCCGCCACACTCAGATAGCTCCACGTGTCAGAGGCAGGGCTCCACTACTTCCTGAGCGTGTTCAGGCCCGCCGACAGACTGGAGGTGGGAGGCACGTGGACTCGTAGTACCCGCAGCCATAGCGAGAGGAGGTTGTACTGGATGTGGTATGCCGAGTGCGGTAATATTTTTCAGGTCACCGACCCGGCCAGTCCAAGGCTGAAATTAAGCCCTGGGCCCTGGTAGCGGCGCGATTTCTGCCCCCCCCTCCTCCTCTACGCAGCCCAGACGTGCGCTCTCCTCCGGCCCGTGGGCCCTGCTAGCAGCGCTGACGCGGCCGCTGCGGCCCCCGCACAGACGCCGACGGCAACGTCGGGCACAGCGTGAGTGGAGCAGAGCGGTGCAGGCTGTAGTTTATGACGGCTGTGTTGGGGAGGAGGTGTGTTGCTGGGCTCGGTGTGGCGAGGGGGGGTATTTGTTTAAGTGCAGCCATGGATGGAGGGAGGGGCGGTGGCTCCTGAGGGACGTAAGTGGAGGAAAGGTCAGCGAGGTGCGTCCTGGAAAGAAACGCCGGTGCGAATGCCATCCCTGAGAACACGGAGGTGTGATTTAACAAACAACAAGAAACTCTCGACAGAGGGAAATTCCACAATGCCGTGGTGTTTGGAGGCTCGTTGGCGTTCCATGCCCTAATGCCATCATCATCATCGTCGTCGTCGTCATCCACGACCCACCAGCTGCCTTCAGAGGCCTGAACGCGGCATTCGACTCAGTGGTGCGTGGATGCATTTGGGGAGATTGGTAAAACAGCAACAACAAATGCAAGATAAAAAAACAAGGTCCATGAACCCGGTATTTGGCTCATTTGAAGCCCACTTTAATTGGGTAATTACGGGAATCACCACTCAACCACTTGTTAATTTAATTAAGGTAATGAGGTCAAGGAAGGGGAGCCGTGGTGCAGTGGGAAGCCCACTGCGTTAGGAATCCAGCCACGCGAGATTGATCACTGACCCCGGCTCGCGTGGGTGGCGAACGACATCTGAACCCGTCAAGGCCCCTTCTGTTTGCAGCGGCTTGCACTGACCGGTGTGGTGAAGTATAGCTCTCTGACCGCTCTATGTACCTGCTCTTTTATACGTTTCTCTCACGGGCCACAATGCTATTGATGCATTTTGTGAAGTATGGTGAAACGAGCCATATGACCGACACGGCATGCGGAGACCTTAATCCAGCAGTGGATTTACAAAGGGCTCTCACTTATTTGACTCATCATCATTCTAGATTTTAAGTTTTCGTGACTGCAGGGATCCATACTCTTTGGTTCTTTCGGTAAAGGCACGTAGGTATAAAATAAAATAAATTAAATCACGACTTCAGCAATTGTTTTATAGCTGTGGTTGTCCCACCTGATGACGCTTGTGTTGCGCCCGAAACGTCGTGATTTTATTTATTTTATTTTATACCTACGTGACTTTACCGAAAGAACCAAAGAGTATCATCATCATCATCATCATTATTTTTTTATGAGGTTCGGGGTGACGATTGAAATTGTAAGCCTGCTTATATTTTAATCAGCGAGTTCGCACATTTTGGACATTTGATCGATTGATCCGAGTCGTAACTTTCTGGCCACTCCACCGCTGCCCCTCCTGTGAAGGTTTCCCGACTTGGTTGGGAAGTTGCTGATTGTTGGTCTCAGGTGTGCAGCAGACTTTATGGACTCATTTCTCTCCGGTGATAACTTCTTTGTTGTTTGCGCCTTTTGTTTTGGTGGCATTTTTTAAAATTTGTTTATTCGTTTTTAATTTTGCTTGGTAGTCGGGTTTTCATTTGCTCAGTAGTGGCCGTATATAGGATTTGGTCGTATTATATAATTAATGTACAGCGTTATGGGATGCAATTAGCATGAATGACGCTGTATAAAAATAAAATATTATTAGCTGTGAGCAGAGCTCACGTCACCAGCACGCGACGCAGGAGAAGGCTTGCCGCGTGTGTCTGGCATGAAGACAGAAGGCTTCACCCTCCGCAGCCCTCCAGGCATTCCGTGGCACGGTTTACTCAAAAACGAAAACACGCCGCGACAGACTGGAAAGGGACTCAGGTCTTTGGTGCAAAAGGTCCGCGGGAAATGTGAACGCAGTGATGGGTCGTTAATGACGGCTTCTGGGCAGGAGAGCCCCGTGTCGCTGGGTGGGTCCCTCTGCCACTCGCGTCTCAGACAGGGGCGGTTTCTTCATTAGGGCGATTGGGCGACACACCACCAATGTCATTCAACCACAGAGTCACGCTAGCCGTCACTGTGCCTCTGGATATAGTCCATTCAGCGTCATGTCACGTTCTGTGGAGTACCGCCTCTTTTTGGGCGATTTCACTTCGGCTGAGAATCGCCCCGAGTGGCCCCATAGACTTACATTCAAAGATGTTTTTTTTCGACCGGGGGGCGCTGCAATGCATTCTCTATGGCTTCCGGGAAGGCTCGCCCTAACGTGCTTACGTCATCATACGTAAGCACGTTTCATCCAACAATATAATTTGTCGCCACCTAGTGGAATCTTTAATAAAAGAAACTTGAGTGGATTGTATATTAATAGTGAGTATAGAAACAAACAAGATGTATTGTAAGAGTCACTTTATTTTTCATTAATATTAAAGAAGTGAAGTTGCCTTTACATGCTTAAGCTGTTAATTTATCCATTGCATGGGTGGACCTTATCCTTATCAATCATCCAGACATTTGCCCCCCCTGAGAGATTTTGCAGGAGCCGCCACTGGTCTCAGAGTCAAAATCTTTATTTATCCCGGACGAGGAATCCGATGAGCGACGAAGCTCTTTTTCACAGACGTCCAGTCCGGGTGGTGTGTGACCCCAAGGGTCCAACGCAAATGTCGTTTGTGCTCACGGCGCAGATATTTACTTTTTTATGTAAAAAAATATATCTTTTGGTTATCTTCCACCAATTTCAGCGCCACGTAATTTGCCCCAGAGCAGTGCGACCCCTTCGCTTTGCAGAACAGTCCACGGAAGTGGTTATCATAGAGCCACCTCTGAAATGCCTTCAAGTGATGTCCGGTCCACGCAGAGTAGGGAGAAGCACTTTCCCTCTCACTCTGTATATTAGAGTGAGGTACATGGCATCACATTTACAACCGTTATAGCCAAATGTAGCGCACTTGGGAACCCAGTTTAATCACGGCCGACTGCTTGGATGTGAACCCAGGGTCTCGGCTGTGCCAGCTCAGCGCTCTGACCTCTGACCTCTGAGTCAGCCGGCCGCCTCCCAGATTGACTGCACCTGACAAGCCACATTCCTACCACACTCTGTCTCGAAAACAGACGCGGTGAAGAACTTTATGCATTGAATAATTTAAATGTTGGACAAATTGATTATCACTATTGCATGTGCAAATTAAGTAGCCAGTATTTTTATATATATAAAATGTCGACTTAAATTAATTTGAGACATTGTGTGTGTGTGTAATAATAACGGTCTTTCATTACTCGAGGTAAAACTAATTGAGTCTCAAGATTATTTATTAAGGGAGATTCCAGCAATAGTATGAATGGCCAATTCCATTTGTGACTTGGCGTGGGATGACAACCAGAGAACCGAGAGAAACCCTACACAGTCTGAGCTCCACACAGATTCAAACATCCACTGGCGCACTGCCATCGCCTGGCCACTTCGCAGACCAAGCCTGGGACCTCCCCCCCCCCCCCACCAGGGATTCCTCCATCCAAGTACGAACCATGTTTGAAGGCTGCTTAGCCTTCAAGACCTGGCAAGATGGGACGCATCGTGGGTGGTTTTGTCCTTGCTGTCGAGGAGTCGACGCTGTGGGGGGGGGGGGGGACGACCACGGTGGCGGAGAAGTTGACTGCACAGGCAGTGCCCCTGTCCTGGGAGTTACGGCTTGGAAAGGCCCCTCATTCGCCGGGCCATGAGGAGGGCAATTGGACCCCCCCACCTGCCCACCCCCGATCAAATTTCTAACCAGGCCTCATGCCATCCACACTCCTAACGCCCCTGCACGTACGAATTGTGTTCCTTTAGAAATTGTCATCATCGCAACAATTATATTTGTGTACATTTTTTTTCATTTACACATTTATGATTAACTTCACGAGCCATCTCACAGTGGCCACAAACTCAATGGCATGGCGCTAACTGAATCAGAGCTCTGCAATCACCGTATTTTATCCCTGACGCCAGTATAATTGGAGTCGCGTGGATTTTTATCGAGGTCCACCGGTTTTTCCCTCCACATATAGAGTCAACATCACGCGTTTAGAGTATGTGGCTGCTGCTATACATGTCCACGTAATCAGCCACTTGGTTGGCCATTGGTGGCCGTGTCGCTTCTGAAAAGAGCTACATAGCTCCGTGGGCTTCATTCATAATAAAGGTTTTTGGGTTTAGATCGCGTGAGTATAAATGTGTCGCAACCCTCCACCACCCGACACGGCCAATCAGTAGAAAATGTGTCACGTTAACAAAACGCCAATTAGAATACTGGTCGCGAAAGCCTACGTGTTAAACTCAGTGGATTTTATCTGGTAAAATAAAGAAACACAGTTTATGGTTTTTAGAGTTTATTTCCAAATGACTTGGTCGAGCAGCCCAACCGGTTTATTTCTGCCCGTGCCTTATTCGGTGTGTCTACCTGTCCACCTCTCCATCCATGTCTCCGCCCATTCCTTATCTCCTCGTTCGTCTTTGTCCGTGTGTCCCCGTCTGTGCGTGTGCGCGCGTCTGCGTGTCTGTCGGCCTGCTCTTCCCTTTGTGCCCGTCCGTCAATCGGTCAATCCGTCCGTCTGTCCGCCTCTGCCTCGGCGCCATCGCCATCGTCGTTAAGATCTCGGAGACGTACGCGTTCCTCCCACGGGAAGCCGTCACCAAGTTCCTGATGAGCTGCACCGAGTGCCAGAAGCGAATGCATCTCAGCCCCCGCGCTGCCGAGCACAAGGGTGAGCCCCAAGTATCACGGCTCGCCACCCGCGCGCCACCCCTGTGCCACCCAGCGCCACACCACCATGCCACCGCTCGTCACCCCGCACCACCGCTCACCGAGCCACCCAGCGCCACCCCCGCCACCGAACCACCGCCCAGCGTCACCCCACGCCACCACTCGCCATCCCAGCGTCACCCCACGCCACCACTCACCACCCAGCACCACCCAGCACCACCCCACGCCACTACTCGCCATCCCAGCATCACCCCACGCCACCACTCACCACCCAGCACCACCCAGCACCACCCTACACCACCCCACGCCACCGCTCACCACCCAGCACCACCCCACGCCACCACTCGCCACCCCAGCGTCACCCCACGCCACTACTCGCCATCCCAGTACCACCCAGCACCACCCCACGCCACCACTCGCCACCCCAGCGTCACCCCACACCACCACTCGCCATCCCAGTACCACCCAGCACCACCCCACGCCACCACTCGCCACCCCAGCGTCACCCCACGCCACTACTCGCCACCCCAGCGTCACCCCACGCCACTACTCGCCACCCCAGCGTCACCCCACGCCACTACTCGCCATCCCAGTACCACCCAGCACCACCCCACGCCACCACTCGCCACCCCAGCGTCACCCCACACCACCACTCGCCATCCCAGTACCACCCAGCACCACCCCACGCCACCACTCGCCACCCCAGCGTCACCCCACGCCACTACTCGCCACCCCAGCGTCACCCCACGCCACCACTCGCCACCCCAGCGTCACCCCACGCCACTACTCGCCATCCCAGTACCACTCAGCACCACCCCACGCCACCACTCGCCACCCCAGCGTCACCCCACACCACCACTCGCCATCCCAGTACCACCCAGCACCACCCCACGCCAGCACTCGCCACCCCAGCGTCACCCCACGCCACTACTCGCCACCCCAGCGTCACCCCACGCCACCACTCGCCACCCCAGCGTCACCCCACGCCACTACTCGCCATCCCAGTACCACCCAGCACCACCCCACGCCACCACTCGCCACCCCAGCGTCACCCCACACCACCACTCGCCATCCCAGTACCACCCAGCACCACCCCACGCCACCACTCGCCACCCCAGCGTCACCCCACGCCACTACTCGCCACCCCAGCGTCACCCCACGCCACCACTCGCCACCCCAGCGTCACCCCACGCCACTACTCGCCATCCCAGTACCACCCAGCACCACCCCACGCCACCACTCGCCACCCCAGCGTCACCCCACACCACCACTCGCCATCCCAGTACCACCCAGCACCACCCCACGCCACCACTCGCCACCCCAGCGTCACCCCACGCCACTACTCGCCACCCCAGCGTCACCCCACGCCACCACTCGCCACCCCAGCGTCACCCCACGCCACTACTCGCCACCCCAGCGTCACCCCACACCACCACTCGCCATCCCAGTACCACCCAGCACCACCCCACGCCACCACTCGCCACCCCAGCGTCACCCCACGCCACTACTCGCCACCCCAGCGTCACCCCACGCCACTACTCGCCATCCCAGCACCACCCAGCACCACCCTACACCACCACTCGCCATCCCAGTACCACCCAGCACCACCCTACACCACCACTCGCCATCCCAGTACCACCCAGCACCACCCAGCACCACCCAGCACCACCCAGCACCACCCCACGCCACCACTCGCCATCCCAGTACCACCCAGCACCACCCAGCACCACCCAGCACCACCCCACGCCACCACTCGCCACCCTGCACCGCCACTCACCAGGCCACCCCGCATCTGCTCTGGGGGTCGCCGTGATGTCAGATTTCACGATGTAATGATTGTCGTGGCGGTGACGTGGCCCGGCGGCAGCGCGTTTTGCCGCCTGTTGCACAGGATCGCGGTTTGATTCTGACAGGACGCCCTGGGTAATACTACGATGTGTGAATTAACCATCGAATACTCGGTGCCGTCCACTCCACAGTGGACGTTGAATATTCCGTGATGTCATTTGAAGAAGAGTGGGCCATTGTGTGTAGGCATTGAGCTTTAAGTTTGCCAAATAAATCAAAATAGACCAATTACTTATTTGGGAAACACAGAATTAATCTTTCATTATGGCAAACCACTTGGCAGGACCCTCCTCATGAACAAGGGTGTTGACACCCGTTGAGGCTCTCTCGGGTAAATAAGGGGAATAATAACCTCGATACGATCTTCCCATGACTTTGTAATTTGTATTTCACACCTGCATCGTATTGTTTATTGTGCTCCGCTGAACTTCCCCTACGAACAGAGAATTAATTAAAAGTTATTCATCTGCAGTTCGACACCAGCCCGCCACGACTCTTCTCATCATCGCGACCCTGTAATGCCCAGAGCGCACACGCCGTCACAGGAGCATCCGGAGAAAACAACTTACTATAGAGAGGATCGCGGAGCTTTGGCAATTGTTGGTGGCAACTCAACAGCCTGGCTGCTGCCTTCGCCCTCGGGCATTTGAGCCGCCCCCTCTCTACGAGAGCGAGCGAATACCGTGTACAAGTTGAAACCGCGATGATGATTATTATAAAACGCGATAACTCCACGTCGAATGCAGTCCCTGTATTAATTCTTCTCTTACCTTTGGCTTCTTTTCTCCCCCCACTACCCCCCCCCCCTAACAAAAAAACCACCGTAACCACATTGAACACAACGACGTCCGCAACTTCACCAGAAAACGAGCACCCGCCCGCCCTGCTCTCGGACGACATCGATTACAACCTGCCGCTCACGACCACCTACATGAAGCACATGCGCCTGCACCTGCTGGACGCCAACAGACAGGTGAGGGGGCCTCCACCCACCCACCCACCCACCTCCACCTGCCTCCACCTGCCTCCACCTGCCTCCACACACGGACACACTCAGGGCTCTCGCTGCCCCCCTCCCTCCCCTGGGACTTCAGAACAAGACCACCCCCCACTACTCCTCCACACCTCCCACTACACCTCCAACTCTCCCCTTACAGATACAGACACACACACACGAAACGAATCAACCGTCCCATTACAGGTTATGTAATAAATGTAAAAAAAACAATTATAGGAATACTATAAGGTCGTCAATAATTGGAGCACTGCCCCTCACCCCGCAACTCTTTACCGACCCCGCGCTTAGCACAGCGCACTGACCAGCATGGTGAAGTATGGCCGTCAACAAACCCTCCGCTTCTCCCCCGATCAGTCGATATGGCGTGGCGATCCCTTCATCCTTCATCCGGCAGTGTCTTGAAAATTATTCCGTGAATTATTATCGCAGGCACATAGCAAAGAGTCCCCCATATAGCCTTCAACAGACTGCTAGGGAAAGTGTTGTTGGCAAGTGCCTACGCCAGGGGTGGGGAACCTTTTTTCTGCCAAGGGCCATTTGGATATTTCTAACATCATTCGCGGGCCATACAAAATTATCAACTTAAAAATCAGCCCGTTGTTATATTTGGTCAAACATTTAATGAACTCACCCCTAATGTGATGGCTGGAACTTCTTCTCTTTGGTGAGGCGTGTGATGTTAGCTGGTATTGATGATGTTGCTACTCGCAACTGCTTTTCCAGGTTTGCTCCTAGATTTATTGAATTTCGAGTCCCGCCTGCGGTTGCCTTGGCAGGGCCACACCAAATGATTTCGCGGGCCTCGTACGGCCCTATGAAGACCGCCACGGCACACGAGGAGGGGGTGGGGAGTTAATAACACCACGCCCGGCCTTGTTTGTCTCCCCAGCGGTGATGTTTACACACCACACCGGGGAGACCCACGACCAGTTCAGATATTGGTCACTGGGTGTTGGCCGTGAGCGGGTAATCGAACTCGGGTCGCCGAGGTTCGCAGCTAACCGCTGCCCACGCGCGCGCGAGTTGACACTCACGGCTGGACCACGTGCTGGGAAAAGTGACCGGCCTTACGAGACGACTCCACCACTCACCCGTTACGAACAGACGCTGCTGCCACTCGCGGGGCAGCTAGGCCACTGCGATGTAGCGATTGGGCACGTGGTGAGAGAACCTGTGCCCACACCAGCCTCCTATCCTACCAATGCCCCCCTCCCCACGCCGTTCCAGCCGGCCACCCGCCTCCTCCACCAACACCACCACCCCATCCTCCTATCGTTCACTGCTGGTCAGGACCGGCTCGGGTTGGTGCTGTGAGGTCACCTCTACTATCGCGTCTCTGACAACGCTCCTCTCCGCAAACAGCCCTCACTGCGCCTACCTCCCCAGAATCCCCCGCTGCTCCTACCCAGAGCACACAAACAACCGTCGCGGTTACGCCCTCGAGCCAAACCCCGACGACTCTCGCCCACACAATGGGCCCTCTCACCTGGCCATCATAGTTTTCGTTCATTCTCATTCTTCCATGCGTATGCTGAGCAATCCATGTTCACTCACAGCCCTTCGTTAATCCACTGCTGGATTGAAGACCACTCAATGCTGTGTCGGTTATGGGGGTTGTCTGGCCATACTCTGACACACGCCGGGCAATCGTGGGTCAGTTCAGGGGTGGGGGCAAGGGGCAATCCAGATGCCACTGTCCGATGACGTTAGATGTGTCCCATGGAATCTGGTTTATGGCGCAGTGCGCCAACCACTACACCGCCCCCCCCCCAAGAGAGTGCAGTGTCCGTGTACCTCTTTTATATCAACTATAGGCACGGTTATCTTTTTGACTGATTATTGGATTAGCACAAAAAAAACTTGCTGATGTAACAATTTCCGTCAGTTTTGTCAGTCACTCGTGGGTAAATCGGTCTCTCAAACGTAGCCCCAATCACAAATGACTGCAAAAATAAAAAATCGTTATAAATTTTGGGGTTCTTTTTTCCCCACTTAATTTTTGGCGAAAGTCCACAAATTACACACTTTGGTTTAACTGCCACGCAACGACGAACAATGCCTCTACAGCCGCTCATGTTTCACCTGTGCGTCACCGACTATCACGGTTGGCTACGTACGGTACAAAAGAGGTTCAACACACACACACATACACTGTACAAACATACTCAAAGGGCTCTCAGAAGTAGTTCCGTTATATCTCCTTCCACGGCGCCGACGCCGCCGTGGTTCTAACGCGGGACACGGGGCTCTCGTGGCGCGGCGCTGATTGTACGATTGGAGAGGCGGGCGGGGGGGGGGGTGGAAATGTGGAAACCCCCAAAGCAAAGGGGGCAGGGTGGGGGGTGCTCTTTTCAGGGTGACGTTCTTGTTAAATCAGCTCCTGCTCGGCCTCACCGTCTGCTGTCAGCCGCCCAGGTGATTATTAAGAGTTCCAGCCACGACGCCAGATGTAAAGCAGCCGGCGAGTGCTGGGATGCGCTGGAAAGCTCCCGGTCCTTTGAGAGCGCCGGTTTTGTTTCCTCCTAAAAATGCGAGCTTTTGTAATTTAATCATTTCCCAAACGCCGCGCCGCGCCGACAGCCATCACAGGGGACCGGCTCCGATCTGCATGGAGCGCAGTGACAACGCTCACGGCGCTCTGTGCACACAAATAGCGGCGGAGCGTTGGTAATGAATACATCACTGTTGATACACCCCACGATCACGTGGGCATGCGTTGCAGTCCCTCGTTGTCAGTCCGCTGCTGGCCGAGAGTCCTCCTCTGCGCCGTGCGGGTCGACGGGACTCGTTTGACCACACGCCGTTGGTCAGTCCATGGACTGACATCTCAACTCAAGTCGTCGCGTTCACAGCGGTGTGCGGCTAACGACGGCGCCAACACTCCAGAAATCATGAGCTGCTGCCATTGTCGATAATGCATATGCATATCAATAAGGCGCAACGTTGTTTTTTTTGATGACAAAAAAATAACTGTCTGGTGTCTGCACAACGAGCCGTCACCACTGCAAGAGCGATATTCTTCGTGTGATCTCACACGGTTTAGTAAATGCCATCAATCAAAATCCAGTCGCGGCATTTTCCTTCCGAGATGATGAAATGTCGCGTTTAAGAAACTAAACGCACCGGGTTTAAACAAACAAACAAAAACCCTAGACATTTTGTAATGGCTACAGCTCCAACCCAGAGAGCGGTGGTGGCGGCAGTGGAGAAATGTCGAGGAAGGTTCACAGGTGCGTGACGACGATTCACCTGCATTCCGGTGATGGTGTGGCCTAACACACACCGATGAGGAAGTCAAGAGCAGATACCCTGCCTCTAGCCGTGGCTCACCATCTCGAGTGCGGAGTGCGGGGGATGAGCGTGTAGGCCGAGATGGAGGGCGCTTGACCTATGAACCCAGAGTCCATCTCTTCTACAAATTATCTCGATGTTCGCTCGTGCCCAATGCTTCCAGAGGCTCCGGGTTTTACGCGTCTCGAGGAGCGGTCGCGTTGAGATGTTTTATGAACCCAAACTGCATCTTTTTGTGGAGCTGTGTGTGTCTGCCCTTGGGCATAGCATTTAAGAATGACGCAGGTGATACCATCCTCTGTGTTTTCAGTAATTGTCTCGATGTAGTAGCCGTACGGTAGATATGGTCGTTGTACAGCAGTTGCATCCCTGTATGTGCCCTCGCGACACCTGTTCTGGTTTTTCTGCTGTTATCAGTCTTTATTTCAACAACCCCGTTGGATCCGTAATTTTTACACTTGAAGTCAGCAGTGGGTGGATGTAAATATCCAGGCCTGGGCACAACCGATTGCCCAGAGCTGGATATATCTTGCCATTCGGACGTGGGCCACCCCGTGAAAGAGTTCTGTTATCTGCAGTGAGTTGTATTATTGCGTTGCCTTTTAAAGGGACGCATCGTTCAGGAGGATGAGCGAGAGGCATTGCCATGGCTTTAACTACTTACTGTGGTGGTGGGTTGGGGTGGCATCTGCCTCTATACTAAGTTGACTCAGCCTCAAATGAGTACCTGGTGCGGTGTGTAAACATCGGCACTGGGTAAATGTTGTGGATTTACTCTCCAACACACCGGTGGGCTGAAGTAGTAACTTATTTGCTCGTTGTTTACGTGACAAACCTTACTGGCTGTCGGGTGATGGAGGGTTACGACACATTTTTCTTACACGATCTAACCCAAAAACCTTTATTATGGGGATACAAAGGCGGAAAGCCGTGGTGCTGACCACCCACCCCCTCGTGTGCCGTTCCGGCTTTCATAGGTTATCGCGAACAGCACTTGCCCCAACAGTATGTTAAGGCTATATACGGGGGATCTTTGTCTTTATCAATACACAGTACGTGTCGCGTATGGACGTTGGAGGGGGAACAGTGGCAGAGTGATAGACGCACTGCGCTACCATCTGAGTTCGATTCCCGACCACGGCTGACATCGATAGACGAGTGGTATCATAACTGGTCACGGGCTTCCCCTAGGTCGACTTGGCCTGAAGAAAACACTTTGGTGTGTAAACATCAGCACTATAGGGAGACAAAGGCGGATAGGCGCGCTGCGGATATAAGCCGTCCCATCATGCACCATACCGACCCTGAATGGGCGCTAACAGCACTTGGGTGTGCCCAACAGTCTATAACGCTGTGTAACACGAGTTTTGTTCCTGGCTAGTAAGTGTTATTTTCCAATTGCTTATGCCTCAAAAGTACAGACAATGGCTATTATTCCCCACCAACTTTGCTTTTGTGACCAGGACACAAATGTCACACGTTTTCTCATTGAAAATAGGTACATTTAAAAAATATCACTGTCCTGGTCACAAAAGCAAAGTTGGTGGGGAATAAGAGCCATTGTCTGTACTTTTGAGGCATAAGCAATTGGAAAATAACACTTACTACCCAGGAACAAAACAAAATAAGTGTTTTTGTTACGCAGCGTAATCAATGTGTTGTTGGTTGTCAATCATTGGCCCTAGGTCACCCTCGCAAAGAAAGAGGAGACTTTGACTGACGTCTCATTGGGGGTTCTCGGCAGGGGAAAAGAACGCACTGTACTCTGCACTGTATATCAATCCATCGATCGACCAGGGCTCCACGTGAGCACTGTACCCTGACTGTGGCCATGGCGAGGGCAGGGGGAGGTGATTGCTGGGCCCCCTGGGAGGGCTTCCCCGTGCGGTGTGGCCCGAACCATGAACACCCACGGGGGGACGGGACGGGTGACGTGGGGAAGCAGGAGGAGGATGGATGGGCGAGTGGGTGAGCAAACCCGGCAGAAGTAGAGCCTGGCACCCCCCCCCCCCCTTTATTAGGGGCCATCAATTTAGTACGCACGCATGGAGGGGGAGGGGGGATTAACCCAAATGCGTACGCTCGTGTATGGGGGGGGGGGTCTACTGACTATGTACGTACGCATAGAAACGGAGGGGGGAAGCCTCGATAATAATTTGTCTCCATTGGCCTTCAAATGAGCCACAGTTCAGTGTCTTCAGCTGTGAGACAACAAGTCCTGCCGGCAGAGGCGGGACTGTGGGAGAGGCGTCACTTCGTGTGCCACGTGCCCCTGACTGCAGCCATCACGCAGCTCGGCAAAATGAGTGGCCAAGGTGCGCGAACTTAATTCTTTAATGCAGCCGGCGGTGCACTATCTGTTTGCTTAAACACGTTAATTATTAATCCTTGATCGTTTCTGCGTGGATTCAATATCGGCCGTTCTATAGGATTCGGTGGGGGGGGTCAATCGTACGTACGCAGGTGGGGGGGGGGGGGTAAAAAGTCCGCGTGCGTATAGGTAGGGGGGGGGAGGGGTCAAGTTTTGACGGATTTTTGCGTACCTACTAAATGGATGGCCCCCATATGTGCGTGTGCGCCAAATGAAGGACACGTTTGGTTTGTCCTGACAGCACGGTAGTAGGATTCGTGCGCATGTGTGCTTGATTGAGTGCGAGCGTATGTGAGGTCGCGTGTATGTGGGTCTGTGTGTGAGAGAGTGGAGAGCGGTGGTGTAGTGGTTAGCGCGCTGCGCTATGAACCCGGTGACACGGGTTCGATTCCCGCTCATTGCCAACACCAGTGACGATTATCTGAACCGGTCCTGGGCCTCCCCTAGGTCGATTCAGCCTCAAATGAGTACCTGGTACGGTATGTAAACATCGCCACTAGGGAGACAAAGGCGGTCGAGCGTGGTGCTGGCTACCTACCCCCTCGTGTACCGTTCTGGCCTTCATAGGTGCTCGCTAACAGCACTTGCCCCAGTAGTCTATACATGGTAAGTGTAGTGATACTTATACTTATCACTACACTTACGCGCTCAGAACCAATCGATTTTACAGCCTGGTCTGGACCACCCTTAGGTGGACTCGACCTAAAACGTTTACAGTATCAAATGAGGCTCAGTTCATTCATCTTCCCAATTACACACACACACATTATGGACTGTAGCACAGTAAAACGCCAGACAGTGCTGTGCAGACAGCGACTTGTGTTCTTGTGTCAGTAACACGCTACCACACACACACACAACCATCAGAGGCCAAAGAGCCCCCCCTCCCCCGTGTAGCCTTGACAGACTGTTGTGGCAAGTGCTGCTAGCGAGTAGCACCCATATGAATGGCGGTGGGTGGAATACACCACGCCCGGCCGCCTTTGTCTCCCTGGTGGCGATGTTCTAACAACACAATCACCAGGTAGTCATTTGAGGCTGAGTCGACCTAGGGGAAGGCACCAGCGCCGGTTAACATATTCACCGTCACCGTTATTGGCCGTGAGCGGGGTGGTGGTGGTGGTGTGGATCGAACTCGTAGCGCAGTGCAGCGCTAACCACTGCGCCACCGCTCCCCCACTTCACCATCATGATCACCACCAGCACCATGACCGCCACCACCACCACCAGCACATCACTGCTTAAATCCCTCCCTCTAGTCCCGCGCACCCCTCCTCCTCCTCTTCCCCCCGCGCGCACTGCGCTCCGTGCGCTGCTCCCACTCTGCCTCGGCTCAATGACGTTTCCTGCAAGGCACAGCCAGCTGATGCTGCTGCTGCTGTAGCTGCTGCTGCTGTAGCTGATGCTGCTGCTGGTTTGAGTCTGACCGGAGTACCCCCCCCCCCCCCGCTTGGCGTAAGACCCCCCCCCCCCACACCACCCACTCCCCCCGCATGCTTCTGGGTTCCACGGGCACTGACTGGGCCCCCCCGTCGACCTCGTGCTAAGGGACGAGGTCGGGGCAGATTGGCGAGAGAGAGGACGGTGAGTGATTTCAGACTTGGCATCATTGTGGTGATAATCGTTGGTCTGAATCGTCAATCGGCATCATCAGTCGATCAGCATCATCATCAACATAAGTCATCATCATCATTGCTATCATAAGCGCAAGTGAACGACTGTGTTGTTGGTTGTAGTACTGTACGGTTACGGTTATTTTGTGTTTTGTGTTAATTCACTCCGATCATCATCACACCCTCTCCCCCACCCTCTCTCTTCTCTATCCCCCTCCTCCCATTACCCCTCCCCTCTCTTTCCATCCTGTCTCTGATCCCATCACACCCCACTTAACACATCCCCCACAGCGCCTCGCACACACATCCACTCTGATCCACACACACACATCCACTCTGATCCACACACACACATCCACCCCGATCTACACACACACATCCACTCTGATCCACACACACACATCCACTCCGATCCACACACACATCCACCCCATCTACACACACACATCCACTCCGATCTACACACACACATCCACCCTCGATCCACACACACACATCCACCCCGATCTACACACACACATCCACTCTGATCCACACACACACATCCACTCCGATCCACACACACATCCACCCCGATCTACACACACACATCCACTCCGATCTACACCCACATCCACCCCGATCTACACACACACATCCACCCCGATCTACACACACACATCCACCCCGATCTATACACACACATCCACCCCGATCTACACACACACATCCACCCCGATCTACACACACACATCCACCCCGATCTACACACACATCCACCCCGATCCATACACGTATTGAGTGTCTATTGAGAGTGTGTGTGTATATGGGGGTGGGGGTATTGGGTAAGTTGTGTAGACTGTTTTTTTCTCGGTGTGTGTTGTATGTGTGCCTTGAATGTTTGTTTGTTTTATGGTAGCATCTGTGTTGCATATTCAGTAAATATACGCGTTAAATGCAATGTTTCTCAGTGTGATTTTTCTATTGTGTGTGTTATGTGTGTACATACTCCCTTGAGTGTGTTATGAGTGTGTTATTGTTACATATATTGTACAGTAGACACGTGCTACATACACAAGGGTCATGTTTGAGTATCTTGATTGTGTTGTTAGTGTGTGTCTTGTATGTATGCAAGTCTTACGTGAAGTGTCTGGTGTAGAATGTATGTGGCACTGTATACTGATGTGTGTGCTGATTGCGTTATTGGGTAAGGGCGTGTTCTGTTGAGTATATATTAGTGTGTGTATACAACAAACTAATGCAGTATCTTCATATTTTAACTGGTCTTGGAACTCCCCTGGGTCGCTCAGCCTTAAATGAGTACCTGGTGCAGTGTACAAATATCACCCCTTGGGAGACAAAGGCGGCCGGGCGTTACCCCCTCGTGTGCTGCGTTGGCCTTAACAAGTGCTCGCTAACAGCACTTGGCCCACCAGTCTGTTAAGGCTATACGTGGGATCTGTGTCCTTACATATGCATTGCATATCAACTCTGGTTCATGTCTAAAATAGGGTGTGCAATACATCCGAGCGTCTTGAGTGTGCGTGTGTCTGTGCGTGTGTCTGTGTGTGTGTCTGTGTGTGCGGGTGTGGGGAGTGGTGGCGTAGCGGTTAGCGCGCTGCACTACGAACCTGGCGACCTGGGTTCGATTCCCGCTCACGGTGAACACCAGTGACGATTAGCTGAACCGGTCCTGGGCCTTTCTTAGGTCGACTGAGCCTTAAATGAGCACCTGGTGTGGTGTGTAAACATCAGCCACTGGGGAGACAAAGGCGGCCGATCGTGGTTGTTGATGTGTGTCAAGTTGACTGTGCCAGAGTGTATAATTGTGTACACTTTTCAAAGGTTGCTTTAGTATGTGTGTACTATGTTTATAGATACTTTATTATCTCAAATAATATTTCAATTTACTGTAACTGGATATCTGCAAGAGACCCACACACTCCGTGGCAGAGCGCGTTAGCCGTGGAAAACGGGGTTATTGTTGTTATTTCACCAGGTGTGGCCCACTGAGCTATGTGGCTCTTTTTCAGAAGCGACCGGACCACAAATGATAGCGCAACGAAGTGGCTTATCGCGTGGCAATTTATCGCAGCCAAATACTCTTCAACCGGAGGACCCGGAGAAAAATCCACGTGACCACGGCGAGAGAGGCAAGCGAACTCCAAATAATATACAGCAGCAGTGTCAGGGTTGGGATTGAACCCATGACCTCCTGTATACCAGACGAGGTAGTTAACATCTCCTAGCCACCGTGATGATGATGATGAGAGAGAGAGATATGTACACTCCAAATATGCAGCAGGCGTCAGGGTCGGAATTGAACCCACGACCTCCTGTATACCAGGCGAGGTAGTTAAACCTCTCGCCACTGCGGCGTCGTTCTGCTGTTCCATTTACCCCCCTCTCTTTCGCCTGGTGCAGTGGCACCTCCGGGCTGTGCACTCTGGTGCCTGGGCCTCTCCGGGCTGTGCACCCTGGTGCAGTGGCACCTCCGGGCCCCACTCGACAGCAACACCTCTGGCCAAAAAAACGACTCCGGCTTTGATGGATAAGTGAAGAGCATTGTTACGGATGTACTACAGTTGTACTCTTAATTCGCATTGCTTTGTGGGAAGTTTACTAGTTGCCCTATTGATGAGACTGGTCCCTCGTCATGGGAATGTGGAGTTTCCATCACTGGCTCCGAACCACCCTCAGAGATGAGCACCATCTCATTGGTCATTTGAGCAGGAAGATTGTTTTGACCTTTGACATTTTGGACTGTCCTTTTTGAAACCCCAGCCAGATGAAGGTCTCCTCTCCATGTCGGCCATGGGGGTCGTTTGACCATACTTCACCACAATGATCAGTGTCTCATTGGAAAAAGTTGGGGGGGGGGGGTGGGACCAGGAAAGATGCAGATATCACTCGTCACTCAGGTCACCCGGGTTCATAGTGCGGTTGTATAAGGAGCTAATTTAATATTTATTGCGGTCGATTGAATTCAAACTTTTCTTTCTCAAAGATGTGAAAGCACATGCAACATTCAAACCGTAGGGACTGCGAATCGTTTCTTGAGGACAAGATAACGTGTATTTGTCAATCTCAGCACCTTAATAATAATAACAACGCTATACTGTTGGGTACTTATTCTGAAATCCGTCCAGTGTTTACTGCGGTAATATCCTTAATGTACAGTTTTGACCCGAGGGTTTATGGATGTGCTATGAATTGCGTTTAAACCAAAGCGTGGAGGCGATCATGACGCACGCTTCACTGCATTTGGAACAAGAGTCTCTGGATTTCCAGGAGGGCCTCACTGAGGCTCCACAGATATTCTCACAAAATGTATCTGAGGATGTTTGGCCAATGCCCTAGTAAGTATTTTTTACTCCTAGGATAAAGATCCATTCATCCGCGCTGGTGTGGGCGGATTTTAAGAGTTGCGCGCCCCCGTGGATTATGGGAGTGGGAGAATTTTTGAATTCGTGGAGACTGGATTTTTGGAGTTATAATGTACTTTATATTGTACGTACTTGGATATGTATAATTTGTTAAACCCGCCACCACCTGACATAGCCAACTAGTAAGGTTTGTCACGTAAACAGAACATGTCAATTCATTTATATTCATTGGGTCTTTCGGTAAAGTGACGTAGATAGGTTCAAATATTTTTTACATGAACAGATTAAATTTCTCACTAACACAGCTACCTCACGCACCATCCTCGAGGCTGCTGCTTCACGATCTCATATTAACATGCTAATCTCTCACATTAACATGCTCATCTCCCACATTAACATGCTAATCTCTCACATTAACACGCTCATCTCTCCCATTAACATAGCCACCTTGGCGCACTCGCCGTGGAGGATGCTAGGCGATCTTGCATTGACATGCTAATGTTTTACCTGGCAGCCCTCTGATTGGTGGAGAGCCCACCACCGCCGCGGTCGCTGCCCACCACTGTCATTGGCATTGGCTGCTGACATTTGGGCTATGCCCATTTCAAACCTTTATAAGCAGTTTGTCTTTAGAAGCTAACCCCCCTTTTCCTGATGACGATCGGCTTGTGTTGCGATCGAAACGTCGTAGTTTTTTGTTATTTCTTTTTTTCTTTGAACCTATCTCAGTGACTTTACCGAAAGACCCAAAGAATATGAATTCCTGCAGTCACGTAAGCCTTAAGTCAATTCATTACCAGTATAGCACATCAGTGTGTTGGAGAGAAAATCCACAACATTTACAATCTGAGTACGACGTTTCACCAGTAATTAGAACTAGCATCATCAGGCGGACAGCCAGATTTGTGTTTACGTGACAAACCTTACTAATTGGCTGTGTCGGGTGGTGGCGGGTTAAACGACACTTATTTACGCGATCTAACCCAAAAAAACTGTATTATGGATGATATTGGTCGCGAAGGCCTACGTGTTAAACAAATACAGATTTAACATGGTTATTCTGAATGCGTAATGCTGAGTCTTCGATTCAGTCCAATCTGATTTCATGGTCTCCGACTCAGAACATTGCTCGTGTGCTGCTCCAGTGAGGAAAGGGAACTGCATAAGGGGGGAAATAGGCTTTCTCCGTCTCACAGTCAGACTTTCCAGCTGACTAGACCGATGTCCTTGGATATTGCGCAGTGGTTTTTATAAATGAGCTATCGCGCCCTTAGCCGTGGTGCTTTACTTTACGTACAATACGCCCATTGCAGTGAGATATATCTTAGCTTTAGAACAGGGTATACAGTATTTCAAAAGCAATTAATTGTACATTCATAATGGCCGGTCCAGGAATCCAATTTGACACTCTTAAGCTGACTGCAAAGGAATAGTTGTTGAACATAAAAGCGAAGCGATGCTCTTTCACGTACGATGGTTGTCATGGTAATATATAATTTGGTGTTACATCTTGAGACTTAACAGGACTATTGGGGCACACCGTAAATTATCATCAACACCATTGTCAGAAACGAGGAGGCGACAGAGGCCCGTTGCACTGACCGGTATCCACGTCCACCCACCGCGTCCTGGAGGGAGGCCTCCTCCTGCAAGGTTAGGCCGGGGTCACGACCTATCCGCCGGTGTCACGACCTATACGACGGGGTCACGACCTATCCGACTGGGTCATGGCCGATCCGACGGGGTCACGGCCGATCCGAATAGGTCACGGCCGATCCGAAAAGGTCACGGCCGATTTAACGAAGCCACGAGTCAATCGAACCGCTAACAGGATGGTGCCGAGATGGAGACGGAGGAGACGTACTCTCCGCCCGGACGGATAGAAAGCAGAGCCCCGTGTGCGGGAGAGACATCCTCCCCCATATTGCACGAATATTGCGGGACAATTGGAGAGGCACATCTTCAATAACAGAGATTTAAATGTGAAAATTGTTTAAGGCAGAGAGACCTGGTGGTAATTTATGTTAAAACAGCTCATAATAAATCTTGCAGCACTGCGCATCTCGTCCCATATTGACAATGGAAGGCATCTGAATGTGCTCTCCCAAACAGAGAGATGCACTTCTTCCTTCTCTTGCTTTTTTGTGAAATATGTATTACGCTCGTCCCCAGGAATGAGTAAAATACAGTAGAGAGAATTTATAATTCGCTTTAACAAATATATGCTCATTATTTTACACGGACAATGACTTCAGACTACATCCGACTCATTCTATGAGCCCCAGAATTATATTAAAAATGCGAAGGTTTTACACTTTGACTGGGGTCTTGTGGAAGGTTAAATGAGAGAGAACGCACAGGATCGTGATTGTAACCCGGAACAGTTCGAGACACGGGCACGGAGCCAACCGAGCAGCCGAGCGCAATGCAAATATCAATAGAACTCCATTCTGTATCCACATACAAAAAAAATTGCTTCAGTCCATCAGTCTACGAGCTTTCCAGACCAATGTCTTTTTGCAACATTTAAGCAAGGATTACACTCCGTTTGAGCAAGGATCCGTTTCAACGTTTTTGGTTCTCATTAGCAGTCAGGCTTGTTAGATTAGTTTGTGTGCAACCGAGCACAAAGATCGGAGAGTGAGATATCAGGACGCGGGACAGCCAATCCGGCTGTCGCTAGCGACGGTCACGCAGTGAGTTGCAGAGTTAAGCGGGGAGGAACGCAAAAGTTAATGTTGTGTTTTTGTAATTGTGTGAATATAAAACTATTAAAGGACCCGGAGAAAAATCCACGTGACCACGATGAGAGAGAGACATGAAAACTCCAAATATACAACAGGTATCAGGGTTGAGATCGAACCCACGACCTCCTACATACCAGGCGGGGTAGCTAACACACTCGCCCACCCAGCCCACTGGTAGGATTGTGTCATTAAGGTGGCCGGGCGGCTCAATACCCCGAGATCCTGTGTATGTGGGATTCAACCATCTGTGATGAGCTTGGGTTCTGGGTTCTCAAGTGTGGAGAGTTGCTGGCCTCAGCATGGTCACAAATGACTGCGTACAAAACAATCGTAATATTAAACCATGTTTAATTAACTTGGCTTTTTTCACCTCTTGGATGATAAAAAATGCAACACACACTCTCAGCAGAGTTGTGGCCCCAGTGGGAACTGAGGGTCCTCTTTAACAGTTCTGTGAAGTCATCTTCTGGGGGATCTTCTCTGACACAGGATGATGCACTGCAAACTACGAGAACACACCGATGGAAACGTTTTCATCTCTCGACGTTCCACCGGCAGGCACCACAGTTGTAATATAATTTGGCGAGGGAAAAAATCAGACAGAAAACATGACCGCGTAGCCACTCAGCCGCGTTTCCCGTAAACACTTGCTCCTTATAACGCCGTGGCGCTGTTAGACTCCTATAGATAATCAACTTTCGTAAATTCACCAAGCTAGAGCCACGGGCGATCAACTCTGCTCTGCTGTGATGCGGCTCTGCATCACAGCAGAGCTGATGATTTTGTTCCACATAATGTTCGTCAAAAGGTGAAGTTCTTTTTCAGCAATCACGAGGTTGGCTCGGCGGCACAACGAGCGGAACGTCCGCGAGTTCAAATCCCGATCGAGGCATTGGCTCAGCCCATCATCCTGCGGGGGTCTGTAAAATAGCTACCACATTGCAGGGAAGTCAGCAGTGATTGTTCTATGGATAGAGTCATCCCCGCCATAGGAATGAAGAATTTCCACCGCTGGTTCAGGGCTGTAAACAGGAGTTTAGCACCACCTCAGTGCTCATTTGAGCAGCAAATCCGTTACATGTTTTGACGTGACACCTGCACATACAGCGGCCTGTTCTCAGGAGTTGTGATGTAACCGGATCTTAACTTCCACCCCGCAGCAGATGGCCCCGCTGTGGTAAATTTCGCGGCAGCGATGAGAATTAAAGCTTCGCATCTGTGCCCTTTGTCCCGGCGGGTTTTCCTCCGTTTGTTCGATGGCGAGACGGACTGAGAATTGTTTGCCCTGCAATCGCTTTCTCTTGCTACCCCTGTATTTGATCCACTCTGAGAAGTTGACCACAAGCGTTGGACGATAGCGAACCCACATTTTACCCCACCAGGCGTGACCCACCAATCGACGACACTGCTGAGTAGACAGACGGAAGGGGATTTGAGAAACTTGCCCCATTGTTTCAACGACCACGCCGGGAGTCGGAGTGTATTGGCAGTGTCTGTTCTTAAAGCCTTTGGTGTAATTTTAATGGTATTCGTGACTCTGGCAATCCAGTCTGAATGGCGCCGACAGTGTGTTTGTATGTAGAACTTATTTCGCAGGACAACAAACTAAACGCAAAATCTAAAAATCTAGGGATTTCTGTGGCAAAGATATTCGCGTGGCATGAACGAGCAATTGCAGGGCTCCACCTTTACTTTTTTTGTACACGTGGACGAGCAGCTGTGGCAAAGGAGCCCTCAGATAAACATCCTGTGCCGAGACCAACATTCGGAACAGGGCCCGTCCCAAGACGGGGACCCCGTGGCGGCGGATCTCATGGGGGCATTCTTATTGAACGAGACGCGTATTTGAGGGCAACATTTGTGAAATGTTCCTAACACGGAGCGAGCGCAGGAAAGAGAGAGGAGCGTGAGTCTGGCGAGGAAGGAGTGATGTAGGAGGATGGACTGCGAGTGGTGGGGGGGGGGGGTTAGGCAGTTTGGCTCGTAAATAATTAACGTTTTAGACACAAGACTGAGACACAGGGCACACTGAAGCGGTCGTCCTGGGAATAAACTCTCACTAATTGTTTTGCTCACAACCCTCACTGGGATACATCTGCAGGAAGAGACGCAAGGCATTGTCAGGACTCGCGTGCGTGTCTGCGCGTGTGTCCGCTACGAACCCGGCGAGCCGATTTCGATTCCCGCTCACGGCCAACACCAAGTGACGATTATCTGAACTCCCTGGGCCTCCCCTAGGTCGACTCAGCCTCAAATGTGTACTTTGTGATGGTGTGTAAACATCACCACTGGGGAGACAAATGCAGCCGGGCGTGGTGTTGGCCACCCACCCCCTCGTGTACCGCGCCGGCTTTCATAGGCGCTCGCGAACAACACTTGCCCCGACAGTCTGTGAAGGGGTCATACTTGAAGACCTGCTCGTCGGAGGGAGGGCGTGGTTGGGGTTAAAAGGCACGGGGGGGGGGGACCCACGGGGGGGGGGGGGGGGTGGAGACCCAGCGCCCGGTCCCCTGTCGCGCGCCAGACTCTGCCCGTGGCGGCAGAAGGAGCGGGAGCGGGAGGCCCCCCCGGGAGGCCCCCCCACCCCCCCCTGGTCGTGTCACAGCGCGCCGAGCGCGGCGTCGTCACAAACTCGGCCGACTCACGGAGAGGAGGGGGAGGAAAGGGGAGAGGAAAGGGGCCGGAGAGGAAAGGGGAGGGAGGGGGGTTCCCGTGCGGCTGTTGCGGTGCGGGTGACAGCGAGAGCGCGTTCCGGGCCGCCCCCGTCTCTTTGCGCAACCTTTGGATCTCCGCCTGCGGCTCGCGCTCCTCGCGGCACCAACCGGCACCACCGCCGCTCTCTCCGCCCGCTCGGCTGCGTCTCTCGTTCACGCGTCCCGAGCGGCCGAGCGGTCGAGCGGTCGCATCGCGCACATGGCCTCCGAGAGAGCGCCGCGCGAGCCGCGATCAAAGTGCGTGGAGCCGACATCGCGCCTCCTCCGCCGTGGCGGTGGCGGCGGCGGCGGCGGTGAATGGGGAGGAGGAGACATCCGCTCCTGGCCGAGCGCGGCTCCGCGTCGGCGCAGGCTGGCGAGGTTCGCCGCTCCGCACACCGAGGTACGAAGCGACGACAAAAACTCTCGAGGCTCCGTCGCGTGAAATTGTTGAAAGGAAATAAAACCAAACTATCGACGGCTTTTGTCTCTGTGCCTCGGGAGTAACGCGACGGAGGCTCCCCTCGCTCCAAGAGGCCCCGGGGATGGACAGCAAACTCGAGTGGCGCGCCTCTCGAGTTTGCTGTCCATACAATTGCATTTCCGCGACCGTGAATGAAGTTCGTCCGCATGAGCTCAACATTTGCCGCGTGCGCTTACAACCATCTTGCGGGATAGTACGTCGGGAGTGAATAATAATAATTACTACCGTAGAGTCATGGGCAATTACATCGTTGGCTTCCGATTGTTATTTAATGTATGTGCACAATATCACAATTGCCTATTGTTGTCGAGGCATTTTGGCCAAGGTACAATTGTTAAACGCGTGTGGGTTGCTCCACAACACACCGGTGCTCAAGCGATTTGATGGCCTCCCCCCCCCCCCCCCCCACAAAATCAATTAAGAATGATAATATCGTCCGCGAAAGTATGTATGCACACTATGTTTAACTTCTTTCGCATCGTACGTAGCCAGACGTGCTATAATCGGAGGAGGGGCGGGGGAAGAACGAGAGACTAAACACAAACAGCAGTTCTGCTACACATGTGAAATTGATCCGGGGTGATTTGTGAGACATCCCAGAACGACACAAGTTTTGTTTCGCTTCTGCCCGAGCACGTAGGACGGTCGAACGATTGCGTTTCTCGTAACCAAATTCGTTTTTTCCCTTCAAGTTACTTGAATTGTCACGACGATGACGATCCTGTCCAAACGCTGCTGCTGGTCCATAATAGAGGTTTTTTGGGGTTTGATCGCGTAAATAAATGTGTCGTTAAAACCCGCCACCACCCGACACAGCCAACTAGTAAGGGTTGTCACGTCAACAGAACGTGGCCAATTCGTCACGAGTACAGCACTAACCGGTGTGTTGGAGAGCCAAGCCACAACATCGACAATCTGAGTACGACGTTTCGCCAGTAATTACAACTAGCTTCATCAGGCGACAGCCAGATTTGTGCTGGTGTCAAGCGATGTTATCTCGTGTGACCGCTCGCCCTGGAGTGGGTAGCTGCGCTCTCCTGCCGTCTTGGTGACAACTTGGTGTCAACTTTGGGTGAGACTTGTTAGCCCAATGCAGAGCAGTACACCGATTATAGCCAGTCAGACCTGGAGCATTGGGAGAACGGGAGGGGGAGCAGGAGGGGGCTGAGCCTCCTACCGCTGAATGCTGTTATGAAGTCAAATAAATGTTGGTACAATATTCGACACCAATGAGTTACAGTACAGCAGCAGCCTTTGCTAACACACACACGGGCGTGTAGCAGACCGCTCGCCCGCTCAGCGTGTAACACCTGCTTAAAGTGTTTACATTGTGCCGGGTCCCATCCGACTTTCTCTACGCTTCCCCATACTAAAACTATATATAAAAAAAACCCTACACAAACACGGTCACGGGGTTGGTCACGTGTCTGGTTCACTCCATAGGAAGGATGCTCCTCTGCTGCTGCTGCTCCCAATGTCTGGAATTGGAGCTGTCCGGCTGTCCACACTCCCGACATCCTCCTGATGAAGTCTCGCCTCGAGACGGCTGCCTCTGTGTATGATAGGGGGACGACGTCTCCCTCCTATACACGCTTGCCGTGACGTCATTCCATTTCCCCCTCCAAATATCTTTCCCTGCTCTTAAAAAAGAATCAACCCCCTTCCTATTCAACCTGCCGAGATGCACGTTCCCCCTCCTCTGTAGTCCACGCGTCCTGAGATGCACTCGGACGCCGAGTGCATGGATCCCACCGCATCGCGCTCCCTATCGAGTGCCGGATGATCATCGTAGCAAAAGTAGCTACTACATAAGTAGCTACTACACAAGTATCTACTACACATGTAGCTACTACACAAGTAGCTACTACACAAGTAGCTACTACACAAGTAGCTACTACATAAGTAGCTACGGGCCCCGCACTTTCAAGGGCCCTGCGCTAAATGATTTCAAGCTATCAATTCCGGAATCAGTGATTCTGCACTTGCTTTATTACTATAGTACTATATTGCCTTAAACTTTTATGAACGACCGGGTGTTTAAGGTTAGCGATTTGTCGTATTATGTGGCTGCGTAGCAAATGAAAAAATACAATTACTTTACTGTGCAAGTAAAAAATGTGTTTTTATTTTATTTATTTAGGGCCCCTTGTTAGCATATTCTAGTGGCCCCGCAAGAGCTGAATCCGGCACTGTCCGTATCGCCGTAGCTACCTGGCGGAGCGAGGCGCTCTCTGCTTCTCTGCTGCTGTGCTTTTGTCTGTGGGGGGGGGGGGGGTCCTGGCGCAGGGGTCGGTTCTTTGGCGTTTTTTTATTTGAGTTAAATCATAAACGTAATTGAAGGCAAAGATAAGCAATTTATAACACCTGACCGGCAAATGGGTCTCTGTGGAATGTCTTGGTGACCACAATGCGCACAACAGACAAACTGTATTGTTAATCAATAACTAATGTTGGAGGGGGGGGTGAACTAAACAGACGCAGTTTATTCCATCACCTGATTTGTTTATTTAACTCAGAATGTTGTCATGTACCTGCTGCCGTGTGTCTACAAGTCGTTCTGAGCGCGTGCGACGCGGCTCTCCCACTTTTTTCTTTGTCAAAGACACAAAACAAGTAATATTAAAATAAACTTTTTTTTTAAACAGGCTTTTTTTTAAATGTACCGTACTTGTAATGTCAGAACTCCACGACTCCAGGAAGTGGCCCCGAAGCTTGCCATAACGTAAGGGACCGTGGCCAATTACAGCCAACGTCAGTTGACCGTGGACAATTAGACCCAAGCCGAAACATAACATATAAAAAAGATGGTTTAAAAACATATATATATTTTTTATTGTTTATGATAGAATATAGTATTGTCATCAGTATGACATAAATATACCAAGTTTGCAGTCGATACCACATTGGGAAGTGGGTTAAAATTGAGTTACAAGATTTGAGGATACAACAACAACAGTGAGTTAAAGGAAAGCGTGAAATAACAATAATAAAAATGCCTCTTCGACTTCTTCTTCTTCGAGAGCTTGTTGACTCGTGGTTCTCGTGGTTGTCGAATCCACCCCGGCTTGACCGCTGTCAACCCCCAGGGGGGGGGGGGGGCAACGGCTGGAGGAGAGAAGTCGTGCTGGCGGCGTTGTTGTTGTTGACGTTGACACAGAATAGGAAACCATTTGGCAGCCTAACGCGCAGTCGGTGTCTGTTTGCTGAAGGGGTGGGGGTCACGAATGGCGAGCAAGGGGGGCATGTTGTTAGCCACCGTGTTTGCCAGTGCCCAGACCAGATGGCGTCTTCCTTCTTAGCGACTGCTTTCTTGTCGAGTCTTTAGCGTTGTTGTCCTTCCCCCCACCCCACGCGCGCCTCCGATTAGCAACGGTTGGCTACGTACGGCGCAAAAGAAGTTCAACATACTACATGTATGTGTGGGGGGGGGGGGGGCAGTGTCACGGATTCTATTTACCGTGTGGCTATGCGCTAATTTTACGCCCTTTATCCGCGCACGACAAGGGGAGATGGGGGGTGGTAAATATCATCGCGTGATAATTGGGGGTCATTTACCGAGCGATTCATCTAAGCCCCGAACAAAAATCACGGCCCATTTGACGTTTTAAATGGTGACCCAAACGGAGCGAAGTCGTCTGAGAGTTTGACTCGAGACAAATTCGCTCCGCTCAGGGGTCCGTGCCGCTAAAACGATTCGCGTCCGATTCGTGGAGTCCACATCGAGACGTCTAGACGCGAATGTTGCGCCGTGTCGTACCGCGTAAACGCCGCATGCAATTGGGGAGCTTGGGCGGTGGTGCGCTCTTTGCTAATTTTCAGCCGGGCGGAGACACTTCCGCCGATGGGACATCATCAGTGCGAGGGCCCGCCACACCATTTGAAACCATTGGGGGTTTGACAGAAGCACGATGCTGATGATTGGGGTGGGTGGGGTGGTTGTTTTCACCATTTGTGTATTGTCAGGGGGCCCGCACTAAAGGTCACCAGGGGCCTTAGGTTCGCGTGACCTCTGCTGCCACTCGAGGCCGCGAGGTTCACCACCACCACCACCGCCACCAAGGCGATAAATAATATAATCGAGTATTACTCTTTGGTTCTTTCGGTAAAGTCACGTAGGTAGACATAATATAAAAAAATAAAATCTACCCACTTGACTTTACCGAAAGAACTAAAGAATATGGATTCCTGCAGTCACGAAAGCTTCAAATCAAGATTATAATCGATTATTGAATTGCGATCACGAATCGCGACGTTCGTCACAGCGCAATGCAGGTGAACTGTTGATGGTCCAGGGAGTACAGTACATACAACACATGTTACTGTACAGTATTTGCATGTTTGTGTTACGGCATGGTATGGGTCTTCCGATTTCCTTCCATTTACGGAGTGTAATCGAGTTTGAATCCGAATGTGCCGCACGCGTGCATTATGCATTAAATATGCACTTTAAAGGTTACTTTGATATACAACTCACACACAGCACCCTGTCACACAGCACACACACACACATCATCCTGTAACACACAGCACACACACAGCACACACACAGCACCCTGTAACACACAGCACCCTGTAACAAGCAGCACACAGCACACACACACAGCACACACACAGCACACACACAGCACACACACACAGCACACACACAGCACCCTGTAACACACAGCACACACACAGCACACACAGCACCCTGTAACACGCAGCACACAGCACACACACACAGCACACACACAGCACACACACAGCACACACACACAGCACACACACAGCACACACACAGCACCCTGTAACACAGCACACACACACAGCATCCTGTAACACACAGCACACACACAGCACACACACAGCACCCTGTAACACACAGCACGCACACAGCACCCTGTAACACGCAGCACACAGCACACACACACAGCACACACACAGCACACACACAGCATCCTGTAACACAGAGCACACACACACACACACAGCACACACACATAGCACACACACACAGCGCCCTGTAACACACAGCACACATACAGCACAAACACAGCACCCTGTAACACACAGCACACACACAGCACCCTGTAACACACAGCACACACACAGCACACACAGAGCACACACACAGCATCCTGTAACACACAGCACACACACACCACACACACAGCATTCCTGTAACACACAGCACACACACACAGCACACACACAGCGCCCTGTAACACACAGCACACACAGCACACACACACACAGTACACACAAACAGCACACACACAGCACACACACACAGCACACACACACAGCACACACAGCACACACACAGCACACACACACAGCACCCACACACAGCCCACACACACAGCACACACAGCACACACACACAGCATCCTGTAACACACAGCACACACACAGCACACACACAGCACACACACACAGCACACACACACAGCACCCTGTAACCCAGAGGGGGCGTGTGAGCGGGAGTGAGGAGCGGCTGAGGAGAGGAAGGGTGAGGGGGCGGTGTGAGGAGGAGGGGGGTGAGGAGGGGCAGTAAGGAGGGGGCGGGTTAGGGGGGGTGAGGAGGGTGTGGGTGAGAAGGGTGTGGGTGAGGGAGTATGAGGAGGGGGTGAGGGGGGAGGCGGGTGAGGGAGTGTGAGGAGGGGGTGAGGAGAGGGCGGGTGAGGGGTGAGGGGGTGAGGAGGAAGAGCAGCAAGAGTTGTTGATGATCGGCCGCGGCGGGCCGAGTGGCCATCGCGGAGTGGGCACCGCGCTGAGCAGCCTCCTTGGGATCGGTGCCCCCCCCCCATCACCCCACTCGTCGCATCCTTAGTGGAAACGCAACTTTGGACTTCGACACAAAGTCTGTTCCCGTCTTGCGAGCTTCCGCTGCGGCCAATCCTCACGCCCCCCACCCCAAGGCGTTCCAATATTTGGCGGCGTGTTTGAAGCGAGGCCGGCCGCTCTTCTTCACCTCAGATACATCCCTCCCTCCCTCCAGCCCGGGCCACCGAGTGCACTTCAAGGGACGTCAAAAAAACACGAAAGCCTCGCAGACCACTCCCGATCGGGACCCCAGGCAGCGTCGACTGAAGGTGGTGGCCACGAGCCCAAGGCCTGCCAGCCCTGACCCCTCCCGTGCTGCTGTGAACTCTGACCCCTCCCGTGCTGCTGCCAGCCCTGACCCCTCCCGTGCTGCTGCCAGCCCTGACCCCTCCCAAGCTGCTGTCAGCTCTGACCCCTCCCGTGCTGCTGCCAGCCCTGACCCCTCCCGTGCTGCTGCCAGCCCTGACCCCTCCCATGCTGCTGTCAGCTCTGACCCCTCCCGTGCTGCTGCCAGCCCTGACCCCTCCCGTGCTGCTGCCAGCCCTGACCCCTCCCGTGCTGCTGTCAGCTCTGACCCCTCCCGTGCTGCTGTGAGCTCTGACCCCTCCCGTGCTGCTGTCACCTCTGACCCCTCCCGTGCTGCTGTGAGCTCTGACCCCTCCCGTGCTGCTGTCACCTCTGACCCCTCCCGTGCTGCTGCCAGCCCTGACCCCTCCCGTGCTGCTGTCACCTCTGACCCCTCCCGTGCTGCTGTGAGCCCTGACCCCTCCCGTGCTGCTGCCAGCCCTGACCCCTCCCGTGCTGCTGCCAGCCCTGACCCCTCCCGTGCTGCTGTGAGCTCATTGCTGCTGAGTATTGAACTAATTGGGGGGGGGGGGTGGGGCAGAGTCGAGAGATAAAGCACCACGAACCTCCTCCCCCCGTGGAGCCTTTAATAGAATGTTGGGGGGGGGCAGTGCTGTTAGCGAGCACCTATTAAGGCCGACACGGCACACGATGGCGTGGTGTAGCCGTCACCATGGTCGACTTGTTTTTATTTTTACTTCCTAGGGCTTACGTTCACATGTGTAGGGCTGTTACAGAGGGGCTGTTTGTGTAGGGCTGTTTGCATAGGAGCTAACGGATAACAAACACAGTGGGCGGGGACTCCGTGAGCACACGGGGTGGTGCCCGCAACGACGTCCGCACTGGACGGCGTGAGGGGGGTTTCGATCCTCTAGGGGGGTATAAAAAGGGATGAGCCAGAGAGCTCGGGGTGGAGTCTTAGAGTAGTTAAAGGAAGACGGAAGACCGGCCAGGTAGGCCCTGGACTCCCCCTGGGACGCCGCCCTTGTAAGGGCAGCGCAGGCTGGAGCCAGTGGCGTGGTCCCGGAACCAGAGTTAGTCCTCTGGGATTCCGGGTACCGTAGCCCGACTGACCAGTGTCGGGCCAGACAGCCTCCCCTAGCCCGTTAGTGGAGGACTCGGCTAGGAAGGCTAGCTAGAGGTGAATTCCCAGTTATACGGGTGAGGGGGCCGATACATCCCTCCAGTGCTGTACGACATTGTGTAAATAAATACGTGTGCCTTACTACGGTGTCCAAGCGTCTTCGAGAGTACTTCATCTGGCGTCAGAAGAACCACGAACATGGACACGCGCCAATCAGCTCGAGCCAAAGTACAACAAATGGAAGACGCCGCCGAAATTGTCGAGCCCGAGATGGCTCAACAAGACAACGTGCAGCCGGGGCCGGACGCGTTCTTACCGGAGCGTCGGCATGAAGAGGAGCCGCGGACAGACGAGCTGAGGCTGGCCCACGAGAGACTGGCTGAACTGCTCTACGCCGCTGCCGCCACGCTAGAAAACATCACACGGCTGGGGGCTGGTGGTCCACCGCGGGGCGAGGGGAGCCGGCGTCCGGAGCGCCTTCCCGCCATTTCTGAAGATTCAAACTTTGAATTTCCCGCCATCGACGCGGCGACCGCTAGGGGCGTGGCCAACCTCAACCTGGGGTCCGACATCGGCCGCGCTGGGGCTGCCGCGTCAACGACGGAGGAGGGCGCGTCATCAAGGCTGCGACAGGCGATACCATCTGCCGTTCGCGCCGAGACACAGCCGAGTCGGGGAGACAGCAGCCCACGGGACTCCACGGCAACCGCTGCGCTGCACCAAAGGCTGCCTCCGCTTAAAGAATTTGTGGGCGCAGAGGGCGACTGGGGCGGCTTCCAGAGACGCTTCCTCGCCCACCAAGAAATGGCCAAATGGACAGACGCTGAAGCTCTCTGCGCGCTGCCGGCGCTCCTCGACGGCGACGCGCTCGCCGCCCTCACATCGGCGCCGAAGGAGAAGCGCTCTACGCTGCCGATGGCGCTGCAGCTGCTGGCCGGGGTCTACGGGCCTTCCGCGGAGTGTAGGCAGCAGTTCTACGACCGCCAGCGGGGCGCGAAGGAGTCGCCGCTGGCATACAGAACAAGTCTCCTGGCGTTGGCCAAGACAGCTTTTCCTCGCATGGACGAGGACGGGGTCGACGCCATGGTGACTGAGAAAATCCTCCTGCTAGCAGACGACCTGGACATCGCCGTCGTGGCACAGGAGGATACAGAGATGACTTCTCTACAAGCGGCGCGACTCCTCCACGCCAACCTGCTGTCGCAGCGGCGGAAGGCCAGCAGGGCAGCGGCTGGGCGTGCGGTGGCGGCAGCCACCCTCCCGGCGGAGGAGGTCCTCGCCGTCCACCATCGTCGGCAGCAGGGGACGGGAGCACGGCCGGGCCGGGACGGGTCGAGCCGCTTCGACCGTCCGTCATCGCCGCCGCCGCTTCCGCGCTGCTTCAACTGCGGCGTCCGGGGCCATGTCGCCTCGGGGTGCCGCTCTCCCCGACAGCGTGGGACGACGCCTCGCCAGGACGCCGGGCCTCCTCCTCCTCCCAAGCTTCATCAACATGATCCGGCGAGTCGCGACACCACACATGTTTGGCCAACACACACACCTGTCGCACACTCTCGCATCGCAACGAATGGGGGGACGACGTCGCATCGCGACGGGCCGGCGCGTACCACTGTGGGGACTCGAATCGAGCCCGGGCAGTGGTCCGCGTTGGCCCATCGCGTTGTGGCCGCATCGTCAGGGTCGTCGGCCGTCGTGGGACTTATTGACGGGGTTGAGGTACGCATCCTGGTTGACACGGGGGCATCGGCGACCATTATTTCCGAATTGATTTACAACATTTTGCCTGTCCAAAGCCGTCCCTTACTACCAGTTAATGTCCCATTCTATGCGGCGAATGGGGGCTCCCTTGGTATTATTGGACAAATTCGAGCGCAAATTTGTATCGGGGATATCAAATTATCAGGCCCGATTTTTGTTTCCTCCTCGCTGGCGGTTCCGTGCCTGCTGGGGACGGACTTCTTGGGTAAAATGCCGATCCGTATTTTAATAGACCAGGGATGCATTGAGCTCCCGTCGGGACGGCGCATGGCGTTTTTACCCTCCCCTTCTGTGATTCGGACGGCGTTCGTAACTATACCTGCGTCCGTCGTCGAAACCGTTCGTGTGCCGCCGGGGGCTCAGATGTTAGTACCTCTAAAACTTCGTCGGCCCTTCGCAGAGGGTATCGGGGCCCAGGGGATCCTGTTGGGACCGTCTAGGGCCGGGGTTAGTGGACCGCATTTGATTCCGGCCCTGACCGTCGTGAGGGGAGATGGGGACCCTTTCATCGCGGTCCTCAATGTGGGATCGCAACCTGTTGTGGTTCCTCGAGGGACGGTGCTTGCGCACGCGACGCCGATGCCCTGCGAGGAACCGGTTGCGAATCATGTCGGCACCGCCACCCGACTGCACCCACATTCGGACAGCGATGACGGGTGGCTCGACGCGCTTTGTGCGGGATCGACGGACCTGTCGAATTCAGAGCGCCAACAGCTTAGATCGCTACTGCAGGAATTTTCCGACGTTTTTAGTCAGAATAAATACGATTTGGGTTGTACTCATCTACTGCGTCACCATATTGACACGGGTGACAGCGCGCCAATTCGCCAAAATCCGTTTCGGTTGAGTCCCGCCGAAAAGGACCATGTCAAATTGGCTGTGGATGACATGTTAGCCGCCGACATTATTTCTCCCTCTACCAGCCCTTGGGGAGCGCCGATCGTCCTGGTTAAAAAGCAGGACGGCTCGTTGCGGTTTTGCGTTGATTTTCGGCGCCTTAACAAAATCTCGGTTGCCGACGCATACCCGCTCCCACGGATGGACGAATCGCTGGACGCCTTGGCGGGAGCGCGATTCTTCTCCACGCTGGATTTACTTTCGGGATTCTGGCAGCTTCCTCTGGATGATGAATCGAAACCTAAAACTGCTTTCCGTACACCGCACGGCCTGTTCCAATTCAACCGGTTGCCGATGGGCTTACACTCAGCGCCGGCAACCTTCCAACGTTTGATGGAATTGGTTTTGGCTGGATTGCAATGGGAGTCGTGCCTGATTTATTTGGATGATGTTATTGTCTTCGCTAAAACTTTTGACGAACATCTCCAGAGGTTGCGGGCGGTTTTCCTAAAGATGCGGGCTGCTAATTTGAAGTTCAAGCCCCAAAAGTGTCATTTGTTACGCGATTCCGTGCGTTATTTGGGCCACATCGTAGGGCGCTCGGGTATTGCTACCGATCCCGCCAAAACGCAGTGTGTCAGCTCCTGGCCAACTCCCACCACGGTGGGAGAGGTCAGGAGTTTCGTCGGCTTCGCGTCATATTACAGACGGTTCGTCGCCGACTTTGCAACAATTGCCAAACCCCTACACGCATTAACATCAAAGGGGGTTCGGTTCCACTGGGGTCAAGAGGAGGAGGCTGCTTTTTGCTCCCTTCGGGACGCCTTGGTAAAAGCTCCTCCCTTGATCTACCCCGATTTTTCAAAGCCGTTCCTGCTCGACACCGATGCGAGCAACACGGGTATTGGGGGCGTGCTTTCCCAGGTGGTTGACGGCGTCGAACGGGTGGTTGCGTACGGCAGTCGGGTGTTGTCTCAAGCAGAGCAAAGATATTGTGTTACCCGCAGAGAACTGTTGGCAATTGTTTATTTCATCCAACAGTATCGCCCATATCTGTACGGTCGGCGTTTCACCGTCCGCACAGATCATGCGGCACTGCAGTACGCCCTGCGAGTTCAACAGCCATCGGGACAATTGTCCCGATGGTTGGAGATCCTCCAGGATTTTGATTTTGATACCACATACCGTAAGGGCGTCCGCCACACCAACGCGGACGCTCTGTCGCGCATGCCAACCACCTCGGAATGCGCGTGCCTCCTGGGGTCGGGACGTTGCAAACCAGCAGGGGACGTGTCGGTTTCGGGCCTTGCGGCCGCCGCCGACGGCGGGACAGTTGTTCAGAATTCTATCGAACAACAAGGGAAAGATTCCCTGCTGGGTTTGCACATTCAGGAATGGGGGCGCCTCCAGATGGAGGATACCTCCCTCCTCGCGTTGCGTCGTCGCGCCGGGGAGGCAGGGCGGGGATCGGGTGATGCCGACGCATGGGAAATGCACGCGGGGTTGCTGTTGCACTGGGACGGAAAATCCCACCGACACCGGCTGGTGGTCCCTTCGGGCTTACGGGGTAAGGTGGTGTGGGCTGCTCATGAGCGCCTCCTCCACCTGGGTACCCAGAAGACCCTCGCCTTGCTCCAGCGTGATTTCTTTTGGCAAGGCATGACAAGGGATGTCTCTGATCTGTTGGCTTCATGCCCGCGGTGTGCACAGCGAAAACCACCAGCACGAGAATCAAACCCGCCCTTGCAGTCTATCAGGGTCTCCAGGGTAAACGAACTTGTCGCGCTGGATATTCTGGGCCCATTCCCCGCCACCCCTAGGGGAAATAGATACTTGTTAACCGGGGTCGAGTATTTTACGCGCTGGCCTATGGCCTGGCCCCTGGCCAATCAGTCGGCAGCGGCCATCGTCGACGCCTTTGTTCAAGGCTATGTCATGGACAAAGGTGCCCCGGAGCGGCTGCTGACCGACCAGGGTAGAAATTTTTCCGGAAAACTCCTCCAACAGGTTTGTGAGCTCCTAGGAACGAAAAAGATTCGTACTTCCCCCTATCACCCGCAAACTGACGGGATGGTCGAGCGTCTGCATCGCACCATCTCGTCTATGTTATCACAGCAGGTTTCGGACTCACAGACTGATTGGGACTTGAAAATCCAAGGGGTCTTGGCAGCATACAGATTGGCCCCCCATGCTGCAACGGGATTTTCACCATTCTTCCTCATGTATGGGCGCGACCCTGACCCACCCATTCGGGCGCAGCTGCAGATCCCCACACCACTGAGTAAAACTAAATTAATTGACCATGTCAAATTCAACCTGGAAAAATTGGCTGAGGCACGGGATGCTGCCATGCTAAATTCAGAACAGCGTCAAAAAGCAAACGAGCGCCTCAGACTGGGTCGCGCGCACGTGCTGCAGTGGAAGCCGGGGGACAGGGCATGGCTGCACTGCCCCCAGGTACCGCTCGCAACATCCCCTAAACTGGCGCGGCCGTGGAGGGGTCCTGTAGAGGTGGTCGAGGTTCTGCGGCCTCAGTGTGTTCGCATCAAATGGGGGAGGCGCCGGTGGTTTGTGCACCCCTCGAGACTAAAACCATTCGTTGCGGTGCGAGGCCCCACTCCACACACGCATGGCCAAACATGTGGGGGGTCGGCCGACTCAAAGGGTCCGTCCTTACTGCCCTCGCCTGACGTGTCACCGGCTGTCCCGCCCACAGGTGCACCGGGATTGACGAGCTCGCACTCACCTACCGCTGCGAGGGATGCCGAGGGTCTCGCGACGTCAAACGCGGACTCAATACAGAATGAACAACTGCCACCGGCCGGTTCGCCACCCGGGGTTGCCCCGTGTGACGGGCCAGCAGCAAGGACACGCGCAAAAATGCGCAGACTCTTATGATGCATTGGAGGAACACTTAATTCTCTTGTGTACGGTTGCGGGGTGCTGCGTCGGTGGGGAGCTCCTACCACATTTTTGTTGTGTTGCATGTGTGCTAGGGGTTCCCTGCTAAACCTGTATATACGTCGATCTTACGGTATTCGTATTTATTCAGGGGGGGTGCGTCGGATTGTTTCCTTCGGGGTTGTGAGTTTTGTTGTTGTCGTTGTTGTTGTTGTTGCTGTTGTTCCCTTCATGTTATCGTAAAAAAAAAAACGTTTTTTTAAGGCACACGCGGGGATCCAGGGGTTAATTAACCTTTATTGAAGTTGTTGCAGCCGGGACGGCTGCGAGCTGTACAGGGGGGGGTGATGTAGGGCTGTTACAGAGGGGCTGTTTGTGTAGGGCTGTTTGCATAGGAGCTAACGGATAACAAACACAGTGGGCGGGGACTCCGTGAGCACACGGGGTGGTGCCCGCAACGACGTCCGCACTGGACGGCGTGAGGGGGGTTTCGATCCTCTAGGGGGGTATAAAAAGGGATGAGCCAGAGAGCTCGGGGTGGAGTCTTAGAGTAGTTAAAGGAAGACGGAAGACCGGCCAGGTAGGCCCTGGACTCCCCCTGGGACGCCGCCCTTGTAAGGGCAGCGCAGGCTGGAGCCAGTGGCGTGGTCCCGGAACCAGAGTTAGTCCTCTGGGATTCCGGGTACCGTAGCCCGACTGACCAGTGTCGGGCCAGACAGCCTCCCCTAGCCCGTTAGTGGAGGACTCGGCTAGGAAGGCTAGCTAGAGGTGAATTCCCAGTTATACGGGTGAGGGGGCCGATACATCCCTCCAGTGCTGTACGACATTGTGTAAATAAATACGTGTGCCTTACTACGGTGTCCAAGCGTCTTCGAGAGTACTTCACATGTAAAAAACAGGTGCTCATTTAAGGCTGAGTCGACCCAGGAAAGGCTCAGAACCGGTTCGGATAGTGGCAACTGATAGTTTGCCATGAGCCGGAATCAAACTCGGGGGGGGGGGGGGAGGGGGCCCATGGTTCATAGGGCAGTGCGCTAACCACTGCACCACCACTCTGCTGATAACAAAACACCCAAGACACACAAAGACGCACACACAAACACACAGGCGCGCGTGCATCACCACATGCTTGGAAGACGTCGCGAGGATTTGCAGCATCTCTTTAAGTTCTCTTTGTAACCTTTCTCACATCGCCGCGTTCGTCGCAGTTCGTGAGAAGCAGCGAGCGAAGGTGCCCGTGAGTGTCGCCGTCTCCTCTCGTTACTCTCCCTCCACCCCCAAAGCAGCGGATGACACGTCCACTCAGGGCGCTCATAATTGTGGAATAAGCCGCAGTTACGCGGGCCTTCCATATAATGGGGGGGGGGGGGGGGTGTGGGGGAGCAAAGTGGACCCAACGAGGCACAATCGGGTCAAACAGACCTCGGTCCAAATCAATCCGTGCCACCGGGAGCACAGATGGAAATTCCCCGAAACTGTGCCGGGTCAGCTGGCAACCTGTACGGCCCACCACTCGCTCATCCGCTCCCTCATCCAGCAGTGGCTGTATGGCGACTGCTGCTGCTGCTGATGACGACAGTGCTATTAATGATGGGGAGTGCGTGGTGTGTGAAGGCTGCTTGAGTGTTGTCAGCCCGGGCTACCCAGAGAGAGGACCCACGCGTGCGGCGTACACCTGGCAGTGTGTGTGCTTGTGCGGCTGAATAATTGAGGCTTTCCAACCGAACACCTGACCTCACCTGACTCGGCTGCACTGGAAAAACCAGGCCGGCTCGTTTTGCACCGCGCGCGCGCGCACGCGCTGCCACCGCGGAGTGAAAGCCTAAACTGTGCACACGTAGGTGCAAACTAATCTCTAACCCCCCCACTTCCATCTCAGCTGCCCCTCTCCCCCTCCTCTCACCCCCTCCTCCGTCCACTATCTCACCACCGCACTCCCCACCAACCAACCTCCAGCTCCCCGCTCTCCGCACTTCCCCGAATCCTCCACCTCCAGGAGCCCAAAGGTCGCCCGGTGTCGAGTTTGCGGCGCCCTCCCGGGCTGTCTGGAGAGCGGCGTGTGTGTGCGTGTGCGTGAGTGCACACGTGTGTGAGTGTGTGTGTACGTGAGTGCACACGTGTGTGAGTGTGTGTGTACGTGAGTGCACACGTGTGTGAGTGTGCGTGTGCGTGAGTGCACACGTGTGTGAGTGTGTGTGTGGGGAGCGGCGGTGCAGCTGTTAGCAAACTGACGCAAGTTCGATTCCCGCTCATGGCCAATACCGGTGACGAATATCTGAACCGGTCCTGGGCCTCCTCTAGATCGACTCAGCATCAAATGAGTAGCCTGGTGCAGAGTGTAAACATCGCCACTGGGGAGACATGGTGCTGGCCACCCACCCCCCTCGTCTGCCGTTCCAACCTTCATAATTACTCGCTCACAGAACTTGGCACAACAGTCTCTGTAGGTCGTTGTCTCCGTGAGTCATCTAACCCATGGCACCCGGGTCTCTCCTGTGACCTCCTGGCAGCGATCCTTCGACACATCACGTGGCCTCAACGTGCACCTATCCTGTCACAAGCGCCGTGGTGATGTCACCATCGAATATCAGCTGCTGTTGTCTTCGTCCGTGCCGTGTGTGCGTCTGTGCGCACGCGTACGTTAACGCGCGCACGCGCGTGTGTGTGGGTTATACGCGCATGTGCTCGAGAACGGCCCTTGCCCCAACGGTCTGTTCAAGGCTTTACGGGTCGATCTTTGTCTCTTTGCGTGGCGCCGCCCCGGCAGGATGAGGAGTCGGAGTCGGTGAGCAGCGTGGAGGAGCAGCGCGACATGAGCGCCTCCGCTCCCCCCGCGTCCGAGACGGAGCGCCACGAGCGCGATGGCGGTGGCAGCAGCCCCCGGGGCAGTCAGGGCGGCGATGAAGGTAGCACCGGCGACCCTGCCCCCGCGACCCTGCCCCTTCGACCCTGCCCCCGCGAGCCTGCCCCTCCTGCCACCGCAACTCTACCCCCGCGAGCCTGCCCCTTCAACCCTGCCCCCGCGACCCTGCGCCCCGCTGGCAATGTTTTAGGCAACGGTGTCTTCTTCATAGAAGAGAGGTCTTCCTGTTTTAGATCGGCGAGTGCGTGGAGGTTTTTGTTTACACGAAAGCGAATGCACACAGCTCACACGATCCCAACGCTCCATGCGTACATTAATACAGTACAAGTCGTAGATTCTTACATGCGCGGTTCGCGTGGGAATCAATTCTGTCCGCAGGACTGATGCATCGTTGCGCGCCTCCTGTCCAGCAAGATATTGTCAGTGCCTCCTGACTTTACTGCACTCGATGAATCGAGGCGAGGGCTCTACGCAGCTACACCGTGGAAAATCAATATCCACTCCAAATGTGTCTCCTCGCGAACGGCCGAGTGCTCCGCAAACCGCCTCCCCGCCGTTTGGTTTATCCCAGGATGATGCCACCGGATCAGTGACCAAGAGGCGTTGCTATAAGCGGTCCGCTGGTAAAGAGGGCAGCCGTGAGTTTGCGGTGAAATAAGTCGTCGCGACCTTGAGTCACCCTTATGCTGATCCGGCCCCGATCGCAGCCATGGGCCACGTGGCAATGCCACGGTGGCCTTGGGGTGTCATGGTGGCGAGATGTTAACTCCCTCGCCTGGTATGCAGGAGGTACTGGGTTCGATCCCGACCCTGAGGGCTGTTGTATATTTGGAGTTTGCATGTTCTCTCTCCCCGTAGTCACGTGGATTTTTCTCTGGGTCCTCCAGTTTATCCCTCTGCATTTAGAATGAACGTGCGTTTAGAGTATTTGGCTGCTATACATTTCCATGTGATAAGCCACTTCATTGAGCTGTAATTTGTGGCCAGCACGCTTCTGAAAATTGTTTAGTTTTTTTTAGTTTCAATGCAGCCTCGCCCATAAAGGCCCTTCTCATTAAGTTTTGGCGCAGCTGAGACCATCTTACGCACTATGCACACCAGAGAATCCGGTTTTAGAGGCGTTGATGCGTTGGCAGACAAACACCGCTAAAGAGGGCGGCGGTTAGCATGAGGTGGGGAAGTCATAACCCTGAGTTTGCAACGAACTGAGAATATAAAATCTCAATATTCAGCAAAATGTTTTGTTTGCCATCAACCTCTTGGATTTAAAGACCGGTGCCATCCGGCAGCACCCATGGGAACAAGCCAACTCTGGAGTGGTCTCGACCTTCTGGGTCTCATCAGCAAGGTCAGGCTTGCTAAACAAATTCTGCTGGACTAACAGATGTTATTGGCAAGAGCTCTCCAAATAAGCTATGGCATCCCGTTAAACGCACAAAGCAGTACCATGATGAGTGTGCGTAACATACGATTGATATTGCCTTACAATGTATAACAGCCTAACGTTTCAGGCAATAGCCCTCATTCAGAGCAGAGAAAGATCGACTCGTAGCTATCGACTGCACGTTATACTGCGAAGTTAAAGTGTATATATATTTTTAAACGGTTTGTAATTGAACAGTTCTCCATCGACCACTTCAAAAGTTAAACAGATAGGCTCAAGAGCTCAATTGCACTCAAAGTAAAACGGTCGACTCTTGCCACCTAACCGTGTCAAGGGGAGAAGCATTGTTATGCAGCAATCCGCACCTACCACCCCTCAACGTTGTGATTTGTTTCGGCTGCTAATGCCTTGTTGATCAGTTGGTAATTGAGATGAACCCGCACCAGGATCCCAGGATAGCCCTCATGAGTCAACAAGATGCCGTTCATAGAACTCTCGCTCCGGCACGCACCACATCTCGCGTACGTTGCGGTGACCCATGTCCGTGGGACGCACGCACGGACGCTGCTGCTTCGTGGCCACCACGGTGGAAGTGGCTGGGGGAGGGAGCGTCATTGACAGCGCGATTGCTTCGCCTAAACCGAGTCCAGTGCAGCGTCTCAGCCTCACGGCCGCCCGCGTCGCGATCGGTCCACATCTCAAATGAGCGTGGAGCGAACGTTGAAAACAAAAGCCTCATAAATGACTTGGCCGTCTGCAGCGGACACACCTGACGAGGGCTGCTGCAGAAAATCGAGAAGCATTTCATGGCCGCTGAGTGTGCGGCGGTGAAATCGACCCACGCCGTTCCGGGCTTTACCGACGATCCAGGGATAGAACCCAAAAAATGATAACGGCCCAGATCTCGCGATCCGTCGCTAGGGATGCTGCTGTGGGGTGAAGTTGAGCACACTGGACTTGCTATCCAGAGGCCGCCGGTTGGATTTGATCTCCCGGCGAGGCAGTTGAACGAACAACGCAAGTTTCTTAATTTCCTACCCTTGCCACCCCCGTCCACCCAGCAGCAGTGTGCATGGGTTCATCGCAGCTGGTCAATCGGCAGGTCGTGTGTGGCGGGGTAAAGTGTGGGTAACTCCCACTTCTTCCACGACGTCTTGCCAGCGTGGAGGGGGCATCTCTCGAGCTCCACTGTAGTGGAGGCCCTTCTGCAATCAGTGGGGTGAGTGAGCCTTGCCCCTCCGATCCCCTCAGAGCAGACCTGGGGGGGGGGGGGGCAGCCTGTCCCGCGATCCATGGCGCTGACATTTCCCACGGAGACCGACCCGACGGGTCCCTCGCTGCTGCGTCGTCGTAATTTGCTGTCGCGCGTTGTTTTTCAACACGGCGGTGTGCAAGTTGTTGTTGTTGTTGTTGGCTCGCACAGCTGGGGCGCATCCCGTGCGTACATTTAACGCTGCCCAGCGAGGTCGTCGCAGCCACGGACACGGAGGGGGCCCTCCCGGTTTCGTCTCCTGCCAAAATAAAAAAACCTCCCCTGCCCATGGCCGACAGCTGCGTGGGCAGGCCTTCATCCAGCAGTGGATTGACCCAACATCTGTAAATTATTGTTAGGGTTAGGGTCAGGGGGGTTGAATTCACATAAATGATTATATAAAATGTCAACGTCTTTGTCAGCCTACTGTTGGATGGAGATCACGATGTCGGCACAGTCCTGCCTACGTACATCAGTCCACTACTGGATGGAGGCATGCATAGACACAGCCAAACAAGTGTGCGCAACTACAGTGGGAGTGGCGGTGCCCATAACTCAGTGGCTCTTAACGTGGGGTGCACGGTGCACCCCCTGGGGGTGCACGCTGCACCCCCTGGGGGTGCGAGACGTGGCCAGATCTTTTTTAAGAAGGCAAATCGTTGAACCATAAATGAAGCACGGGCATGTAAGTACAACTACTTTGTTTCATCAAACCCTCTGTGTTAATTAATATTTATTATAATTTTCTCTACGCTTGAGAACCAAAGGGGTACAAGGCTGCAGTGAACGTCAAGAGCCGCTGCCATAAATGAACGTGCCGTGCCCCTGCCCCCCATCGACACCTCGCAGTGTTTGGGCTACGGCCAACCCCCTCGTCCGTCTTGCGGTGCCGAGCGCCGATCCCGGCCCCGAGGGCTGAACCGTCGTCACCTGCAGACGATCGTCGTGAGCCGCGGCGGTCACGGCGACGGTGGCTCCGGTGCAGATGTAACGTCGCATGGCGGACACTGCCGGCTAGGGCAGGGGCGGTACACGGACACGCACCGCCACAGTGTCTCGGCTTCCAACCACCGCCGCCACCACTGGCACCACCACTGGCACCACCACTGGCACCACTACCAGCACCACTACCAGCACCACCACTGGCACCACTACCAGCACCACCACCGCTGCTCTCAGTGACACAGGGATGGCCTCTCGTGTAGTGGTGGTGGTTGGTGGTAGTTGGTGGTAGTGGTGGGTGGGGTGTTGAATTGATGGTGGTGGTAACAGTGGTGGTGGTTGTTGTTGTTGGTGATGGCAGCTGGTTGGGGTGGTGGTGGATGGTGTGGCATTGGGTGGTGGTGGATGGGTGTGGCATTTGGTGGTGGTGGATGGGTGTGGTATTGGGTGGTGGTGGATGGGTGTGGTATTGGGTGGGGGTGGATGGGTGTGGTATTGGTTAATGGCTGTGGTGGCAGCGGTGCCTGAGTATGGCTCTGGAGCTGATGGGTTTGAGACGCGGCGTCTCAGAAGGGTTTCAGAAAATGCCCTGGCCCCATTTCAGTTTTATTAAAGTTAGGCAGCTAAAACCACAACACGTCTTAACGGAAGTCACTGATGTTAGTCGTTGACACTTACTTTCATGCACCTGCCCAGAGCCCCTTCTACCTGTGGACGAGGGTCACCCCCCCACCCCCACGCGACACCATGGTGAATTAGCAATGTGACGGAAAATTACGAGAGGTTGACGTTTTGGGAAATGAGCCTTCTTCAGAGCAGAAAGAGAGCCTGGGTTGGAGAGATTGACTGACGTTACACTTGGACGCCACACCTCACACTCGTTGACAGATTAACTCGTTCTGAATTGACGCAGGAAGTCGAGCCAATTAGATTTTGTGTGGCCAGGGTGAGAACTCACGAGGCCAGGGCAGAGGAGTCTCATCCGCGAGCATGACCTGGGTCACCACAATGACAACACGAAATAAAGTACAGTACAGCAATGGAGCAAATAGCAATCGGAACAAAAAACAACTGGGTTGTCGCGTGAGAAATGAGTTTTGTTTTTTCTAACGGTAAACAATGAGCATCACACAAATCCTCACGAAGTTAAATCATGAAATTGGTTTAAATTAAAAGAAAATAACGTAGAATTGGTTGGGAGTAATTCTTAAAAAAATATGCAGATTTAAGAACGCATCCTTTTGTTTTGCTGCTACCATCTCTGCCAGCCTGCCGTCCACACGCATACACACGCAGCTGTGGCCTTAGCATCTGAAATAATAAAATAAAATAAACGCTTTGTGCTTTCTGATAAGGAAAGGTCTGCTTCCCAGCCCTGGGGCTGAAACTTAGTGATAATGACTCTTAACTCCTCAACAATCTCTCAACCCCTCCGCCACTTTAATCCCTGCCCCCCAAGCCCCAGCCGAACCCTGCCCCCCCCCCACATTTGCATGGAACGCCGGCGAGCGAGGCGGGGCGTAGGGGGGTGAGTGGGCAGAGTACGGAGAGGAGGCAGAGAGGGGGCGAGGGAGGGGAGGGGGAGTGCACCACGAGGCTAGTTGGAGGGCTCTCGGAGGGAGGGTGGGAGTCCGGGGGGAGGGTGGAAAGTGTTGCTGGAGGAGGAGCGGGGGAGGCGGTAGTGGGTGACTGACATTTCACTTCGTCACAAACCCTACCCTGGAGGCCCGGCAATGTCTGCCTGTGCACCGACGTGAGAAATATATGAGGCAAGGGCTAAGCAGAGAGTGTCCATCACGGTCAGACGTCGCTTCTCGTCGAGTGATGTGCGGAGGCTCGCAGATGCAGCGCGGATAATTGCAGGGAGCGCCGTCCTTAAAATTGTATGCAGCGGGCAGCGTGCGTCGGGCGTGTGCGGTGGTGGTGGTGGCTTTTTATTTTTTTCTCGGTCGCTCTCTCTCTCCGAAAAATTTGAAAGGAGCCACCCATTGAAGCGACCGAAGAGGTCACGGCATCGTGAGTATTAGTCGCTAGAAATCTGCGGAGGAATAAAAGGAAGCACGGTCTGCAGTTTTCGTGGCGAGCAGGGTAGGGGGAGCAACGCCGACGATGCAAAGTGATAATTGAGCATTCCCAATCGTCGGGCTCCCTCCTGCGCATGTGTGCTTGACCTCTGGAGTGAAGAAGCTCATGCGGATCCTGCGTTAACTTGGAAGGTATGGATCTCCTTCCTTTCCGGTGCCCAGTTTCGCTCTCTAGTGGAATTCCTGCTGCTGTCTGTGGCTCTCAGCAGCGACGTTCTACATCTCTCTCTCTCGCTCTCTCTCTCATCTATTTAAGCCTCCATTAATACGAGCCCACCTTTTTTTTCCTGCCGAGCAACATTAACACTTTCTGGATGAGTGGCAGGAGATATATATTCTTTTGTGGGAGGCAGAGGAAGGCATTTCCCGTGAAACCATCAGCTTTGCCTTCCAGATCAGCAAAGGCAAGCGGGCGAGAATGGGGCGCGCCGATTAGCTCGCATATTTCCGTCGTAAATTAAATTCCCTCTCCGTTGCGTCGTTTGGATGTCGGTACAGTGAGAGAGGTGGGGGGGAGGATCTGTCTGCAGTTGCACCGCTAACGTCAGCGTTAATCCCGCGAGGAGTTCGAGGGCCCTGGTGCCATCGTGGGCCCAAATGTGGGCCTCCATTGTGCGCTCGCAGGTGCTGCCGACGACGCCGTTGAGGTGGTGACTCGGCGGCCAACCCGAAATGTTGGCTCGATGTTGAAAAGTGCAAAGTGAATTCGCTGCTCAGATGAGCATCGCGGCGGTGCCCGAGGCAGTGGTGGAAATTCCACGTTCCTATGGCGAGGACGAGTCTATCCTTAGCACGGCCACTGTCGACTTCCCAACAAAGTGGTACCTATTTTTGTCAACGCCGGAGGGAGAGATGATGATTGGCCGAGTCACCCCCTCCACCCCCAAGATTGAACTAATATTTATTATAATATTTACAACCCTTTTGTTGGTCCGCGGCTGGACGGAGGCCATCCCAACGGCGCGTCAGCCACCGAGGCAGGGAGCCTTCTTTGACCTACTCCAGGGTGGTTTGACAAGCGGCAGGAGTCGTACATTCACCTCCGACTGATCGGCGGAGCCTTCTCGCGCGCCGTGGAGGAATGGGCGGCTGTGGGTTATTCCTGTCGTCAGGGCTCTGCGTGTCTGTGGATAATTAACAACCGTGGAAGGTATTTATCAGCTTATATCGACACGGCAGCCTGCCTGTGTGTTGGGATGGGGGGGGTAGTGTGGTAGGTTGGGGGGGGCATGCCAGGCTTGGGGGCGGAAATCCAGAGAGACTCAAGCAGCTTTGAGATGCACTCGGCCCCTTTACTGTTCCTAATGAGTCGCAGAGGCTACCTCCTCCTCCTCCAGCTGGCCCTGACTCGAGGCTTGTGAGCCGAGTGAGATGAATGATCGCATCGTCGAGGCGTCCTCGATTTCCCGCGCTTGGCTTCCTGAGCGAGCGCGCTCCGAGACAGCTCCCCCACCCTAATGAGTCTCCGGGTGACCCCGGCCGAGTCCGCGGGTTTTGTGGGATTGTATCCTCGGCCTGGTGAGGCTCGGGATCGGGGACTCGAGTCCGCCAGGCTACCAGGAACAAGAGTCCGGGCAATTATCCGCCGAGTGGCAAATGCGTTTTAAATAATAATTAACGTACACCCCTTTGTGAATCCGCTGCTAAATGAAGGGCTCCCTACTCACACCATGTCGGCCATGTGGATTGTTTGGCCATACTTCACCATGCTGGTCAGTGGGGGCCGGTGAATGAGCAAAGCCTAATGACAGATAATACAGTCGGCTGGCATTTCGGGCCAATGTCCATTCTTCAGAGCGGAGAGAGGGGGCCAGAGAGAGAGAGAGATCGACTTTACGGTGAGGGATTGCACCTTACACCGCGGCACTTTGAGCAAATTGTGAAATATCTGGAAAGGTTGCAAACGGAGCGTTGTTTTTCTCTTTGGTAGTCGTGAGCTCGCAGTGCCCCCACAGTGCCAGCCGCGACGCCTCCTCCGCTCGTAAAACAATGCAGCAGAGAGGAGCGCGCCCCGAGCCGGCGCGACCTCATGCCAGCAAATTCTCGAGCGGACGCGGAGGCAAATATATGTTTCTCTCGCCTCTGACGATGTGTACGCAGTTCGATCAAGTATTTCTACCCCACCCCCCCCACCAAATATACGGGAGTAAATAATAGATGGCCTGTGGAATAATGTGCGGACTCGTGCGTACAGTGTATATCCACACCGCCCCCCCTTTATGATTTCACTACGAGCTGCCGAGGCAGGCGATGGGAAAATAAATCAGCAATGCAGAGAGACTCGCATAATCCCACGTGAAATCCTGCAGCAGATTTGCTTTAATGCTAGACGACGATAAGCGTTGAATCGCGATCACTTTTTTTGTTTGTTGCCAGCAGACTGATAGTGCGGTCGCTAGATGCTAATGTATACCGACGGTGCTTTGATGCGAGTGCAGATAAGCGTGCTTGATTGGGGGGGGGGCAACGCACACACGACTAGAAATTCCAGATGTTTGGCCCTCCTCCTGCTCTCACCTCCGCCAACTTTATCACGGCTCATCAGCCGCTCGCCTTTGCGGCTCTCTTTCACAGCGTCACGACACCATACGATGCACTCAATGCAATATACGATTTGTATTTATAGAATCATTATAACGTACATCCGCTACTGGATGAAAGTTTCGCCACAGTGGGGGGGGGGGGGGGGGGGGGGGGGCGGGGGCGGGGGAGTTTTGGGGGTGGGCCTGCGATGGGCCCCGTACTGGGCCCCACTGTGGGCCCCACTGTGGGCCCCACTGTGGGCCCCACTGTGGGCCCCACTGTGGGCCCCACTGTGGGCCCTCACTTGGCCCCGCACTGGTAGAAGGGAGGGGAGCATCGTGAAGCGACGCCTCCCGGGCCGCTTCACGATGCTGCGCTGGCGGTACCGATACGTGCTCCAAGAGCCCCCATTTATCTTTGCAATCGCTCGCTCGCTTCCCTTCCCATCCCTCCTACTCCTCCTCCTCAATTCTTCCCTTCCTTCTTCTGTGACGCCTCCCTCCCTCTCTCTCTCTCCCTCGGCATAAACTGCAAGCTCCGGCATCCGGGAGACAGTGTCTCCGTCAGCGGTCACATTCCCTTTGGAGTTTTTCGACAAAGTGAATGCGACGTGACGACTTTGGAACCCACTAATGAGGCAAATTAATTCAGCAATTGTCTGAGGGGAGCGTTGGCAACTCCCCCTCGCTGCGCCTCACGGGAGCCCTCTTCCTTCTATTCGGATGTATCGGTGAGGAATGTCCCGAGCGCTGACCGCTGCGGTGACCGATCGCCACCAGCCCGCACGGCCGTGGGGCGCGTGACGAGGCTGGCACGGGCTCGGGAGGCAACGCTACCCCTCCTCCCCCGCACCTGCCTCCCCGGCTGCAACACGAGGACTCGGCGATGCGTCTCAGGATTTTCGAAGTCATTTCGGGACGTCGCCGTGCTCAAGCGAAAAGTTTTGCAACTATCTGGCTAATTGTGACGAACGAACGCCGCCGCCGCTCCCCCGATGGCTCCCCTCTATCGCAACGGGTCGCCGGTTTGTTCAATTTTCACGGCGGCATCTCGGGGGATTCGATCCGACTGCTGCGAGATAACGTTGATGCTGTTATTGAAAATGCTGCGAGCGTTTTTTAAATGTATTCACGACGGAGATCACGGTGCTGCCGACGAGCTGCTGACAACGATGGCATTGGGTGATGGGGTCTTGTGAGAGACGACGCTGACTCACCGGTGTCGGAATTAATCGGTGCTCGTTCTTGTGCTGAAGTTGACGTGAACCCATCGTCCCTCCTATTTGTGCGACGTCAACTTTGGTCCTCCCATTTGTAAAAACCAACACCTGTCATGAGAAAGTGGAATTTCCATTCGCCCAATAGACACGAGTGCTACCCCAAGCCCATTTAATCGAGAAGACAGAACAGTTTCACTTGGCTCGATGCAATTGCTGTTGACGCTGACGGTTTTACGTTTGTCATCGTTGACGACGTTTACGCGAATTCTATAATGGCGCGGCGCCTCATGTTGTTGTTGTTGTTATCCTTGATGTTGACGGAGCTCTCGCTGTCATCGTCATTGGCCAATGGAGGACCGCGGAGCTTTGGCAATTGTCAGCTGCCTTCGGGCTCGTCTCAATCTCTGTCTCTCCAAGGGGGAAACTGAAAACCGTGCGCCTTACGATTTCTCAACGAATATTTTGACCGTCGTCGTCTTCGTCGTCACAGATCACTCGCTCTCGTCGGACCTCTCCGGGGAGGCGCGCGGGCCCGACGCTCCGCACCCGGCCGCTGCCACCACCGCCGCCGCCAACGGGCGGCCGCACGAGGCCGGCCCCGACTCGGAGCCGGCCCCCCGCGAGGCCGAGGGGACCCTCGCCGCTCTCCCCGAGCCCGGTCTCGACCTCCCGCTCAACCTGAGCGAGCAGCGCAGGGCTCGCTGCGGCGCCGCCGCTCGCCTTCCCCTCCCTCTCGGCCTCCCTCCTCCTCCGCCTCCGCCGCCGCCGCCGCCGCCTCCGCTGTCCCAGCCGATCGCCAGGGCGAAGGCCGAGGAGGCCGAGCTGGAGATGGACACGGACGCCGCGTCCGAGACGGAGGCCGCGTCGGAGCCGGCGCGGGTCCGGGCCAGGCACGGGGCGACGGTGAAGGTGGAGAGGGACAAGGACCACGACGTGAGCAGGGTGAGAGTGCACGTTGCCGCCGCCGGTGGGGGGGGGGGGGGGTCGATGGGGGGCTGGGGTGGAAGCCCATGGGAGTGCAGGTGGGGAGCGTCACCACGATGTTTGTGCGACATTTTCGTGTTTGTGATGAGACACAGTTGTCTTTGCTCTAGTTTCTATTTGCTTCATTGCTGTACAGTTCTTTATGTTATTTGTTTATTTGGTGAGCCAGGTCACCCTTGAAAATGAGACTACCCTGGTCTCTTTAATTCTCCAAATTAACAAACCCGGTGGCCGGGTTCGTAGCAGGCGGCGCGCTAACCGCTACTGATCCCCGCATACACACAGCCACAAAAAGACAAAGATCCCCCGTATAGCCTCAGCAGACTGTAGTGGCAAGTTCTGTAAGCACCTATAAAGGCCGGCACGGCACACAAGGTGGTGGGTGGCCAACACCACGCCCGGCCGCCTTGATCTCCCCAGTGGCGATGTTTACACATCACACCAGGTACTCATTTGAGGCTGAGTCGACCTAGGGGAGGCCCAGGACCGGTTCAGATAATCATCGCTGGTGTTGGCCGTGAGTGGGAATCGAACTCGGGTGGCCAGGTTCGTCGCGCAGCGTAGCGCTAACCGCCACACCACCGCTCCCCACCTACACACAGCCACGCTCACTCACCCAGCCACGCACACCGCACAAAACACACCCACGCATTCACATACCCGCACGCACCTCTGAGAACCCCACCTACTCTGCCACAGGAATTATCGGCCGCCCTCTCCTGATTTTTCCCCAACGTGCGTTTGTTCGCTGCGCACGACGCCACGTCAAACTGACACAGCCCTTGCACCGATGGGCGGGCGGTGAACCCGACCAGGCTTTTGTGTGCTCGTTGCACCGTTGAGTGGGACTTGTCATCATTTTTGTTTCCTCCTGCCACCGCCGCCCACCCACCCACCCCCCAGGGGAGTTGTGCATTAATGTGCTCCTTACGCAGGCATGTTTCCCTCGAACTCGTTAGGGACACACCAGTACGATTCAGCTGCCTCGTTAAAGCGTGCATCTGTGTGCGCGTGCGCGCGCGTGCGTCTGTGTGCAAACATCGCCACTGGGGAGGCGAAGTTTGGCGGGCGTGTGGCTGGCCACCCACCCCCTCGTGTACCGCGCCGGCCTTCATAGGTGCTGCTCGCTTACAGCACTTGCCGCAACATTACGTTCAGGCCTATACGCGGGGGATCTTTTTGCGCACGGAGAGCGGAGGCACGATGGTTAGCGCAATGCGCTACAAACTCGGCGGCTTGAGTTTGATTACCACTCTCAAGTCAAGTGGAGCAGTCCGGGACCTCCCCTAGGTCGACTCAGCCTCAAATGAGTCGGTGATGCAGTGTGTAAACATCAGCATTGGGGAGACAAAAGCGAACGAGGTACTGTCCTGGCCACCCCAACTCCCTCGTGAGTCGTGTTGACCTTAATAGGTGCTCACCAACAGCACTTGCCACTCGTCTATTCAAGGCTATATGGAGAATCTTTATCTTCGTATTATGTTAAAAGGTGTCTCAAAGATGCTACTCGTGTTGAGGCAGGGCGGTAGCCGGCACGTCAGCGGTGTGCTGCGGTTTGCTCTGCTGAGACGGCGAATGAAGGGAGAGGCACGTGGGGTTACCCAGTCAGCGGCACGTGGGGTTACCGAGTCAGAGACACGCGGGGTTACCCAGTCAGAGGCACGTGGGGTTACCCAGTCAGAGGCACGTGGGGTTACCGAGTCATAGGCACGCGGGGTTACCCAGTCAGAGGCACGCGGGGTTACCCTGTCAGAGGCACGTGGGGTTACCGAGTCAGAGACACGCGGAGTTACCAAGTCAGAGACACGTGGGGTTACCCAGTCAGAGGCACGCGGGGTTACCCTGTCAGAGGCACGTGGGGTTACCGAGTCAGAGGCACGCGGGGTTACCCTGTCAGAGGCACGTGGGGTTACCCAGTCAGAGACACGTGGGGATACCCAGTCAGAGGCACGTGGGGTTACCGAGTCAGAGGCACGCGGGGTTACCCTGTCAGAGGCACGTGGGGTTACCGAGTCAGAGACACGTGGGGATACCCAGTCAGAGGCACGTGGGGTTACCCTGTCAGAGGCACGTGGGGTTACCGAGTCAGAGACACGCGGAGTTACCAAGTCAGAGACACGTGGGGTTACCCAGTCAGAGACACGTGGGGTTACCGAGTCAGAGACACGCGGGGTTACCCAGTCAGAGGCATGTGGGGTTACCCAGTCAGAGGCACGTGGGGTTACCGAATCAGAGGCACGCGGGGTTACCCAGTCAGAGGCACGCGGTGTTACCCTGTCAGAGGCACGTGGGGTTACCGAGTCAGAGACACGCGGAGTTACCAAGTCAGAGACACGTGGGGTTACCCAGTCAGAGGCACGCGGGGTTACCCTGTCAGAGGCACGTGGGGTTACCGAGTCAGAGGCACGCGGGGTTACCCTGTCAGAGGCACGTGGGGTTACCCAGTCAGAGACACGTGGGGATACCCAGTCAGAGGCACGTGGGGTTACCGAGTCAGAGGCACGCGGGGTTACCCTGTCAGAGGCACTTGGGGTTACCGAGTCAGAGACACGTGGGGATACCCAGTCAGAGGCACGTGGGGTTACCCTGTCAGAGGCACGTGGGGTTACCGAGTCAGAGACACGCGGAGTTACCAAGTCAGAGACACGTGGGGTTACCCAGTCAGAGACACGTGGGGTTACCGAGTCAGAGAAACGCGGGGTTACCCAGTCAGAGACGTGGGGTTACCGAGTCAGAGACACGCGGGGTTACCCAGTCAGAGGCACGTGGGGTTACCCAGTCAGAGGCACGTAGGGTTACTGAGTCAGAGACACGCGGGGTTACCCAGTCAGAGGCACGCGGGGTTACCCAGTCAGAGACACGTGGGGTTACCCAGTCAGAGGCACGTGGGGTTACCCAGTCAGAGGCACGCGGGGTTACCGAGTCAGAGACATGTAGGGTTACCCAGTCAGAGACACGCGGGGTTACCCAGTCAGAGACACGAGGGGTTACCCAGTCAGAGGCACGCGGGGTTACCCAGTCAGATACACGTGGGGTTACCCAGTCAGATACACGAGGGGTTACCCAGTCAGAGGCACGCGGGGTTACCCAGTCAGAGACACGTGGGGATACCCAGTCAGAGACACGCGGGGTTACCCAGTCAGAGGCACGTAGGGTTACCGAGTCAGAGACACGCGGGGTTACCCAGTCAGAGGCACGCGGGGTTACCCAGTCAGAGACACGTGGGGTTACCTAGTCAGAGACACGAGGAGTTATCCAGTCAGAGGCACGTGGGGTTACCCAGTCAGAGACACGTGGGGTTACCCAGTCAGAGACATGTGGGGTTACCGAGTCAGAGACACGCGGGGTTACCCAGTCAGAGACATGCGGGGTTACCCAGTCAGAGACACGTGGGGTTACCGAGTCAGAGACACGCGGGGTTACCCAGTTAGAGACACGCGGGGTTACCCAGTCAGAGACACGTGGGGTTACCGAGTCAGAGACACGAGGGGTTACCCAGTCAGAGACACGCGGGGTTACCCAGTCAGAGACACGTGGGGTTACCGAGTCAGATACACGCGGGGTTACCCAGTCAGAGACACGTGGGGTTACCCAGTCAGAGACACGCGGGGTTACCCAGTCAGAGACACGTGGGGTTACCGAGTCAGAGACACGCGGGGTTACCGAGTCAGAGACACGCGGGGTTACCCAGTCAGAGGCATGCGGGGTTACCCAGTCAGAGGCTTGCGGGGTTACCCAGTCAGAGACACGTGGGGTTACCCAGTCAGAGACACGCGGGGTTACCCAGTCAGAGGCACGCGGGGTTACCCAGTCAGAGACACGAGGGGTTACCCAGTCAGAGGCACGTGGGGTTACCCAGTCAGAGGCACGTGGGGTTACCCAGTCGGAGGCACGCGGGGTTACCCAGTCAGAGGCACGCGGGGTTACCCAGTCAGAGACACGTGGGGTTACCGAGTCAGAGGCACGTGGGGTTACCCAGTCAGAGGCACGTGGGGTTACCCAGTCAGAGGCACGTGGGGTTACCGAGTCAGAGGCACGTGGGGTTACCGAGTCAGAGACACGTGGGGTTACCCAGTCAGAGGCACGCGGGGTTACCCAGTCAGAGGCACGCGGGGTTACCCAGTCAGAGACACGCAGGGTTACCGAGTCGGCGAGCGGAGACCACGGACTGCTGGGGGTAATGTCAGGGAGTGGGGGTGCAGGAGAGGGAGTGGATGAGAGGGAGTGGGGGTGGAGGAGAGGGAGTGGGGGTGCAGGAGAGGGAGTGGGGGTGGAGGAGAGGGAGTGAGGGTGCAGGAGAGGGGGTGGGGGTGCAGGAGAGGGGGTGGGGGTGGAGGAGAGGGAGTGGGGGTGCAGGAGAGGGAATGGGGGTGGAGGAGAGGGAGTGGGGGTGGAGGAGAGGGAGTGGGGGTGGAGGAGAGGGAGTGGGGGTGCAGGAGAGGGAGTGGGGGTGCAGGAGAGGGAGTGGGGGTGCAGGAGAGGGGGTGGGGGTGGAGGAGAGGGATTGGGGGTGCTGGAGAGGGAGTGGGGGTGCAGGAGAGGGAGTGGGGGTGCAGGAGAGGGAGTGGGGGTTCAGGAGAGGGGGTGGGGGTGGAGGAGAGGGGGTGGGGGTGGAGGAGAGGGAGTGGGGGTGCAGGAGAGGGAGTGGGGGTGCACGAGAGGGAGTGGGGGTGCAGGAGAGGGGGTGGGGGTGGAGGAGAGGGAGTGGGGGTGCAGGAGAGGGAGTGGGGTGCAGGAGAGGGAGTGGGGTGCAGGAGAGGGAGTGGGGGTGCAGGAGAGGGAGTGGGGGTGGAGGAGAGGGAGTGGGGGTGCAGGAGAGGGAGTGGGGGTGCAGGAGAGGGAGTGGGGGTGGAGGAGAGGGAGTGGGGGTGGAGGAGAGGGAGTGGGGGTGGAGGAGAGGGAGTGGGGGTGGAGGAGAGGGAGTGGGGGTGCAGGAGAGGGAGTGGGGGTGCAGGAGAGGGGGTGGGGGTGCAGGAGAGGGAGTGGGGGTGGAGGAGAGGGAGTGGGGGTGGAGGAGAGGGGGTGGGGGTGGAGGAGAGGGAGTGGGGGTGGAGGAGAGGGAGTGGGGGTGGAGGAGAGGGAGTGGGGGTGGAGGAGAGGGAGTGGGGGTGGAGGAGAGGGAGTGGGGGTGGAGGAGAGGGAGTGGGGGTGCAGGAGAGGGGGTGGGGGTGGAGGAGAGGGAGTGGGGGTGCAGGAGAGGGAGTGGGGGTGGAGGAGAGGGAGTGGGGGTGGAGGAGAGGGAGTGGGGGTGCAGGAGAGGGAGTGGGGGTGGAGGAGAGGGAGTGGGGGTGGAGGAGAGGGAGTGGAGGAGAGGGAGTGGGGGTTGAGGAGAGGGAGTGGGGGTGGAGGAGAGGGGGTGGGGGTGGAGGAGAGGGAGTGGGGGTGCAGGAGAGGGAGTGGGGTGGAGGAGAGGGAGTGGGGGTGGAGGAGAGGGAGTGGGGGTGGAGGAGAGGGAGTGGGGGTGGAGGAGAGGGAGTGGGGTGGAGGAGAGGGAGTGGGGGTTGAGGAGAGGGAGTGGGGGTGCAGGAGAGGGGGGGGGGGGTGCAGGAGAGGGAGTGGGGGTGGAGGAGTGGGGGTGGAGGAGAGGGGGTGGAGGAGAGGGGGTGGAGGAGAGGGAGTGGGGGTGGTGGAGAGGGAGTGGGGGTGGAGGAGAGGGAGTGGGGGTTGAGGAGAAGGAGTGGGGTGGAGCAGAGGGTGTGGGGGTGGAGGAGAGGGAGTGGGGGTGGAGCAGAGGGGGTGGGGGTGGAGGAGAGGGAGTGGGGGTGGAGGAGAGGGGGTGGGGGTGGAGGAGAGGGAGTGGGGGTGCAGGAGAGGGGGTGGGGGTGGAGGAGAGGGGGTGGGGGTGCAGGAGAGGGGGTGGGGGTGCAGGAGAGGGGGTGGGGGTGGAGGAGAGGGGGTGGGGGTGGAGGAGAGGGGGTGGGGGTGGAGGAGAGGGGGTGGGGGTGCAGGAGAGGGGGTGGGGGTGGAGGAGAGGGAGTGGGGGTGGAGGAGAGGGGGTGGGGGTGAAGGAGAGGGGGTGGGGGTGGAGGAGAGGGAGTGGGGGTGGAGGAGAGGGGGTGGGGGTGAAGGAGAGGGGGTGGGGGTGGAGGAGAGGGAGTGGGGGTGGAGGAGAGGGGGTGGGGGTGAAGGAGAGGGGGTGGGGGTGCAGGAGAGGGAGTGGGATGTGTGTTGTGCTTGAGGCCTGCATTGTTCTTGGTGCCGAATCCCAGCAGGTGCACCTGGGTCGGGTGGTGGGGGGGCAGGAGGGGAAGATGAACCTGTCCGGCTGCTCGCGCGCGTTGCGTGGCGGCTGCACCCCAGGAGGGAGCGGGCGTCCTGAGCAGCATCGGCGGCGGCGCGTCCTGAAGCGTGCCCTGACGGCGTGGGGCTGCTGCATTGATTTAACGACCTTGGCGCTAATTACAGGGGTGCACGCGCCGTGCGCCTCCTCCCACAAGGCAGTCCCCCTCCCGCCCTTCTCCGCCTGAGCTTCACCCGCTCCTTCACACCCCCCTCTGCTCTGGGGGGGGGGCAGGGTGGCTCAGAGAGTGAGGGGAAGATGGAGGAAGAGGAGGCGTCTGGTTGTGTAGGGGGGGGGGGGGTTGGCAGCAGAGACTGAGCGGGGAGGCGAGTGGGAGGGGAGCTGCAGTTTGCGGAGCGTGTCGTGGGTGGCGGGCGTCACCAGCGAGCAGAGTGCCGGGAGACGGCCCGGCAAGAAGGATCACCACCACCACCACCACGCGTCCTGCGCCCATGCTTGGGCGATTCCTCCCCGTGCATCATCCGCGTCACGGACGTGCCAGCTGGGGGCACTCGAGTCTCTGTAGCCAGACACCCCTCCGCCCTCCCCCGTCCTCGAGTCTCCTTACAAAGCGGAGTAGGGGGGGGAGTGGGGGGGGGGGCAGCGCGACGGGATAACGAGCCCATTCAGAGGCTCGCCAGCCTGGCCCCCCAAACCAACGCCAAACCTCCCCCTACCCCCTCCCCAAACTACCAGCGGAGCACACAAAACCCTGTGCGGTCTCCGTTCGTCCGACCCGTCACCGTCGTCGTCTGTGTGCCGCGTGGAGGCCCGCGTGCGCGCCGCGTGCGTGCCGGTGTTGTTGCGCGGCGGGCGCGGCGCGGAGGCGGTCTCCTCCGCGATTTTAACGAAGCTCCCTCGGCCGTGCCGTTTAATTGCCGCGCGATTTCGGGGGACGCGCAGACGTGGGGGGGGGGGGGGGGTTGGTGGGGCTGGAAATTAGCTGCCGCCTTCTGCCTCGCCCGCCCGCCGCTCGCTGTCAGGTGGCGGACACGCGCCGCCGTGCGCGCCGCGTAATTTCCAGCTCGTCTCATTAGCGGCGGCGGCATTGCCCCACCCCTCCCACCACCTTCCAGCCTCCCACTCTTCCCCTGTAAACGTGAGCACCAGGAGCCGCTCGTGACGCTGGCCAGCCGGCGGCTCCCGGCGAGCTGCCCCACGGCACTCGTCTCATTCTCCCACGTTGGGAGCGTGCACGGGGGGGACGCTGGGGAGAAACGCGTCCGAAGTGCGCCTCTGTGCGCGCTTATCTCGCCGTACGCGCAGAGAGCGTTACGAGCCCGGCGACACGACTTCCATTCTTGGCCACGGCCACCGTAAGTGGCGAGTGTTATCCGACACGATCCTGGGTCTCTCCTAGGTTGACTCAGCCTTCAATCAATACCTGTTGCGGGGAGTGGAGACGGCACTGGGACACGCCGCCGCCTCATGCGCCGTGCCGTCCTTAATAGGTGCTCGCTAACAGCACTTTCCCCAGCATTGTGTCGGCGAGATGGGGGGGATTGTTGTATGTCTGTGTATACTCTAAGTAAAATAAATAACTTAAAGTTCTTCATTCCACTGCTGGATGAAAGCCTCCCACACAGTGCCGGTGATGGGGGTCGTTTGTCCATTCTTCACCGTGCTGGTCAGAAACATGTGAAAACCAAAAAATCGTTGAATTTGGGCTGTGGCAATTATGGCCCAGAGGTTGATCGGCATGTCTAATGGGGGGCAGGGTTAGCCTAGAATTCTACATAGATCGAAGTCCGCCGAGTGTGACGCTATAGCCATTAGAAAACGGGCAAAGCCCACTGTCAGTTACCACATATAAATCTACATAAACAGATGGGGAATGTAGAATGGAAATCTGTAAAAGTTAATGTGGCAAAAAATCACATCATCATGGAAAATATTAAATTGCAATGCATTGTCTCAAGGATACGAGCTGTTTATGCCTTGGGCATTTATATATATATATATTTTCTTTCTGCTTCTAGCCTCGCGTAGGATCATCTACAAACTGTTGAAAAAGCAATTAGCAACCACGTCGAGATTGGTCAAGTTTTTTTTGTTGGTGGGGGCGGGGGGCGGGATCTCTTGCGAACGTTCCGGCGATGTTTTTGAGCCCCGCACGCCGTCGCACCCTCAAGCTGCACGTTCCCCCCTCTAGGCAATTATCGGCTGCAGGATCCTCGCTCGCTCGCTCGCTCACTGGCTCATCCTCGCTCGCTCATCCTCGCTCTCATCCTCGCTCGCTCATTCTCGCTCGCTCATTCTCGCTCGCTCATTCTCGCTCGCTCATTCTCGCTCGCTCATTCTCGCTCGCTCATTCTCGCTGGCTCATCCTCGCTCGCTTATTCTCGCGTGATCGCCCGCTTATTAATGACGGGGCCTCGCCAAGCGCCGGAGCTGTTGGGTTTATAAAGTAAAACAATAATAACAAGAATAATAATAAATGGAAACCCTGGGAACACAGGGAACTGCGGAGGCTTTGAAATTGGATGTTCCCGAATCCATTTCTCATTTCCTGTGTTTTGGACAAAGGTTTTGTTACATCAAAGATTCGACGTGTATTTCGTTATGCGAGGAGCGGCGGTTGGCTCGGTGGATTCCCCACCGCGCTACGATTCCCCGGCCGTGGCTAACAACAGTGGTGAGCAATATCTCCCAACGGGGTCCCAGGGTCCAACCGGCGTGGTGAAGTATGGTCAAACAACGATTGCCTTGATAGTACAGGATATTGACGAAGGGATGCGAGTTATTATTATCATTATTGAAATGTATTTACCGATAGATGTTATTGCAGTATGCTCGTAATTATACTATGCAAAAAGGGAGAGCATGCCCAAGCTCTTGAGAGGCTGCAGTGATCGGGTGGAATTATAATTGTGCCCGATGACCTCCACTGCTTACCGGGTTCGACAAATCTGCACGGATCAGACAAGGCCTCATCACAACAACACCGTTCCGGCAGGCGTCCCGCGCCGCTGCGATGTTCCTGCTCCGTGGAGAATAAGTCTGAGGCACCTCTGACGTCAAACACGTAATCTCCTTAACGCGCCGGGCTAAGTTGCACTCCGCGTGAACCACATGGCTTCATAAACCACCAGGAGCCGACTGACCAACGGTCGCTCGTTTGAAAGATCTCTGAAATAGACTTCCATTTTTGAGCCTAATCTTTACATTTTCATATTAACAAGAATAATAATAATTCTAAGCCCTTTTTCCAGTCTACTGCTGGATGAAGGCCTCACAATGCCGCGTCGGTTGTGGGCGTTTGACCATACTTCACCGTGCTGGTCAGTGCAGTATGGTGAAGGGGGGGCCCCCAAAACTAGTTCAGAAATCACACGCCACCGATGTTGGCCGTGGCTGGGAATCAAAATCGTTGGGTTCATGGCGCAGCGCGTGGTCCACTGCCGTGACATCATCACCGCTCCACCCCACGTGTTTGCCCCATACGGACATAAACCGTCGCGGATTAGGGGCACGCTTGCTGTTTGTCGTCCGACTGCGCACGTGCAGGTTCCACACGTTGGACTCCCCAGGTGGAGACGGATGCTTTCGATGGATTCTGAGAGATGGTGATGGCTTGGGGAGGAAGCCTCCATGCAGCAGTTGATAGATCACGGCTGATGGTGACTTTACCAGATATATTCTGCCCATGTTTGGTCCGCTGTCGGGGGCTGTTTCATGCCGCGTAATTGTTTGTTACTCAAACTCAAATGATTTGCTGCCTTTATCTTTTTATGGCATTGACATGCGTGGAAAGTATTTTAATGACATGCGTATTATTTCTTGATATTTGGCATAATTATATCAATTACTGTACTGTGAACATGTAATTGTAAGAGCTGTTTAATATCGCAAGGTTTTTCTTACAACTGAGATTTCATACCTGAAACACTTCTAATGCAACCAAGATGACAGAAGAGTAAGGCAGACTCCAGGTAGCTCTCTTCACCAAGACTGCCACCTTCCTGAAGGCAAAATAAAAACATAAAAAACCGTACCTCCGTAAAAAACGCGCAATTCTCACGACTCTACGTTATTCCACACACTTTATCCGCCGAGCACCGCGACAAGGAAAGACCATCACAGGTCGCCTGCAGAGAAATCTTTGACACTCCGGACACAGCGATGGGGTTAGCATCGCTTTCCTCAAACATTGAGCGCCTGGCGTCTATGGGACATCGTTGCCGCCCTCCCTCTCGGCTCAACGTTTGAGAAACCCGTCCGGGCGGGCGGGCGGGCGTGACGCCGGCCCCTGGCGCGCGTGGGAGGACAGTGCTGCCGCGGCGCTCACTTCTTTCCGTACCCCGCAGCCAGCAGTCAGGACCAAGGGCATACGGGCGTTCATCGTCAGGCTTGACCTTCGCCGGCGCAGGTGAAGCGGCGTGATTTTTGGGATGAGTTTCAGTCGCCGTGTGGATCGCCGCCCGTTTCGCTCGCACCCTCGGAGGGGAGCAGGAGGAGGTGGCGGCGGCCGTCGCTGTGCGGCGAACGTGTCGCGGCTTGCTCCCTGCGCCTCGTGATCCCGTCACGAATCGGGGGTCACGATTTCAAGAATATATATTTTTTCCGGACTCATTTGTAGATTTTCTGCTCTTTTCTGTTTCGTTTGTACAGTTTTGTTTGCTCCGTCAGCCTACAAATATAGTTGGTATGTAATTTGCATAAATAATCGTCTTTCTCATCCACATCACCACGTATTGGGTGGAGTGGTTTGTGCAGTGGTTAGCGCACTGCGTTGTGAACCCGGCGACTTGAATCCGATTCCTGGCCATGGCCAATACCAGTGGCGAGCGATACCTATCCATCATTACAAAGCGACTATGCAGTCAGTTTTTTAACAATCACATTTTGGACCTTCACTCGGTATTTCTGCTCAGCACCTTTGTTATGCCAGGTCCGCGGATGATTGATTGATGCTGCAGGCCCTGTTTTGCAGCGCCAGTCCCCGTAATCCAATGAATTTTAATTATCGCAGTGTCTCCCCTATAATGTTTTTGTCAAAGGTGTTAATTCTGGACTTTTGAACAGCCCATCTCACCCATCAAAGATGCCCCAGAGATTGCAGCAAATGCTCCACTGGAACAAAATAAGGCCTTTTGATGTACGTGAAAGGCAAAAAAAAAATGACAATTTGAGCGACGTAATTTTTTTAAATAATGTATATGTATCAAGTCAGTGTTACGTGTCTCTGTGCCCAAACCAGCATTATAGTGGCACATATTTCTACTTTCAGCCCTGCACCGATGGTGCAAATTCCACAATTTCCAGTGCCAGGACCAGTCTCTCCAATAGGACAATGAACGTTGACCAGGATTCAAATGAATACGTGAATCGAATTTTCCAAATACTCCCTGAGCTTTAAAAATTCCATGCAGAAAACATATTGCGTAAGGATCTCTTAAAACGTCTGGCGCTCGAATAAAAATAAGAATTTCAACTTTGCTCTGCACAGGGTGGCACAGAACGTTGGCTGCAGGCCAAAGGCTGCAACGCCTCGAACTGCCAGGGGTTTAAAAACACAAATACCGAGAGAGAGATTGCTTCGCGGCGAAACGACAAGGCCAAATGTCTGCCAGCAAGCGGAAACGAGTGGATAATTTTTTAGCCGTGGCTAAATTGACAGTATCCTGAAATGTCGCTAACCAACATATATTTAATATTCACTTATTATTTATGTTGTTATATATATGCGTGAGATAAAGCATGCCAGTTTTGGTGGAACACTGTACAATCCTCTGGACAGTTCAGTCGTCACTTTTTTTTTTAATGCTCTCTCGATCTGCCTTCCTCTCAACAGATGCCCCTCTTCATGGCCAATGCCATCGCGTGGATTATCACGGGTTTTTTTGTTGTGTTTTCTTTCTTTCCAGGACACCCACCTCGATTGTCTAAACATTTCCTCCATTAGCATTAACCGGGCTCAGCAGGCACTTGTCCCAACGCAGCCACCGCGGTTCATTGTTCATAAACCCCTGGGGCCCAGCGGGTGGAGGATGTAGGAGAAGGCCCTGGGACGACCGTGGGCGGTGGTGGAGAGCTGGGGGTAGGGGCGGTGGGAAGCATTGGGGGCCGGGGGTTTTGAATCCCAAGTGGGAATCTCTGATGAGGTCCCCAACCACTTGCAAACACTTTTCCCTGCAGCTGTAAACACACACACGCACACGCGCGTGTGTGCGATATTGTATATATATTTTTATATATAGTGTTTGAGCGACCATAGCCCCACGCGCTAGCGGCTCGTCCGTGGCTGCGAGGTTTTTTTGCCGGCTTTGTGAACTCCCGCTATGGAGTAGGGATATCCAGTGAACTCCGTTTCGGGTTTTCCACCCAAGATATCCGCGTGGCCTACCAGCAGAACAGGTCTGGTGATAGCCCGGCAGTAGTAGTGGCGGCAGCGGCAGCAGCCACTCGTGCATTCAGCATCGCCTTTTTCCCGATGTACAAATTCATTAATCCACCCGCTCATTCGTCAGTCAGCTGTAATTACAAAATCCGAGCCAGAGTTCACTGCCGACCTTAGCTGGAGTTGTGTCCCTGTGGTGCCGGGCCCCGTGGTTTGTAATGTGCATAACAAATACGGCAGTGCGCCGTTTAACCAGGAAAGGTCCTTGAAGTTGTTAGAATGTTTACAATGGGGTCCTGAAAAGAAACGAATACTTATATATTTATTACTGCCCGTTGTTAATCCGCTAATGGATGAAGGTCTACCCGTGCCACGTTGGTCACAGGGGTTGTTTGACCATACTTCACCACGCTGAGCAGGAGCGGGTTAGTGACCGGGGCTGCAACGGGCTCAGTTCAGATGTCACTCGCCACTGGTGACACAGTGCGCTAACAAATGCGCCACCACTCCACCCCTATACCATCATAATTTTACTTCATTTCTCAAGGTGAGACCTCAAAAAGGTGATTCTCTTGCTAGGGTGCTGGGGTCAACAGGCGACTGGACCCACAGCGCGATTGCAGAGCTAAAATAGAGAGCTGGGACAGATGAATTCCGAAGGTCTCCCAGCTCAACAATCTTGAACAAACTTAAAAAAATTTCAATTGTCTTTTTTTTCTGCTGCTGCTGCCGTACACATACTGAGTGTGCGTGCGTGGATAAAAGCGTGTGCAGCCGTGGAGATGAGGCCGGCTTGGCTGAGCTTTAATCAAATTAACACGAATCCTGCCACCGCCGCCGCTGCTGCTGCTGTTGCCGGCTTGGCGTGCTGAGGTGTGGCCGTAATTCGGTTCGGGCTGGCGGGGGGTGGGGGTCACTGACACAGTCAGCGCCTCGCCTCGGCTTTTAATCATCAGCTTCTCAGGCGAGCGTCGCGGGGGGGTGGCGTAGGGTGGGGTGGGGTGCGGTGGAGGCAGCGTAAATGGGGCCGGGTGGATGGGGAGGCACGGGTTAGGGATGGGGTGCGGAGGGATGGGGAGGCACAGGGAAGGACGGGGGGGAGGCATGGGGAGTGTGGGTGTTAGGATGGACGAGGGGGTGGGTGATGTGGCACTGAGCCGGGCTGGGTGGTGGGGAAGAGAGAACATGAGAGAGACACAGAGAGAGAGGGAGGAGTGTGTGTACCGTGCATGTTTGAGTCTGCCAAGGGCAGGTTTTTTTTGGCAACGGTGCAATGCTCCGGGCAGGAATATACGGAGCTGACGTGCCCACGTTTACAGCCCACCATTGGATGCAGACTTTCCCACGGAGTGCCGGTAATGGAGGTTGTTTGAGACCATACTTCACCACGCCGGTCAGCGCAAGTTGGGGAGGAGGGTGGGGGCTAGGAGCGGTTCGGATACAACGCGTCATTGATGCCAGCCGTGGCTGAGAATTGAACTCCGGTGGCCGGGCTCACAGCGCCACCGCTCTCCCACTGTGCCGCGTCTGAACTCGACCATGTGCATTGAGAGCTCTGCTCGCGGCAGCAATTTGCTTTTGAGCGTGCGGGGCATTCGAGGGGCATACCCATCATTGCCCTTCAGTAGCTAAGAAGCAACGATTCTCGCACGGCGCGTGAGGAGGTGCCAATGACGTTGGGGGCACTCAATTATTGGAAGGCTGCAGTGGGGCGCCCCCCCCCCCCCCAGGTTGATGGCAGTCAATTGTACGTGACGCTCGCCACGGAGATGGAGCCAGGGCTCCGTGCCTCCACGATGTGCCCTCTCTCCGCTGCCTGGCCCCACACCAACACAATCGCCTGGGCAATGGCCAAAGCCCATTGTTCCATCCCTGTACAGGCACCGACTCCCACGGCGACACGCTCACCCACACACGCCCGAGTCTTGATTAGCCGCACACGTTCAGCTCCACGTTTCTCTTACGCTGGCTGCTGCGATTTTTTCGGAAGCGCAAGTGAGATTCACAGCAAATCCAATAGCGTGGCGCGTGAATTATAAACTGGCGGTGATGAGCAATTGCTGAGAAATGTGCGTCGTCTTACAGAATGAACTGCTGCATAGAGTCATGTGTCGCGGGCTACGTTGGTGAGTCCTCAGGAAAAGACAACCCAAGCCCGGAATTCCTGAGCGTCTTCAAATGTGAGGATGCAAATTATCCTCATTCGCGGTTGACAATGCGTCTTCCTCTTGCGCCGCATCTGGCAGTTCACAGGAAGCTGTAGGACGCGTGGCTTTAGGGGACCTCATTCAAATCCTATAATCAATGCAGCTGGCTGCTGCTGGTCATTCCTTTCCAGGAGTCACATGCTCAGGAATCCTATGACGTGACATGAACATTGCATTAAGATTTTTACTCCATTTAGCTAATTTGCAGCAGAGCACGGGAGAAAGTGTAGCGTGTGAATAAAGAAAAATCACCGAACGTGATCTCAGAATGCGATCTGTAATATTTCCTTCTGCGGGCCGCTCTCTCACGTGGGGTTGCACTGCTCTGCCAGAGTTCTGAACGGACACTTCATGACACATCGCGAAAAAGACAGAAAACAACAACGCAGTGTGGAAACACGCTTCCGCATGCAACAAGCATGCTGGTGTTCTAGGGCCTTAAGATTCTGCGCACAGCAGCAGAGGCACGAGCCGTTCCACAAACCCACGCGTCCGCCGCCGCAGCACGCGGCCGTGGAGAGGAATCCGCGATTGGCCGGCTGCGCTGTCACGTTCCCAGCCGAGTAAGGCGCTTTGATTTCCTGCTCCTCCTGTCCGCCGTGGTATTTGGCAGCGCAGTTTTGCGAACGCGGTGGGGGGGGCGGTGCGGTGGGGTGGGGGTGACATCGCGCCACGCCGGCGCCTCTGACCCATTTATCGGTCACGTGGCAGCACCGGGCGACTGTGACAAAGCCCCTCTGCGGAATCGCTCGCGCGCCCCGCCTGACTGAGAGGGATGGGGGTGCCGCCGCGGTCGATGAGGCCGCGGCGACGCGTCCACGGGAATTGCGCGATTGATTCGGGCGACCGGGACCTCCGGTTTCACTTCCCGGCCACGAGGCGCGACGAGCCGAATTTATTCGCGGATGGATTTCGGGAGAGCCGCGCGTGCCGGATGAAGGTCTCCCCGGTGCCGTGGCAGCTATGGGGATTGCTTGACCGTACTTCATCATGCTGGTCAGCACTGGGATGGTGAAACGGGGCCCACAACTGGTTTGGATCACCCACCAGTGGTCAGGAATGAAATTTCAGGTCGCCGGTTTCATAGTCCCGTGTGAGAAAGCCCCGTGTGAGAAAGCACTGCGCCGCGCAACTTTACTTTTCAAGGGAGAGGCATGAAATGATGCACTGGCTAGAATTGAAATGGACACACGAATCGAATTTTGCGGATGATAATTTATTATTTTAACTTGCACACTTTTCCGTCTCGTGCAGTTGGTTCTCACACCCCTGCAGCCACTTAGAGGCATTGCTGTACATTCATCACAACAATGGCGGCCACGTTTAAATCGTTACCCCCAATTTGTGACAATTAAAAAGGTCGGGGTTAAGTAATCCTGCCGAGAAGCACTTCTCGAGAGTCCGTTGAAATTTCCGATGAAATTGGCGAACTGCGCGCGCGGTCAGCGCCCCTGGCGGAGTCGTCGGTCCTCGCCGCGAGCGGTTATCTCGGCACCGCCCCTCGCCCCTCGCTCGCCAAGCAGCCGCTGGGGATTTGTGGCAGTGGCGAGCGACGTCCAAAGGGATCGTTGCCGGGCCAACCTTTCAACACCCCGCGCTGCTGACCCCAGGGTGGTGAAGTACGGCAAGGGGCCATCCATTTAGTACGTACGCATGGAGAAGGGTTAACCCAAATGCTTACGCTTGCATATGGGGGGGGTTTACTATGTACGTAAGCATAGGTGGTGGACTATCAGTTTGCTTAAACGCGTTAATATTATTATCCTTGATTGTTTCTGCGTGGATTAAATATCGGCCGTTCTATAGGATTCGGGGTGGGGGGGGTGTGCGTCAGGCATACGTACGCAGGTGGGGGGGGTGTAAAAAGTCTGTGTGCGTATGGGGGGGGGGTCAAGTTTTGACAGATTTTTGCGTACTACTAAAAAAATGGATCCCCGTAACAGGCACGGGGAGGAGGGATACATTGCAAGCGGTGGATTGACAAACGGTTGCAAATAAGTGTGGGCCGGGGAGCAAACGGGGCCCCTGTGTTCCCAGCCACGTCGAACGACCGCGCGTGGCGTGTGGACACGCGACGCGCCCCTATCGCCGTTTAGATTTTATTTCGCGAGGGCCCCAACAGCCTCCTCCCTGTGCAGGTCGCAGTCAGGACACCATTTCACTTCTCCATAAAATGGGTCAATAAGTTTATTTTTAGCCTCCAGGCTCCCAGTTCCCTATCGGTCCGGCAAATGATTTCTGCCGTAGCACCTGTTTGCTGCTCAGCTGAGTGTGGTGGAATTAAACTAAAGATAATGTCGTTGTTGTTGTTGTTGTCGTCCTGAGCTTCGTCGTTAATCGCGGGACGCTTTTCTTGTGAGGCCACCGCGGCCGTCTACCACGGGGGCGACTGTGTGCACGCGTTTCCCCCGTCTTGTGGGGAACGGAGGTGCAGCGATTAGCGCTACGCTGCGCTACCAACCCGGCGGCCCGGGTTCGATTCCCGCTCACGGCCACCACCAGTGACGATTATCTGAACCGGTCTTGGGCCTCCCCTAGGTCGACTCAGCCTCAAATTTGTACTTTGTGCGGTGTGTAAATATCGCCACTTGGGAGATGTGGCAGCCTTCGTAGGTGCTCGCTAACGGCGCTTGCTCCATACACTCTGTTAAAGGCTGCAATATCTTTGTCTTTGCCCCCCCCCCCATCACCGGCGTTTCCCGACATGGCCCCCCACTAGCGTAGCAGCCCTGCCTGCGACGACCCAGCGCAGGGTCGGGGACAGGAGGACCTCAAGGCCGGATCCTTGCACCACCGGGACCTTGGGCGAAGTTCCACGGCTTGGAGAGGCCTTCATCCCATAGTGCATCGATCGTGACTGACGATGATGATTGACGATGATGATGATTGATGATGATGATGACGTTCCGCCCCCATGCCCTCGTTCCTCCCTCAGTCCCCGCACAGGGGCATGGTGGCGGCCGCGGCTGCCGTGGCGGTGGTGGCGGCCGGATACGAGCTGCGGCGTCGGGAGGCGGTGGCCGCGGTGGCCGCGGTGGCGGCGGTGGCGGCGGTGGCGGACGACGCGTCGCCCGTGCGTGGCGGGGACGACGACGACGACGAGCACGACGAGGACGCGGAGAGGATGGGCGACGTCGAGGGCGCCGACCCCGAGAGGCTCAAGGCCTTCAACGTGAGTCTCCTGCCCGCTCGCTGGCCCGCTCGCTGGCCCGCTCGCTGGCCCGCTCGCTGGCCCACTCGCCCGCCCGCTCGTGCCCCCCACTCACCCCGACCCTCCCCTTTCCCGCTGAGTTCCTCCAACGGGGTGACCGTCACGGCGCGATTAGGCAGGGCTACAGAGGACGATCCTGAAACTGAACAGGAGCAGGGTGTTGGCGGCACGGATGGCTGGGGGATGGAAGTTCCAGACTATGGGGGCAGGGGGGGGGGGGGCAGCGGAGGAGGATGAACGTTACCTCCCACTTGTGCCGCCGACATCCCATGATGTGCCACACATTCCTAGCCCAGCGTCACTGCAATCCCACCTCCTCGAACCTCTTTATCGTCAAACTCTAATGATGTGTGAGCTCACTGAACACGACGCCACCCCCATCCCCTTCCTTTCCAGTCCTCGTTCTTTGATTTCAGATGCCTTCCTTTCCCCCGTGCTGTTTATTCCATCGCTCGCCTTGACAAAAAAAAAATAACGTCGCAAGAAGAATGAAGCCACGACGATCGTGAATTCCCAGCAGCCCCTATCGGCTGCGGCGCGGTGCATACGGACGCTCGCTTGTCGCGCGCCACATTCCGTGCCGTCAGGACGGACACGCGAACGTCCCGCGTAGGCGCGTGCGTGTCGCGCGCCGTCTCCGCAGGACGCTTTCACAAACACTTTAGCACAAAACGGCGAACGGAAATTTTCACTTCCCCCTCTCTCGGAGCGAGCTCCGAACGGTAGCGGCGGCGGCGGCGATTCGCGGCGCGGGCGACAGCATCGGCTGCAGCCCCCGGGAGCCGCGCGGCGGAAATTAGAAAGGAGCTGCGTCGTCGCGGGATGGGTGGCGAGAAAAAGAGGGGGGGGAGAGAGATGGGGGTGGAGGGGGAGGGGAGCGGGTGGCTGGGCCGGGGGCCGACGGGGAGGGTGGGGGGAGTTGCTGCTGCTGCTGCGGACGAGCGAGGAGACGACAGCGTGGGGATTGAGGGGGACAGGAGATGGAGGGGCGGGGGTGGAGGGGGTGAGGTGGCAAGGAGGGGCGGGGAGGAGGAGGTGGTGGTGGTTTTAGAGGCACAAAGGAAATTTTTTTTTTACAGCAGCCGTCTATCACCCTTATCAGTGAGGAAGGCTGGCAAATTATTGGGATGGAAATGAGCCGTGTGGCCTGGCCTCCGCCGCCGTGCCATCGCTCCGCGCGCATCGAATGTGGCTTAATTGTGTGGCTGCTCCGCACGCATCAGGGGAGCCGTGCGGTAATCTGCTCCTCGCTCGCTCGCTCCCCGCTTCCACTGCCGCCGCCTCCGCCGCTCTCTCCTCTCGTTAAACGGGGAGCTTAATTTAAATAAAGTGTTATCTGCAGCTACCTGTGGTCTTTTCTTAGCCTTGGCCGCACGCCACACCGGACGCGACCCGGGATAATTATTTATTTCCAACGTTATTTATTTTTTTTTCGCTTTTTTTTTCTCACAATTAATTTAGCTTTGGGAATGTTTCATTTCGTTCCGTGATTAGAGCCACACTTTTAGTGCCATTAATTTCCTTGTGAAGCGGCGTTGATTTCCTTGTGCGGCTTCATTAACGCATTCAATTCGTCGTCCTTTCACCGGCCGAGAGCGCAGAAAGATGTATTACCCCGCGTGAAAGCGAGGGACCTTGGCTTGCTGTGGTTAAACGGGGGAAGTTGCACGCGCTTTAAAAGTCACGCGTTCACAGTTTCATTCCACATACCCTAGCGAATTAAAGATTATGGAGCCACGTAAGGAAATGTCTTCACGGTAGCGGATCAATGCAGAGTCACTCAGTGCTGCCCGTGGATTCACACACTCGCTGGAGGACACCACTGCAAGTTGTGTACGTGACACCATCGTCGCCATGTTTTATCCACTGCTGGATGGGGGCCTCCTCGGTCACCGCATCGCGCGGCGCTTTCAGGTGCACTTCTGTGGCCGTCTGGAACGCTCTTCCTTCCGATATTAAATCACCTACATTGAAAAGTTATTTCTTTACAACTGCTTTTTGTGTTTCGTTTGATGTCCTTCCCCAGCATCTCCGATTAGCACTGTTGGCTACGTACGGTGCGAAAAAACTTTTACATACCATACAAACAGTCATCATCTCTCACAGTCTCGCCATGCAAGGATCTGTCTCACGACTCCAGCTTCTGCACGCAAGACACTTTCATTGCTCCATCTCCACAGTATACGTTCTATTGTTATTGTTTTCGTTATTATTCCGTGGCGCGTTCCCTCCTCTGGCTGAGTCTCCGTTGCTATTCTCGTGATCTTCGGCCATCGTCTCTTCCAGCGCCGTGCCCAGCCCCAAGCCCACGTAATGTTCTTGTCAGTCGCTACGATGTCTCCAACTTGCATACTTGACAATGCTGGAGGCTAATTAACGCCGTGCGTGTGCGTGTGCGTAGCATTGTCCCCTCACCGCTGTTTAGTCAGGGCTTTGTTTAGCACCCAGTGCCAGGAAAATGTAAATAGGTTGTTATTGTTCGGGAAAAATGGAAGGAACCGGATAGAGATGAAGACCTCGCAGAGACCGTCTTGACGACGACACGAAGAGATCGGTGCCAGAAACACGTGGCCACTGCTTGAGCATATTGCCACAAGGCGGAGAGGAGAGTAGAAACAACAAATGGCGACATGTGCAGTGGACACCTTACGAGCTATCCGCCCCATTGATCGTGACGATGACGGTGATGTTTAGCCGCCGCTCCGGTGTTGGTGCCGTCGGGCCCGGCACTCGCTGAGCGGCAGTCGGCCCGTCTCGCTCGGCCGCCTTCAGTCGTTTCCTCAAACATCGTCTGGCTTCTCCCGCAGCGGTACATCTCGAAACTTCCCGCGAGGGTGCGAGGGGGGTGGACTAGATATTTCAAGCTTAATAGAGGTTTCAATTTTTTGTGGGGTTAGTTCGCGTAAATATATAAATGTGTCGTTAAAACCCGCCACCACCCGACACAGCCAACTAGTAAGGGTTGTCACGTAAACAGAACGTGGCCAATTCGTCACGAGTACAGCACTAACCGGTGTGTTGGAGAGCCAAGCCACAACATTTACAATCTGAGTACGACGTTTTGCCAGAAATTACAACCAGCTTCATCAGGCGACAGCCACATTTGTGGAGAAGTCCGCCTGTCTCGTTCCTTACGTCGAGGCGCAGACGTGGTGACCACGCTTCTGCGCTCTTGTGCAACGTGGGGCGGGGGGATTAATGAGTCAACGTACAAAAAAAACCTCTTATGGATGATATTGGTCGCGAAAGCCTACGTGTTAAACTATTTCAAGCTTGTTCAATCGGGCCCAATATTAATAGCAAATATAAAACATTAATTGTATCTCCTCTGGTAAAAATCAATAAAATACCAATTCTTGGGGGTCTCCAGGGGGGGAGATGGCCCCCCACGTCCCCCCCCCCCCGATCCGCCACCGCTCTGCCGGAAGCCCGCACCGAGCGACCCTGTCTGCCGCGTGCCTGCCGGTCCTCGTATCTGCACGCGCGACGCTTAATTGGGGTACGGGCCAATTAACGTAATTAGCACGAGATGTCGGGCGGGGAGCCGCGACGGCGGGCGTGCGGGAGGGCGCGTGGGAGGAAGCGCCGTCGTCGCGCCCAGCGACGATGCACCTCGTCGAAGGCGCACCGCTCTGCGCCGCCCGCAGAGATCAGCAAAACAAATCGTCCTCGTCGGGCCACGGTCAATCCACCGCTGGATGAAGGCCTCCCCTGCTTTGCCTTCATCTCTCACGGTCCCGCGATGTCAAAAAAATCCGAGCGGCCTGCGTTGGAGCTGATTCCATCTCCGCAGTGGATGTGCCCTTGGGCGCGTTCCCTCCTTTAGCTGTCAAATCATAATGACAATAATCGTCTTTAGCCAGGAGAGCATCCGAGTCTCAAGACTCTTTTTGAGGAGGGTCCCGCTATATTGTGGGCGCTGCAGTGGCTAGGAGATGTTAACTACCTCGTCTGGTATGCAGGACGTCGTGTGTTCGATCCCGACCCTGCTGCTGTATATTTGGAGTTTGCGTGTCTCTCTCTCTCCCTGTGGGTGCGTGGATTTTCCTGGCGTGAGGCTAAGCGTTGGGGGTTGCTCTGCATGCGACCGCCACAGATGTTCGTCCGTCTCTTTGTGGACGAGAACCTGGACCGCATGGTGCCCATCTCCAAGCAGCCCAAGGAGAAGGTGCAGGCCATCCTCGAGTCGTGCCACCGCCAGTTCCCCGAGTTCCAGGAGCGAGCCCGCAAGCGCATCCGCACCTACCTCAAGTCGTGCCGCCGCCTACGCAAGAACGGCCTCGAGCTGGTGAGCGCGCCCACTCGCAATTCCTCCGCCCCCCTCTCCGCCCGCCCGCCCATTTATTTTCCCTTTGCAGCGAGTGCCCGCTGGTGGTTCAACGTACCCCTGTCACTGACATCGCTGAGTACGGCCCAGGACTTTGTTTCGCATGGCCCATGGCCACGCTCTGCGCTGCACAGTTGGAAGGAGGAGGCATGCCAACGCTCCACAAGGCCTCAGGATGTCGCAATTCAGTAGCAAATCAACCTTAAATTTAACATCTGATCGGTTGCTCTATATCGGCCCCACGGGAGGATTAAAAAAGCCGATGAATTCGGGCCCAGCCTGATCAGAGTTTGGCGTCAACCGGTGTGTGGATGCCTGCCAACCGTTTGTATGTGTAGTGGGTTCCACGGAGGCAGACACTTCTAACTTGCAGGCAACACGTTTATCACACAGCCCAACGGGGCTAACAACATGAACGTACACTCTAGACCCTAACAGTTTAACGACTCTACTTTAACCGGGTACCTACATAACCGAGTCAGTCAGTAACGGCCTGACTGACCCACGATGCCAAACAAAGACCGAAGATTGAAGAAACGTAGCACCGAGGGTTGATTCCAGAGAACAGCCCCGCTCAGCTCACACGATCCCCCTTCTCATCCCCTGAGCGTGGCCTTGCTCCGCCCTCGGCCACGCCCCTTTTGAGATCTTCCCAGAAGGCTCTGGGACCTCACATCACATGTCCCCTCGGTCCCCTTCTGCCCCCCCCCGTCCTTATCCTCTCCTGGTCATGTGCCCTCTCGGGTTCACCCAGCCTGTCTCGTATGCCACACGTACTCTGGTGACAGAGAGAGGCTCTAAGACGCACAGTTACATTCTTCTCATAGTGTCTAGTGCTAACACCACAGTGACTCAATATACTTCACTACAGATGCACTCTCGACCCTCAAACTACTTTCGTGTCCCACCGTAAAGGACAAAATATTCGTAGGTTGGGAGCCACCGGCCTAGACAATATGATTGTGCAGTAACAAGTTTATATTACAATTAACATCACGGTAAAACCGTGTCATACCCAGCTTGGCCCATCTAGGTCACACACTAGATTCCAGCGTTGAGAGTTAAATCAGTTTGATTTCAATCTTAATTTTGGAGCTTTCGTGACTGCAGGAATTATTCTTTGGTTTTTTCGGTAAAGTCACGTTTATTATTTTATTTTTATACGTGACTTTACCGAAAAAACCAAAGAACAGTTTGATTTCGTTGACAAGCCACAAACAATCTTTGCCGAACGTAGGAAATATTTCCCTCTCGTGCGGATCAAGAGGGCTCTTGACGTGACCCCCTGACGCCACCTTCTGGGGGCCATGCAGTGGGACACGGGGCGGTGCGCTGCTGCAAATCTGCAAGAGCTGCGAATGGAAAAGTCTCCGTCTCATCGAGCAAACAGCGGTCGCAACGGTTGTAAAATAATCGGCAGGACAGAGAGAGAAAATGAATCTTCAGCAAAGGGCAGTTCTGCCGTGTGTTGGCCCAGCAGGCCCCAGCCTGCCCCGTCCGACACCGCCCGCGGACTCATTTCTCATGCTAGCAGCAGAGAGGTCAGAAGAGCCGGGGGGTTGCTCACCATTTACCCCATCGCCATGTGCAATCTGCAAATCGATTCCCTGCTCTGTAAGCCGGTCAGCCGCTGGGTACACGGTCACGGCGCGAGACGCAGAAGCGTTGAGTCGGTGGCGGTGGCTCGGGCAAGCCCGCTGGGAAGCGAACCTTGGGATTGCGAGCGGAAAGCGAAGCATGGGATTGCGAGGCCTGGGGATTTGCGAGCGGAATCGCAGCGGCAGGCACAATTTCATCCGCCGGAATGTGAACATTTCAGGAGACGATGACACGTTCGTATATTTTTTTCACGCGATTCAAAATTAATGAACGTCAATGAAGGAAAAGATATATAGATTTACACGCAAGTGAATGTACCGACGACGGGTGCTGCGCTCATCGAAACAAATATTTTAAACGAGCGTCACGAGTGAGTAGGTAAATAAATAATAAATGGCGAATATTAATCGTGAGGCCCGTGGAGCCAGCTGCACGGCCTACATTTAAATCGCTCGCCCCCACCGTGCATATCAATGCGTCTTCAAAGAGCCGGCACTGGCGGAAGGTTGGCCCCTCGAGGTGGTGGGGTGGGGGGTAGGGTGGGGCTGGGGGCGGGGAACGGGTTTTTCAAGTCCTGCTCCTGGACGGACAGGAAGTGTCCCCCCCCCCCCAGGAAGCTGTATCGTGGCTTCTCGCCCCCCACCACAACCCCCACCTCGACCACCGCCACCGCCACCCCCACTGCCACTGTGCTGCCATGAAACGCAGCGAAGGGCATCATCAATAGGGGGGCAGCCCGGGTTTAGTGGGGGCGCCGGGCGTAGACCAACCGAGCGACAGATAAGGGTAACCCAAGCAGCGCGGGGGGGGGGGGGGGGGGCTCCAGATTCATTAAACAACACGGGCGCATCAAAACGCCAGTCCCAACTTCAAATCCTAATCAAACATAACGAGCTAATTAACATAAAACGGCAATTAATCTCTCACATCTCTATCTCGCCCGCATCTCCCGTCATCTCACTCAACATCTACACGTGTGCTTACATTTCTCTAACCTCGCCACACCGACACCTCTCGTATTTATCTCTGCCCTGTCATCTCACCGGGCTTTTATAATTCACGCTTCGGGGCCCCCGATGGCAGGGGAGGGGGGTGGTGGTGGGTGGGAGGCGAGGCACCACACCGCTGGGGTAGGGGCCAGGTGGAGGAGCGCAGCTGAGGGCCAAGACAACGGCGGTGGCGCGTGGGTGGGGCGGTGGGGGGAGGGGGGGCAGTGGGGGGGGGGGGTTGGTGGGGGGGGATAAACAACAACGGCATCCCAGGGAACGCCGCTTGATTTGGCCGCGCGCTGCACACGCCCAGCGCCGCTCGATGAGACCCGGCACGGAGCGGTCGTTGTTGTCGTTGTTGTTTATTGTTGTGGGTTCGATCCCGAGCATGACGCCTGCTGTGTATTTGGAGATTGCATGTTCGCTCTCTCTCTCTCTCCCTGTGGCCGCGTGGATTTCTCTCCGAATCCTCCGGTTTTTCCCTCCACATTGAGAAACATGCTATCAATTGCCACGATGTTGTTGAGAAATCGTTTTGTGGCCAGGTGGCTTCTGAAAAAGAGCTACATAGCTTAGAGAGCCTTATTTGATGAAAAAAATATAATAGTTTAAGAGTTTAGTAATTATATTTCGCTGCCTTCTCCCACTTATATGGTTACGGCACTTGACTTTATTCTTTTGGCTTGCTTTCTTTGTCCCTTCTCTTCGGAAATCAATCTTTTGCCGGCAAATGCCTTAATGGGGCAACCTTTAAGGAAACGCTCAAATGTCTGAAGCCAGCGCTCCGCGGGCGTTAGTTTCTCCCTGCGCGCTACCGCGGCGCCACGGTTTTGTCGGTCGTGACCAAAAAAAACCTTTGTTCGATTGCAAACTTGATGAGCGCGCCCTCGCTCCCATCCCCGCTGCCGGCGGCGACGACGATGACATCCGGTGGCTCGGGGGGGGGGCCGTCGGAAACGAAGCGACCCCCGCGGCGTTGCCCCGCCGCTGTCGTCGCTAGAGAAAGGTTTGCTGCTCGCGGGTCGCCGGCACGTGTGGGCGGTGGGACGCCTGGGACGAGGTGGTGGTGGTGATGGAGGTGGTGGAGGTGGGGGGGTACGACCGAAAGTTTTTTGTTTGTTTTTGCGTAGCGCAGATTTCACGCGGCAGGTGTTTCGACCGCGAGGAGGGGGTGGGGGCGACTCTGCCCTTTGGAGGAGGCGCGAATGAAAAAAAACGTGCCCGCCGCTTTAATTGCCCCGCGCTCATTGCGCCCATTGTGCGAAATTTGGAAAACGCAGACGGGGTAACTTCATCCGCGCCGCGCTAGCAGGTTGTGCCCACTGGCGATTAGTCACGGCAGATTCAATTTCAACTCGCGTCCGGCCAGACAGCGCAGCGGTGGCGCAGCGGGCAGCGCGCACCATGCCACGAAGCCCCGCGAGCGTTTTCTGAGCCGGTACTGGCTGCACAATGCTCCACCGTATGCACCAACCCACACCGACGATCATGGCAAAGTATGGTCACACACGAGCTGGAGCAAATGAGTAACCTTTCGACGGTGTCCTACCTGACGCCTCGTGCAATTGCTTTAATTCCAGCGATGTGAATACAAATTTAGGGGGAGCGTCCGGGAGAAACGGGCTCCATTACTGTCTACCAGGCCTCAAACAGTGGAAAGTACAGGGTGGTGCGATGGCACGGTGATTTGGGCACTGCACTTACAAACTCAGCAACCTGGGTTCAATTCACAGCCATGGCTGTTAACATTGGTGGCGAGTGACATCTGAACTGGTCTCCGGGTCCCTTCACCAACCCGTGCTGAGCAGCGTGGTGAAGTATGGTCAACCTGCGCTGGGGGCCGAGCGAGAACACAGCCGAGCCGTGGCCATGAACACGGCCCTCTGTGCCCGCGTGTGACCCCTAGCACTTCGGCAAGGAAACCCGGCCACTTTAAAGCAGAAATAAAAACCCAGACCACGTCGAATTCTGCGTCTTCACCTATATTCTCTCTCCGTATTCCCTTCGCGTGTTCAGCTTCGTCCGGGCCACCCCTTCACCCGCAGCAGCCCCATTACCCCCCCCCCCCCCCCCCCCCCCGCATCGGTGAGACCTGGCCGTCGAGTCGGCCCGTGGAGATCGCGCGTGCCGCTCCGGCGTGCCGCTCGTGGAGGGCCGGGGTGCCGCGCCTCTCCCATGGTTCTCGTTATGTCCCTTCCGCTGCCGGGTCGACAAGCGCCCTCGGCTGGAATGACAAATGCATCTCCACTCGCCAACTGTCACCCAATTTGTCCTTCCCGTAGCCGCACGTGATGGGGGAGGAGGGAGGGGTGGATTGATATTTTTTTGTCTTTTCATTCAATAATCAGCAACTCGGGCTGAGACCATCAAAGAGAAGCCCCGCGCAAAGGTTCCCGCGCGGATCACGGAGACGGCGTTCAGTTTTCATCATTTCTTCCGACTTCAGTGTCTGCCCGGAGGCCTGAGCTCCGAGAGGGTGGTGCCGGAGAGACGGCGCTGACAAGCGGCGTGCGATACCTTTGGGGGTGGGTGGCTGCCACTGGCGCAACTCCGCGTTCCTCTCCATGTCACGCGCGACGGTTGACGCCCCGGCTAACCGCCTCGTCATTTGAGGTTTTTTTTTCTCCGCGAACAGCAGGGGTGGGGGGCGGGTTGTTGAGAATCGCCTTTAACCAAAATCATCCTGAGCGTGCCAGGGTCCCGTCAGGGGGGGGGGGGGGGGGTGAGCCTGGATAGCGCTCGGATGGCGGGTGGGAAGAGTTGGGGTGGGGAAGCGACAGTGTCACCATGCATTGAGAAGAGCCCTGCCCCCTTGCTGCCGCCGCCGCCGTTCCGTAGCGGGCAGCAGAGGGCAGTGCCGCAAACCTCCGTTTGCCCCTGTACGCAGGTACAGACAGCGAGCACTTGCTGCGTGCTGCGCGCGGCTTCCAGCGCCACGGCGCCGACGCGCCGTGTGCACGTGCAGGGGCCACACCGCCGCTCGCCATTGTTGCCACTGCTTTATAATAAAACGTCTCTCACCTGCGCGCACGCCGCAGCGGGGATATCAAATGGCACGACCTGGTTACACCGGTATCTAGGGGCAACGGCCACAGCGGCAGGTGGTCAACAAAGCCAACGGCGTAATCTCCTCGCCACGAGGGAAGCGGCAGCAGCAGCAGCAGGAGGAAGAGGAGGGGGGAGGAGGCGGCACGGGTACCGGGGGAGCGGCGCCGGCGGGAGGGGGGGGGGCCGAGCCGCCCGCCTGCCCGGAGATGTTGGGAGGGAGTGGGGGGTTGCTGGGGGGGGGGGGGGTAACTGGGGGGGGGGGGGGGGGGGGTGAGCGGTGGAGGAGGGGAGGCCGGCGGGCCGGCGCTGTGGACGGGGGACGGAGAGACCGGCCCGGGCGCAAGTGCGCGCGCGATCCTCTTACAATTCGGGGGTTTTTCGCGCCCACGCTGTATGGGCGGACCTGTTGGGCTAAAGAGGAGCACCAGAATAAGAGCGCGCCACCCTCCCACCGACCCCCACTCCCGCACAGATCCCACGCTGTGCCGTTCCTTGAGCGATCGCCACCAAAGCGGTAACGATCGTCGTCATTTTGGCAGCTTTATTGAATAGAGTGCCGTGGACCAAATCGCACCCGAAATGCGCTGTCAGATCCGGGAGGCTAAGCAGGATTGAGCCTGGACAGTGCTTGGATCGGTGGCAGTCGTGCGTTTAGCAGATTGCTGTTGTAGTCTGCGGCCGATGCTGCGGGGCTACACGGTGAGCAGCAGAGGGCAGCGCGCCAACATTCATTGTTGTACTCTACTTCTACGCTCCCATGTCAACGCTCCTCGCCGTCACCAGTCCCATGTTGACCAGCGCGGTGAAGTATGGTCAAATATCCCCACAAGGCACGTGCAGTCCTGGGGGTAGGCCCTCGCATCTCGCAGCGGGCTTGATGCTCGCGTTGCTCTGACGGTACGCGCCGAGTCAAATCGCCAAAATATTGTTCGCTCCGCGTATTTGGTCGTTTGCAACAATCCGTACGATGAATCGTCGGATGGCCGCTCGTGCCGTGGGGCGGCACCTGGTCTCTCGCTCTGGGACGCAGTCGGTGGCGGCGCCCAGCGGTAGCGGCGGCGGTTGCGACGGCCGCTCTGTGTTGTGATAGATTCTGCGGAGCGCCGATCGGTCGATGGGCCGGTCGACAATTAAATTTTTTTTGCGACGCCGCTGCACTTCCGTGGCTCCGCGGCTGCGTATCGACGTGCCGGGGGGAAGGTGCGAGCCGTGGCAAATCTCTTGTCGTTTAAAGGCCACTGAGAAGCAATCAACCGGGACGCGGCGGCGCGAGCGATTGGAAGGTGCGGCGTGCGCCCCGCCCGCGTGCGCTCGGAGTTGTCGCTATTGCTGTGGCGGTGTCGTATCTCCTCCTTTGAAGCGAACGTCCCATTATCACACGGGGTCGGCTGTGCTCAGATTTTCTTTTCCAATCTGCTTCCACTCTGTCGTCACATCCACTGTCCACATATCTCGCTCCACCGCGTCCCTCCCATCTCGCCGCGGCTGACCCAGCTGCCCTGCACCTGTGGCTTCTCCGTAGCTCTTCTCCTCGCATCTTCTTTGTCTTTTTTCAACACGTGCCTCAAACCATCTCGTCTCCCTCTTACAGCCTCAATGACCAAGGCTCTACGTGCGTTGAACTTCATTCGCACCGTACGTAGCCAGCCGTGCTAACCGGAGGTGCGGGGGAAGGACGGATATTCCCAACATCTCAGCATTCTCATCTCTGTGCTGTCAAGCATCTTCCTTTCCTCCTGAATGCCCGCATCTCAGCACCATCTGTCAGGAACTGGTCCCATCACTGTTTACATTGCGTTCGCTAACCGTAGCGTTATGCCAACTCAGTCCGTTGTTATGACATTACAGTACAGTATATATTTGACCAAAGAGCTGGGCCCCGGTACGATGGGACGGCGATGCCCCCCCCCCCCTCACCTGGGCCCCCCGGGTGTTCGCGGCCAGGCAACGCGATGAACCGGAGCAGACGGGTGCAGTTGTATCTGTGCGGCCTCCTTTCCTTGAGAGTCCGCGCTCGTTTTCATCAAAGAAAAGGCTCGGCCACTTGGTCAATTAATGGCCCGATCGATTCAGCTTTTATTCAAAACCTGCCATTGAGCACAAGTGTGTCCTTCGTGTGTCAGTCGACAGCCCAATCAGCCAAAGCTGGGAAATAATTGTAAGCTACGTGGTGTAATTTTGCAAGCCAATCCCATTGCATGTCATAAAAAACTTGTAGAGAGTGGAGGAGATGCGGTGCCAAGCAGCCACACGTGCGGTGATTGTTCACCTGAGCTCACACACACACACACGTGCGCGTTCTCACTTCATTAAGGTTGCCACCTTTTACACAGACCAAACCCGGATGTATCTCTCAGTCAGCAAAACTTTGCAGTGTATACTTTAACAAAGTTCAACACAATTCCACCAAATCAATCTCTGCCGCCCGAGCGCAGCTGCCAATTCCCCGAGTGCTCGAGTCAAACCCGGGACAGGTGGCAACCCTCTGCATCATCGACCCGCGTGCGTGCGCACGTGCGCGGCGCATTTGGCGCAACCAACAAACACCGACTCGCTCGCATTCTGGGCTTCCCTTTTCCCCCCTCTCCTCCTCGCTAGAGAAAGGCGCTAGAGTCGCGAGGCGGCTGGTAGCGCCGGAGTTTCTTCGCTTTGAAGGGGCGCCACGAGTACAGCGGCACGTGTGTCCGCGGTGGGCAGTCGATGCAGCTGCACGCGCGCCCGTCCATTGCACTCTTCCCCGCAGCAGCCCCGGCTGCCCACTTGCCCTGCCGTGGTTTTCTAATAACGCGCTCGGGGCAGCCGCTGAGCTTCGCGGTACAGCGTGCTCACTGCCGCGGCGCCCCCCCCCCCCCCCCCCCCGCTCGATCGCTAGCGGGAATTACCCGAGCGCTCCCGCTGCGGTGAAAGCGAAGGAGGAGGGGGGGGGGGGTCATCTCGCCACCGTGGTGAGATGTTAACTACATCGCCTGGTTTACAGGAGGTCGTGGGTTCAAACTCGACCCTGACAGCCGCTGTATATTTGCAGTTTGCGTGTCTCTCTCCCCGTGGTCGTGTGGATTGTTGTCCAGGTCCTCCGGTTTTAGCCTCCACATTTAGAAACACGCGTTTATAGCATTTGGATGCTGTAAATGTCCACATGTCAGGCCACTTCGTTGAGCCATCATTTGTGATAGCCAGGTCGCTTCTGAAAAAGAGCTACATTAGCTCAGTGGGCCTTAACTGGTAAAATAAAAAAAAATGCTTAAATAATTTTACAGTATTTGGAGCAAGGCCGGAGACGTCGTGGGGGATGGCGACGAGGAGGCTCCTACGGCCGAGGAACGTGGGGGGTGGGCCCCCGCGCGGCGCCTGTGCGGTGACGGGCGCTCGCAAAGTGACCCTCCGCCGGGCGATTATTTCTGCGAGCGCGTCGGGTTGTTGGGGGGGGGGGGGGGGGTGGAGAGGTCGCGGCGCCTCCGTGACCTCGTCATATTTTCCCGTCAGGGCTCAAATCGACCGCTCGTGCCTGAGCCCTCGTGCAAAAAACGAATTCTGGAGCTGAACCCAAGGCACCACTGCCGGACCCGAGGAGCAGACTGGCGGTACCGGCCGCAACGGTGCCGTACCGAGGGGGGGGGGGGCGTTGGGGGGGCACACTGGAGGGGGCTGACCAACCCCCGCTGAAGGCTCAGCCCGCTCTTAAATGATTACTATCAAGAAATGTCACAAAAAATTTGTGCAATACGATGATGGGAATTGCAGCCTTTCCTGCAGGTGGACACGAGCAAATCGTAGCGTCACTCGTTTCATTGAGCTTCTAACGTTTGTTTAAAGTTTGTTTAACATTGACTGCGTGTTGCCCCCACGCTGCCATAATAATTGTGAGAGAAAAAAACTCTCAAAACACCGTGGCCTTAAAATCAGTGGCGGCTCCTGCAAAATCTCTCAGGGGGGGCAAATGTCTGGATGATTGATAAGGATAAGGTCCACCCATGCAATGGATAAATTAACAGCTTAAGCATGTAAAGGCAACTTCACTTCTTTAATATTAATGAAAAAAAAAGTGACTCTTACAATACATCTTGTTTGTTTCTATACTCACTATTAATACAATCCACTCAAGTTTATTTTATTAAAGATTCCACTAGGTGGCGATAAATTATATTGTTGGATGAAACGTGCTTACGTATGATGACGTTAGCACGTATGATGACGTAAGCACGTTAGTGCATGCCCTCCCGGAAGCCATAGAGAATGCATTGGAGCGCCCGCCGTTCGAAAAAAAACATCTTTCAATGTAAGTCTATGGGGCCACTCGGGGCGATTCTCAGCCGGAGTGAAATCGCCCAAAAAGAGGCGGTACTCCACAGAACGTAGCATGACGCTGATTGGACTATATCCAGAGGCACAGTGACGGCTAGCGTGACTCTGTGGTTCAATGACATTGGTGGTGCGTCGCCCAATCGCCCTAGTGAAGAAACCGCCCCTGCTTAAAATATAAATATATAAAAATGCCAACGTTTCACAAATTATCCCTTTCCCACGGCGTATGCATGTGCTACGTGCTATGAAGCAGGCCCGTTGCCCAAATCATCACCTGCACTTTTTTCTTTCCTTCAAGGCCACGGTTGTATTGACAAATGTGTTCCGCGAGTTGTTTCCCCACCACTACACAGGGTTGCAAACCTGTACGCCCTCGTCTCCGGCTGTTTGCCCATCTCGGCGGAGTTTTACTTCCCCCGTCACTGGGACTACACAGGGATCCGTGGGCTCTTATCAGCAAACCATGCGTGCACACACGCACACGCGCATACACGCACACACGCACACACGGACACACGCACGCACACACACACACGCACACATGCGCATACACACGCACACACACACACGCACACACACGCACGCACACACAGGCACACACACACGCGCACACACGCACACACGCACACACACGCGCACACACGCACACACACACGCACACACGCACACACACACACGCACACACACACACGCGCACACACACACACACGCGCACACACACGCACACACACACACACACGCGCACACACGCACACACACACGCACACACGCACACACACACACGCGCACACACATACGCACACACACGCACACACACACACAAACGCACACACACGTTCCCAGCAACAGCTGAGGCGCCATGCGAATTCCCAGCAGTGGTCGGTATGACTGCACCTAATTCGTCTCTTACACTCGCTAAAAAGAAAAAAAACTCACAACAACAACACGTTTACTACTCTGGTGATGCCGGAGGGGGGAGGTGGGGGAGGAAAAAAAGTGTTTGATTTCGTGTTAAAGTGTCGTAGGTCCCGGAGAATTTACCTCATCGATGTAACATTTACTTTCCCCGATCTTAATTCGTGTTTCGGAGGGGGGGGGGTGGGGTTCTTTCGATTCGCGAGACTCCGCGCCGACGTTCAACGGTTCCCTTGGAGCGAGCAGCGAGCGCCTCGTGGCTGATGTTTTTGCAGCGTAATCAGTGTGGGTGCGAGAGGCGCGGTGGATACGAGGACGAATTAGTCTCCCGCACTTAACGTTTCGGTCCGTTCACTGCCCGGTCGAACGTGGTGCAGATCACCGCCGTGCGACGACGATTGCCCTTTAAGTCCGTGCATTTTTTAGGTTTTAATCGGCTACGACGGGTGGTTCAAAGCTCACCGGAACCTTCACTTCTGGAAGTCTTTAAAGCGCAGTGAATGGAATTAAGCCGACCCGGTGTTGCTGCACGGTATCTCGCTGCTCCGCGCGAATCTCTGCCATCAGTGATCGCAGCGCTTGTGTCACACCACGAGGGTCATTTCAGAACGTCCTCGCCGCCGCACACCGACTCCCGTCCAGCGCCACTCGGGCTCCCTCCTGCGTGAGAGAGATGCAGGAGGTGCGTGTCACTCCTGTTCGTCCATAATAGAGGTTGTTTTTGGGTTAGATCGCGTAAATATATAAACGTGTCGTTAAAACCCGCCACCACCACCCGACACAACCAACTAGTAAGGGTTGTCATGTAAACAGAACGTGGCCAATTCGTCGCTAGTACAGCACACCGGTGTGTTGGAGAGCCAAGCCACAACATTTACAATCTGAGTACGACGTTTCGCCAGTAATTACAACTAGCTTCATCAGGCGACAGCCAGATTTGTGGAGAAGTCTTAATTGTTTCGTTCCTTATATAGAGGCGTAGATGTGTTGACCACGCTTCTGCGCTCTTGCGAAAAGTGGGGGGGGGGGGGGGGGGGGGGGGGGATTAATGAGTCAACGTACATGATGCATGTGTATTATGCGAGCCCTTTGACTCCTATCCGATTGACACTTTTTCCTTCAGCAGAAACTCCGTCGCACAACGCCGCAGCGCCACGGACACTCGACGCCACCGTTCACTGCCCTCCGGGGAATTCCCACAATGCCTTGCGCACCTGTGACTTCACCTCACACGGGAGTTGCCGCTCCGCGAAACGCTCAGTGATTTGTCGTTCTTTTAGATGATCTGCAACAAGAAGTGCAGGTTAACCTTCCCTCCAAACATCGCAAATTACACGCGGGCATAAAATTGCCGGGATTGAAGGGTGAATCTTTCCAAAGCCAAAGTGAGCCCTGCAGACCCGATGGTGTGAATTCCACATTCCTAAGGCGTGGGCGAGTCATCCCAGAGGACAACCGGCGTTGATTTCCCCAGAAAGTTGTATTTATTCTATTGACCCCGGAGGAAAGATAGGCTGAGTCAATCCCCAACCAGGATTCAAATCATACCACGCCTATTATTTATTGCAATGCACATTACGCAGCTGTTTGTAATCACTGGGAAATTAACTGCCTTCATCGTTACTACCTTGACATAACATAAAACGCACTACGGTGCTTAATAAGCATAATATTATTTTAAGGAACACACAACGAATTGTAACGGTAGCGTGGTGCATTGTGGGCTAGTCGCACGGTCACGTCTCACCTTGACTCAAATTCCCGAGTGAAGCAGCGTAACGATCGCCGCATTGCAGCGACCTACAAAGACCTAGAGATGTTAACTCCTTCTCCTGGTATACAGGAGGTCGTGGGTTTGATCCCGATCCTGATATGCCTGCTGCTTTATATTTGGAGATTGCATGTCTCCTTCTCTCTCTCACCATGGCCGCATGGATTTTTTAGAAACACGTGTTTAGAGTATTTGGCAGCTATAAATTCCCGTGTGATAAGCCACGTTGTTGAGCGATAATTTGTGGCCAGGTCACTTCTGAAAAAAAGCTACATAGCTCAGTAGGCCTTACCTGGGAAAATAGAAAAAATGTGTTTAGTTTGAATGTAATCGGGACACACAAACCCACACGTAGCAAATTTACGTTTGCGAAAATTAAAGTAGGGTCATTACATCCTGGGCGTATTCGCTGCTCGCGCTTCTGAGTTGCTAATTTGCTTCATGAAGCACCGCAAAATAGCCTCTTAGAATCCAAAATGTCACGGGTCAAGCTGACAAACAAAAATAAAAAATTCAGAGATTACCGGAGGTAATCCAGTAGGCACTATATTGGAAGTGTTTTTCATCCCAAACGAGGTTACAGCTCCACCCCCCCCCATCACCACCTCCCCCCACTGCCCCCCCCCCCGGTGTGTTTAAGGCGCTCCCCGCACCGCCACGTAGATCCGCCTTGAGAGTCGTCGTGGCTCTCAAGGCGTGGGGGGCGTACGACTCTGCCGCTTTCCACGCTGCAAGGATGTGGCGCACGGGACTTCTGGCAGCCACCGGACAAACGTGCCAACATTGGCCCAGCGTTGTCACGTGGCTGAAACTGTTGCAACATCGTTGGCCCAACATTCCATGTTTACTGGGCACTTTATAACAGAGAGGTATTCTCGATGTGGTGTGCTGGATGTGGATAAATATATCTCAGTCAACCCAGGGCACCTGGGTCTGTCCGGTGACTTCCTGCCAGCGGGTGTTCGACACTTGACGTGGCCTTGACGTGGTGACGTCACTGCCACTTAGTGGCGAATGGCGGTTGTTATTGTTGTTGTGGATATATATTCCAGGTTGCAGAGTCGACTGAGGTATGCACGTGAATATTCATAGCCACGTTCAAAGGGAGCGGTGTACTGGATGTGGTGTGCCGGATGAAATTGAGCTTCGGGTCTTGGCTATCGGGGCCGAGCGTGGGGCAACGTTGGTCAAGTGAGATCCGTCTCTTGCATGCTCGTCAGCACCGCCGCGGCGAGTCGTGGATGCAGCATCAATGATGCGCGTGGAGAGCACTCTGCTCAAGACAACAGAGCGAGGAGGGCAGAGCCACGTCTGCACGTGTGGTTTGTGGAGCCGCTTGGAGCTTACCTGGCGGTATTCCGTGGCATTAATAATGAAGTGTGGCATGCGGGGGTGGGGGGTGGCTGCCTGTGTGCCTGCTGCCTGCTCGTAATATTCGCCTCACAGCAACCCGGCCAGTACCACGGGCCACGCACACACAAAGCGTTTGGTGTGATTACGAGTGGACTCGGCTTGCTTGTGAGCCACGGATTATGGGGGGTGGAGGGCGTGGGATGAGCTGGGCAGCATTCACCCCGGCCGGCCGGGCGGGCGGGCGGTCTCTCAAACACGAACGCGTTTTGGAATAATAAAACACAACGGGGAGCAGAATACCGAGTGTACGCGCTCATTGTTGGGTGGGCGAGGCCGGAGAGAAATATCACGGTTTTTATCGCCACCCCACGTCCCCTTTTATATGATGGCGGTGGTGTTGGGAGTGTTGGTGATGGTGATGTTGGTGGCGGTGGTGGTGATGGTGATGGCGGTGGTGATGGTGGCAGTGGCGGTCGTGGAGACAGTGGTGGTGGTGGCTATGGCTTGGCCCGTGCACATTTCCCCGGTAAATTGCCACGGAATTGAGTGCGCGGCGGCACTGAAAGGGAACTCGCCCCAGTAATTGCGCCGGTGCCTCGTGCCGATTGTGGACACCCACTGGAGAAAGGGCCATATATATATATTTTTTTAATGCCCTAAAGCACCACGCTGGGTATAAGGTCCTTCAGGTTATTTAAAGCTCACAATCAGTTATTGCTCACGTGTCTGCGGCTACCACCAGTGAATTTTCAATGGGACGATATCTCTCGGCCGTGAGTGCGTTCGCCACGGCGGATCGCGGCGGATCGCGGCAGATCGTGGCGGCTCTTTATCCGCGCGGCCGCAAAACGCGGCTGCTCCAACGTCGCTCCTCGAGCGGGCGTGTGGGCGAGTGGCCGCCTTGGCGCCGCGTGGCCGTGGAGCGTCGCTTCATTTCCCGGGGCAAAGGTCCGTCAGGCCGTAGTCGCGCATCGAGGGGCCCCTCGGGGCCGCGTGGCGCGGAGCTGCGAGGACATTAGCCGCACCGCGGGGAGGTGCGTCCTGCAGGACTCACGCGGGAGGGCCAGCGAGGCAGGAGAGGGGCAGGACGCTCTGTGGCCACCTGCCCTCCTCGTAATGCTCGCAATGTCCCCCTGCTCGGGTCGCGGGCAATCGCAACCAGGGAGCCGGAATTAATTTGTTCTAAAAATATTGTTTAATTGGGTTTTTTTCCCCGCTTCCGAATTGTTGTGTTGATACAACTGTATTTTTCTCGCCGGGTGACACTGGCAGAAGGCTTTGACTCAAAACTGGAAGTTTGCGAATTCCAATCCTAGGCAAAGAGCCGACTCAGCCCATCATCACCTGCACATAAGTACCACTTATTTATGAGTTGACAATAGCTGTGCCGAAGATAGACTGGCCCCGGCCATATAGCTGTGGAGTGTTGTATTGACTTACCAGCTGCTGGATCAAAATGAGCGAACAAAGTTCTGGAATGTTTTACGTGGTAATTAAATGCTGTGCCTCAGTCGTGGATTGACACCTCTGCCAGCTGACTCTTGTTCCCGCTTCCGTCTAAATCGCGTCTGAATCGTTCACAACGATCGAAGAGTGCACAATTCAGAGGCCGACCAGCCACACGAGCACGCTGGGTTCGCAAAATAGTTCTACCACATGGACGAAATGTGTGCCATCGACCAGATTCTCAAAAGATCAAATGATAATTATCAAATATCATCGCGCCTGGTTTTGTCAACTAATGGAAGGCATTTGTCTTGTTGGAAACTGTTTCAGTGAACCTCATACAAAACCAGACCTTAATAATAATATAGAAATGAAAAAAGAAACATGAAAGCAATGTAGTAATGTGCCTCGCGAAGAAAGTTTTTAACCGGTGCATATTACTTTCTGTGACATGCAGAGACTGACAAAGAAAATTAAACAAAACCTGAGGAGTGTGCAAAGAAGCGTGGAGAGATGCGTTGCTTGGAATGTCACCGAGAGATGGAGGGAGGAACGCTGATGAATAGACAGGCATCTTACTGCATGTGGAGAACAGTGAGTGGCCTTGGGCAGGACACAAAGTGGCCAAAAGGGATGATGGCCGACGGGCAAGACTGGTGATTGAATGGCAGCCAAACGATGGCCACTGCGGAGAGGGAGCGATGAGATGAGCTCACGCGCAGGAGCGGGAGAGATGGGTTGTGGCGTCGCAGCGCCACAATGCATGGCGATGATGTGGGGAGGCCTTCATCCAGCAGAGAATAGAGCATGGCTGCTGCTGCTGCTAATCCATGAGCGCATGTGCACACGTTCAGTTGACTTCGTCAAGATAGGCATCGGCGTGTGGTTGGGCCGCAGTGGAGGCCGAGTGTCGGCGTGGCCCGTGCCGTTGGCCTAACTGATGGTGGGGTTTTGAGGTTCACTCCGTGTCCTGTCCGATTGTGCTGAGACTGCAGTTTAACAAGAACGATCAGTCGGGTTTGATTGTCCCTGGACTCGTTTGCATCACCACGGGAGGATGCTTTCATTTTTTCAGCATTCCGATTTTTATCCATCGCTGCGCCGGGGTGCGGGTCCCACGGCGAACGACATCGCGACAGCACCCACCTAGCGACCTCTTGGACCCAGATCACCGCCGCGCGAATCAATAAGCGTGATAACGTTTTGGCACGCGAGGCGGAATGAAACCTAAATCTGCGCCTTGACCGCTGCAGCGCCGACAGCCCCTGCAGCGCAACAGGAGGAGCCAGCTCCAGATGCAAATACGAATTGCGGAGCGGGAGTCTGTATGCACGATCGTCATCGGCTTCACTGCTGTAAAATATCAGAAGCTTCCTGCCCTGGGGGAGCTGATCTCAGTTTCTACCCTGAGTGCCACAGGGCTCAAAGAGAGCCCTAAGAATGCAGACAGGGCCCGTTAATCCCATAAGCCACCCAGCAGCCACCGTGCTCTGAATGAAAAAAATAACTACCATGACTTTAATTTAGATTTTTTTTTTAAAGGCTGAATGCTTATTTTGATTTACGAATGCCTCTCTCGCTCGTATTGTTGCTGCTGCTATTGTTGTTGTTGCCGTCCCCGCCGCCGCTGCCATTGCTAATCCTCCACCACGCTGTCACCAACAGCAGCAGTCAAGGACGACGCCCCCGCACCTCACGTCGGCCGTCGCCGAAAACATCCTGGCCATGGCGTGCGAGAGCGAGAGCAGGAACGCCGCCAAGCGCATCCGCCTCGACCTGCAGGCGGTGAGTGACGCACAAAACCTTCATCCCACCCCTGCCTCGCCACCCCCACCTACACTCCAGCGGTTGCAGGTCGCCCATCCGAGCATTATCCAGGCTCAAACCTGCTTAGTTTCCAAGATCTGATGTGACACATGGGTACATTCCAGGTGACATAATGTAGGTTCGATTTGGAGGGATTATAAATCGTGTAATCTATTTGCGCGCGCCACGGTTCGACGCGTGCATCGTCAGCACGAGAATCGGTTTTGTTCAATGGATCGTTACTCGCCGCTTGTTGGGTTGAGGTGGGCCCCCCTCCCCCAACAGGGAGGGAGGGACGGCAGCCTTGGGGGGGTCGGAGAAGAGAGATCACGGGGTGACTTGGGGACGGAGCGTGCGAGGGGAGGGAGATGGAGGGCAGCATGGGGAGAGGGAAGGGAGATGGAGGAGAGTGCAGGGAGAGGGAAGGTGGGAGAGGGGAGTGAGGGGTGATGGAGAACGTGGGGAGAGAGGGGGAGGGGAGAGAGGGGGAGAGGAGAGAGGGAGGAGGATAGAGGTTCGAATGCTGCTGAAGGGCGGAAGTGTCCTGGGTCGGGGTCCTGCGGTGAGGGAGAGGGGAGGCGTCCGCGTGGATTGTGTCACGAGGCTGGAACACGTCCAGTGAGTGGACACCACGGGCAATGGTGCCCGCACCACTGTGGTGCCCGCACTACAGTGGGTACCGTGGGCCCTGTGGTGCGGGTTTGTGGGAGCCGGAAGGTGTGGCATGGTGGTGGCGAGTGACGGTGACGGCCGCCTCGCCGCTCGGCCTCGCTGTCACCGCACTGACCACGGGAGTCCAACTCCTCCCGCAAGACAACAGGGGTCCGCAGCACTCGTGCCCGTCTTAACTTCCCTGCGATCAATTATTGAAAAAATGTCTACAAATGAATATGCTGCACAGCCCTTTGTTAATCTACTGCTGGATGAATGCATCCCCATGCTGTGGTGGTCATGGTGGTTGTTTGACGATACTTCACACCGGTCAAGACCGGTTCAGATACAATTCTCCACTCAAGTGGCCGGATTCATAGCGCAGTGGGCTAACCGCTGTGCCACCATTCCCCCACCACGAACCACACTAGTTTTGTTTTACTTGCCGCCTAATTGAAGATTTCCTGGCTAAATAAAGATACGTTATAAACTATTACTATTACTTGTAAAAGAAAAAAAGTCTCGGCAAGTGAAGCCAATGATTTTTTTTATTTTCTTGCGTTAATTGGGGTTATCTCGTACGGTCTTGAAAAACAAACCGAGGCTCGTTATTTCATCTTTTGAACGGGCAATTTCTTTCCTTATTTACTCGTGCGTTCACGCGCCACACGGATAAGTTCAAGTCTCTCGAATGTAGCCTCATTCTTTTTACATACATTCTGGTCACAATGCCTTCAGGCGCTTCGTGGCAATGTGGAGTTGGGGGGCAAGGGGAAGGGGGGGGCATCATGTGACCTGTACGCTGACCCCGCACTCACGGAGCGGGTGGCAGCGCGGCCGTCCCGCTCGCCGCTCGGGTGGCGCTGCGCGGGACTCCTCCCCGCTCCCCGCTCCTTGCTCCCCGCTCCTCGCTCGCTTTCATGTCCATCAAACGAGTCGCGGCGGCGGCGGCGGCAGCGGTGGCGGCGGTGGCGGTATCGGCGAGGACGACTCATTAAGGGCGCAGCTGCTTAGCAACGGCGCCCGTTACCGCCCCTTCCCGCGCTCCTCTCCTCTGCCTCTCCCCCCCCAAAAAATAAACCCCGGCCTCCGCAGCAGCCCCCCTCCATTGCTTTATTCTATTTTTTGCCGAATTCTTTTCTCCTCTTCCCCCAACCGCGCTTTTTTTTCTCTCTCCGAGTGTCCTTCGTGTGCCGGGCTGGATACGGACGCCATGACAACCGGGGTGGGCGGCAGACTTGCCCGGGACGTGCCTTCTCCTCCTCCTCCTCCCCCCCCACACACCCACCCACACCACCACCACCACCACCCACACCACACCACCATCCACACACGCGAGGCTCGTGAAGCCCGGCGGAGGCCGGTGATTAATACCGCACGCGGCGCCACACGCTCGCCCGGCGGCAGCGGCGGCGGCGGCACAGCTTCCGTGAATCTGAGCAGCTCGGGTCTCCATCGACCGAACCCTTGCCATGTCCCACCGTTACTCATCAGCAGCCGCGGTCAGTCCACTGCTGGATGAATGCTTCCCCAGGCCGCAGCCACTTCTCACAAATCTGCGAATGTCCCACCTTTACTGGCCACAGCAAAATCTTTTAAAGAATCATTTCTGCTGAATATTTTTTTTCCACCTCCCCCCGTTCTTCAAAACGTTCCAACAGCTTTGCTTTTTTCTTTGCACGAACCTTGACTGCCTGTCGAGTAGCAAGCGATAACAGGAGCGGAGGGGGCGGGGGGGGGGGCATGCGAGCCTGGAGCGGGACGAGGAACATCGATATGGCTCATTAATGGACATCCCCTGGTTCGCCAGGGCCTCCGTTTCACCTCGCTGGAACTCGCCGAGTTACTGCAGTCACACTTTCTCATGATGGACGTATTAGTTAAAGAAAGAAATGCATCCGTGAGATTATCTTTTGCCAAAAAGTCCTCCGCCAGGGTGATTTGTTGTATAGCTAACAGCGCTCCACCAGTGTGACTATGTTTTATGAGTCATGTGTCCCAGCCAGAGGCTTTCGGAACCTTTGAAATAAAAACATGTCAAATGTTGTAAAAGGGCTGACATGTGATGTTGTGCAATTTATAAAAATCACTACGGGCTTTATCCTCATTTTTTTGCGTCTACTTTTATCAAGAGACCGGCAAAGCAGACCCAATGATTAACACTTTCCCGACCAATTTTATTAGTGGCCGCGCACTCCTGTTTACAAATTGGAGTCGCTGATGAAGGTTTGGAGAGCCCACCTGGGTCACTCTACGCGTGATCCACAAGGGCGGCTCCGAATGCCGCGATGATGGCCGCTTCTCTCAAAATTCGTCGATGCGCCTTCCGTCTGCAGCGGCGCTGCTGCTGCTGCTAGAAGCTAGAAGCAGCAGCGGCAGCAGCAGCCGCATTAGTGGAACATTGAGCCCTGACAGGGCGTGACCTTTACACGGTAAAAATGTCACAGTGAGCCCTGGGGGGAGCGGAGGGCGCGCGGTTGGCGGTCTGCTAGCAGGAGGAGAGGGGGCAGCAGCAGCAGCAGTCAGGCTCCATGAGCACATTGCTTTGCCAGGGCGGGAGGGGGGGTCTGCAGCTATACGACTCCTCATATTATTTAGATTATTAATATTTAAGAGTAATGATGATGATGCTAATAATACTAATCATGGCCTTTACTTCAACCAAGTCTCGCGACTTTTTTTAAGGGCCCTGCCACATTCGGACGTTTGACCAAATTCCATTGAATTTCGATTTAAAGCTATCGTGACTGCAGGGATTAATATTCTTGGTTCTTTCGGTAAAGTCCCTTCTACGCGACTTTACCGAAAGAACCAAGAATACAAATTCCATTGATCGGTATTGGGCTTTATGTGCGAGGAACCCGGAGAACCCTGGAACGTACCCCGGACCGGGCTGTCCACACGCGGCACCGCCGCACCTCGCAGACCCACGCCTACAGCACCTGTGCCAAGTACTAACCAGACTCAGCCCTGCTTAGCTTTCAGAAATAAACTGGTTTGAGGATACCAGGTGCATGTTTGGTTATTGAGTGGTAGGGAATTCGGGCTGCATTGTTTCGTAAAAAAAACATTGATTCAATAAATCGTTAGGATTAGAGGATCGATTATGAATGCTGCTGTCGCGAGTATCGAAATTTACAATCAACGCTCGGGTCAGGTGACCCAATCCCATGCCACATCGACAAAGTCAAACTAACAGATTCTTACTCGCGCGATTCGATGCCTCTATTGAGAACATGAGAATGAGATTTAAGATATTTGTTCACGAAACATTCCGTGATGACGACGACGATGATAATATGATTTAGCAATGTAGTCACAGGCAAGTTCGTATTAGTCGACTTTACCATGACGCTTCAACGCAACGGCTCGTAGTGGTGGCACGGCGTCTGAGTCATGGCCCTTGCGGACAACAGGGCGCGAGTGTGCCTCATCGCAACGACGCGTCTTAGGCAATCCTCAATTGAGTAGGTTCCTGCGAGCTTCGCGTCTTACGTTTCATTTTACTTACGACAACGCCAATGGATTTACATGGCGATGTCGAAATGTAACCGCAGCTCCGGCCGCCGTCTTTACGTAACGGCCATACGAACATCACGGCAGGGACCGCCGAAGCGGCGGGTTACATCCTCATTTTGAAAATGAGGATTTGTTTCCCTTCTCCGTTTAACGAATTTGACGACGACGACGTAGTGCAGCGAGCCTCCTGCTCGTCGAGGCGCCGCGTTGCGCCCGGTCGCGGCACCGCGCAAGACGTTAACGAGCGCGCCACGTTCTCCGTCCGCTGCGCTGCGGCGAACAAAATAAATAAATAAGCCGGGGGAGGGGCGAGGGGGGGGGCCGGGGGGGGCCGGGGGGGGCCGGGGGGGGCGGGGGCCGGGGGGGGGCGGGGGGGGGGCGGGGGGGGCCGGGGGGGGGCGGGGGGGGCCGGGGGGGGGGCGGGGGGGGCCGGGGGGGGCCGGGGGGGGGGCGGCCGGGGGGGGGGGCGGGGGGGGGCCGGGGGGGGGGCGGCCGGGGGGGGGGCGGGGGGGGCCGGGGGGGGCCGGGGGGGGGCGGGGGGGGCCGGGGGGGGGCGGGGGGGGGCCGGGGGGGGGCCGGGGGGGGGGGCGGGGGGGGCCGGGGGGGGGCGGGGGGGGCCGGGGGGGGGCGGGGGGGGCCGGGGGGGGGGGCGGGGGGGGCCGGGGGGGGGGCGGCCGGGGGCGGGTTGGGGGTTAAATTCAAGCGACAAACGACGAAGCCCCCGGACGTTCGCCGCCCGCTAATGGCCGAGGGGGCGGCAGCGGCCGGGGCCGAGCGAGCTCCGCTGGGGCGCCGCCCCGGGGCGATCGTTGTCCGCCCTGTGGTTCCGCGTGCCGCAAATAAGGCGCGGAATAACGAGCAGAGATCTGTGACGGATCGAAGGGAGAATTTAACCGGCTGCGGTGCGCGTTGGGGGGGGGGGGTAGAGCAAAGGGGGCGTGCGAGGAGGGCGGAATGGGCGGTGGGTGAGGAGGGCGATGGCGAGCGACGATGCGGGCTAGCAACCGTGGGCACGGGTGAGGCGAGTGCGGAGTAATTAACGAGCTCGGACTTAACGCGCCGAGCGGGGCCGCGCGGTAATTAGCGCGGGATGAAGGCGCTTGGAATCCCTCCGGCTGCTGCCTGCTGCCCCCTCGCCGCCCGCGTCTTCCTGCTCCGATCTCCCCGTCCCTCCCCGCACCCACAGCGGCTCGAGCCTCGTGTCCCGTAACCTGTACAGTGCGCGCCTGCCGTGTACAGTGCGCGCCTGCCGTGTACAGTGCGCGCCTGCCGTGTACAGTGCGCGCCTGCCGTGTACAGTGCGCGCCTGCCGTGTACAGTGCGCGCCTGCCGTGTACAGTGCGCGCCTGCCGTGTACAGTGCGCACGGCTGCACCAGAGGTCCTCCGTGTCTTTGTTTGGAGCGGTGGCGTCTTGCAGTGCACCAATCTCCTCGCCCTCGACGAAGCCAGAGGTTTCATAGCATCGTGAGTTGCTGGTGTCGTATTACGTTTCCGTTTGGAATGAAAATTGGCAAAACAATTCGAGCTCGGAGCGTGACGTGTATTCGTCGTTCTTCAAGCGGCGTTCTCTCTGTCGGCAGGCGGGTGGGGAGGTGCCGCCCCCTAGTGCGAATTGAGGTCGCGTTTAGAGATTTCGGAAGCAGTTCTGCGATGTCTCCTTCTGTGGGCCGTCTTCTAAAACGGGGCGAGAGTTTCCACACGAATACCCCCCCCCCCATCCCATCCGTCTCGTAACGTGACGCCGATATCACGGTTTGGAAAACATTGCTAAAAAAGGAAAACATGATGTATAAACGTGATCTAAATTACAAGGTGTCAAGCCACGCAACGTCATTAACCGAGTGCATTTAAGGTTAAACCGAATTGTAGCCAAGTGGTGCTCGGAAGAGAGTGCTCAATGCGAACCAAAATATGTAAATGGCGCACACTGTGCAGTGGCGGTCCGCGCTTGCAAGTGAACTCGAATAAATACCACGGCAAGAGCCCGCGTGATGATGGGGATGATGATGATCATGAAACAGACAGTTGCAGGCGAGGCGAGTCCAGGAATACAAACTGGGATGCGGGCTGGAGCCGGAATAAGAGACGGCGGTGGCGATGCAACGGCCGTTGAGGAGTTTTAGTTACAAATAAGTATAACCCGTAAAAACAAAGTTTTTCACTATAAATCCTTTATATGCGTGGCGGCTAGAGTCTTCTCGTCCTCTGGCTTGAGATGGCTGCCACCTATGGGTCAGATGATTGTCTGCCACCATTAAGCAATTGGTAATTAAATATTTAATTTGTTTTCCCTAAACAGTGTAAAATTTTGGAAAAAAAATTTCACGAACATTAATTGTCTCGCACAACGAGTCTGTGTGCAAAATGTCAGCTCGATTGGATCACGGGAAGTGGGTTAAAAAACGACCGAAAGATTTGCACGGTCGTAAGCAAGCAAGCACGCAAGCAAGCAAGCGAACTTAATATAAAGGATTTAAAAAAAAGAATATTTGGCATGGATCGCAGCGCCGTCAAAATTCGCGGCTGAACACGCGAACAAAAAAGCATCTATAAGGGATACGTCCGACGACGTCCAAAGGGGAGGGGAGAGAACGAACGCAGGAGGGATGCCGAGGGTCGCGGGGGCGCTCAGCTCCGGCAGAAGCGGTGGGGGTGGATGTTTGATGGAGGAAACCGAGGGGGGGAAATTAAGGGCGAGCACATGGGAACAATCACACGGGGGTCACGGGGCAAGTTGTGCGGCAAACTGAGTGGTGCTAGTTAAGCCGAAGCTACATAATTTGCATGGCACAAAGCGCCCAATGCGCTAATGGGCTGTGCATGGCACCTGAAAGAAAAGCACCTTTAACCCATTAACCGAGAATCCTCTCAATTATGGGGAGGAATTAAATTCTAATGCCCTCCTCCCTCGCTCTGCATCCTTGCAGCGCTGGGGCGCATTCTTTTCTTTTGGCGTGTTCCAGCGCCGTGCAGCAAACGTTTGCCATCGTGCACGAGACCTCTTGAGGGGTTTAATCAATCAGAGCAACGAAATCGACTCGGATCCGGGCGAGAAGGACGCGTCTCGTTTCTTCGTGCGATGCTTTCGCAAGCGAGACCTGTGGCGTGCAACAGAGCGCGAGGCGACGAGCCGCCTTCGCGGAACGACAACGCAATCGAATAACAAAAAAAAGAAACGCGGAGCGAGTTGTTATTTCAACCCAGCAAAGTGAAATAGCGGCACGGCTGCTATGCCGGCTCGTGAAATCCTTCATTTCTCCGTAGAGGGGTCCGCGTATTTTAGTTTCGATCTCGGATGCCCTGCATCAGCGGGTGGCAGCGGGGTGGGGGACTGGAGGGAGAGGCGAGGGTTGGGGCCGCCCGTCCGCGCGTCTCTCATAAAACACATTTGTTCTCGCAGTGCGCACGCCGACGCCGTCGTTGTTGCCGGCGCTCGAGTGGAAATCGTAAACACGTGCCACGGTTGACGCCGGGCTGAGTATAAATGGGAAAGACGGCGATGCTTGGGTTCTTTTTTTTTTATTCCCCCCCCACCAACCACCACCACCATCGCGGCACCGTAAAGTTTTTTTTTTATCACCGGACATGGTGGAGGGGTGGATCGAGGGCTAAACCATGCGGGGTGAAGAGTCACGATCGCGTTTTAATTGACGGCGGCTTGGCATGCGGGAGTAGCGACTGGGGGGGGGGGGGTGTGGGGGTGAAGTGTGTGCGGGAATGTAGCGTGGGCGGCCGGGCGGTCGGGACAGCTGGGGACAGCCAGGTGCTGCTCACGGCCGCGGGAAAGGAGCGCCCGGGGCTCGGGGGGTCGGGCGTGCGAGCAGAGAGCCCTGGACCCGAGCGGGGAAGGGGACGAGGGGGAGCTCGCGTCTCCGCAGAAACCGTTTCCGTGGTGACAGCAGCCCAGCAGCGTGCGTAGGATGGCCCTCGCCCCAAGGCAGTCGCCCCCCCCCCCTCCACCACCCCCCCCTCCCTCGCTGCGTAGCCCCAAACACAGAAGCACGGACGCGCAGACACCCCAGACTGGCTGATTAACGGCCGTCAAGCCCGCGGAATCGCTGAGCCTCGGTGGGGAGCTCTAATGAGCTCGTGTATAATTCATGCTGAATGCGGACGCTGCCTGCCCGTCTGTTTTTACCTCCCGCCTGCCCAGCCCTGCTCCATCCCTCGATGCTTCGGCTCCCCCCAAATCCACCCACCCCACGCCGCTACCGCCCCAACAGCATTTATTATTTATTTTTTTGCTCAGCGCTTGCGGTCCCAAACACACTTATTCTTCCCGTTTGATTTCTTTCTTGTGTGTGTATATAGTTTAACTCGTTTTTTTTTTTCTGCCCGCTCTCTTCGGCCGCTGCCTCCACGTGGGTTTTTTTTTGGTGGAAAACGTTTCCATGAATCCGTAAATCCCCGGCTCATGAGCCGAGTGCCCCACGGGCCGTTCACTCGGCTTAAAACCCCGGCCACGGCAGCGCGGGCGAGCGAGGGCGAGAGGGCGAGTGAGCGCAAGTGAGCGAGTGCGGGCGAGTGAGCGAGTGTGGGCGAGTTTAGGTGAGTGAGCGAGTGTGGGCGAGTGCGGGCGAGTGAGCGCGAGTGAGCGAGTGCGGGCGAGGGAGCGCGAGTGAGCGAGTGCGGGCGAGGGAGCGCGAATGAGCGAGTGCGGGCGAGTGAGCGCGAGTGAGTGAGTGCGGGCGAGGGAGAGCGAGTGATCGCGATTGAGCGAGTGCGGGCGAGGGAGCGCGAGAGGGCGAGTGAGCGAGCGCGGGCGAGTGAGCGAGTGCGGGCGAGTGAGCGAGTGCGGGCGAGCGCGAGTGAGTGAGTGAGCGAGTGCGGGCGAGTGAGCGAGTGCGGGCGAGTGAGCGAGTGCGGGCGACTGAGCGAGTGCGGGCGAGTGAGCGAGTGCGGGCGAGTGCAGGCGAGTGAGCGCGAGTGAGCGCGAGTGAGCGAGCGCGAGTGAGCGAGTGCGGGCGAGTGAGCGAGTGCGGGCGAGTGAGCGAGTGAGTGCGGGTGAGTGAGTGCGGGTGAGTGAGCACGAGTGAGCGAGTGAGAGCGAGTGCGGGCGAGTGAGAGCGAGTGAGCGCGAGTGAGCGAGTGCGGGCAAGTGAGCGAGTGCGGGCGAGGGAGCGCGAGAGAGCGCGAGAGAGCGAGTGCGGGCGAGTGAGCGCGAGTAAGCGAGTGAGCGAGAGAGCGAGCGCGGGCGAGTGAGCAAGTGAGAGAGTGCGGGCGAGGGAGCGAGTGCGGGCGAGTGAGCGAGAGAGCGAGTGCGGACGAGTGCGGGTGAGGGAGCGTGAGTAAGCGAGTGAGCGAGTGTGGGCGGGTTAGCACGGGTGAGCGAGAGAGCGAGTGAGCGAACGCGGGTGAGTGAGCGAGTGAGCGAGTGCGGGCGAGGGAGCGAGTGCGGGCGAGTGAGCGAGTGAGCGAGTGCGGGCGAGGGAGCGCGAGAGAGCGAGTGAGCGTGAGTGAGCGCGAGTGCGGGCGAGGGAGCGCGAGTGCGGGCGAGTGAGCGCGAGTGAGCGAAAGAGCGAGTGCGGGCGAGGGAGCGCGAGTGCGGGCGAGGGACCGCGAGAGCGCGCGAGAGAGCGAGTGCGGGCGAGGGACCGCGAGAGCGCGCGAGAGAGCGAGTGCGGGCGAGTGAGCGCGAGTAAGCGAGAGAGCGAGCGCGGGCGAGTGAGCGCGTGAGCGAGTGCGGGCAAGTGAGCGAGTGCGGGCGAGTGAGCGAGAGAGCGAGTGCAGGCGAGTGAGCGAGTGCGGGCGAGTGAGCGCGAGTAAGCGAGTGAGCGAGAGAGCAAGCACGGGCGAGTGAGTGAGTGCGGGCGAGTGAGCGAGAGAGCGAGCGCGGGCGAGAGTCGTGAAGCAAAAATGCAAAGCGGGTGGCAAAGTGAAGACATTCCTGCGAAGGAAAAAGACGTACAAAAAGCCACCCGCTCCCCCGACACCCACCACGTCCAAAAGAATAATAATACAACACGCTCATGCATTTGGTTTGCTCGCCGCGTGTTCTCGGAAGCAAAGCGCCGGGGGCCGCGAAATCGATTTAATGACAGCGAAGCCTTCACCAGCGAGCCCGGCAGCTACGGGAGCGAGCGAGCGACCCACGGTGCACAGGCTCAAGAAAAGCCCCCCCCCACCCTCTCCTTCCCAGCGCAGCGCCCTCTACCATCCATTCCCCTGCCCCCCTGCACCCGCCCCTCCTCGGCAAGCTCACACCCACGCACACGCGATCCACACCCGGCCAAAACCACCGGCGCCACCGTCCCCACAACTCCCACGCGCGCCCTGCGTCTTCTCTCTGCATGACGTCTCGGGTCCCACCCGGTGCTTCAGCGCAGCCTCCGTGGAATCGCGCCCTCCTTCCCTCCGCTCCCCTGGCCCCACACGGCCATGCAAGGATGTTTCGTTGTTGTTTATGCGTCGCGCAAAACAAAAACTGCCGCTCGAATCGCCGGAGTGACTGGTGGAGGGGATGGGGGGGGGCTACGGCGGTCATTGCCGTTCCGTCGTTCATGCAGATGGAGCAGAAGGCACGGCCACTGACACACTCCATTCGACCCGCCCGGAGCGTGGGACCCGCACGAGCGGCACCCCGGAGGTGGCTCCTCTGGCCCCGGCAAATTTGCGAGTGATTTCCAATCCCACGGCCTGAATTGACATTGGCAATGGCGGTGGGGGAGTGCTCCGCTATTGAGGGCAGGAGGTTTACTTGACGATGTAATGCTCAATGAAATCACGTGCTTCTATTGTAGCAGCACACTTAAGATGCACGTTAGTGGCCGTCTGCTGATCCCATTCCTTTATGGAGGAGGAATGAACGCGCAGCCCCGCCATTACTCACTCAAGATACTCCTGGCTCAAAATTCCTCCAAAAGAGGGCGCTCTGGAGAGCCCCTCCGGAGGATATGTTGGTCTACTCTTCCACACTGGCCTTTGGAAGAGGCCGCCGTATATAATGTAGTTGTTGCTTTTTTTTGTGTGTGAATGAGAATTAGTTGATGTTCTTGGGGAAAAAATTATTGGTATCAAAAGTTAATGACAAATGAGACAGACCATTTGTTGTTAAGCCAGATGAGGTCCCATTCAGAATAAAACGTCTCTATTATATCAAAGGGATATGTGTTACAAAGGGAGAGGGATAAGGTAAAATGCATTATAATTGCTTAAATATCGAATGCCTTTACTGACCGAAGATGTCTGTGTTCACGGTAACTTCGTGGTCCAATGAATACCAATCACTGGAATGTCTAGTTACCTCCTTGCTCTTGCACACTTCGTAGAAATTGATCATTAACAAAATAACAAACGCAAATGCATCAACATGGAATAATACTTCACAAAGTCTAGCACTTTATCAAGAAGTGCGCGTGAACTGCAATCGCATGTACGTGGTTTATGTTCACAACTAATTAAAGTGTCTTTGATTAATTGGCGTGTTCGACACGCCACAGAAAAATCTTGCCCAATGCGTTCCCTGGAGGAACGCGTGAGCATAGCTCCTGGTCCCCTATCCCGCGTTGGTCGATCACGACGCTTAATCCCGGTGTTTGGGAGCACGTGCGACACCGATTGCTAGATGCTCTCAGTGGTTAAACGCCGAAGGTCGTTCTCGCACACGTTTATTATTAACTTACTCCTTCGCTAAACCATTCCGCTGTCGTCCACAGGACGAGCCCATGCCTCTGGAAAGGCCGGCGCATTTGCCCCACGACCTCGTGCGAACCTCGCACCAGCACCAGCACCTGCAGCAGCCGCCCCCTTCGTTCCCGCCGCCCCCGCCGCCCGCCCCGATGCCGCTGGCTTTTGCGGGGGACGCGCCGCCGTACGTCAACGGAAGCATGCGCTACGCTCACCACGGCTTCGGCGGGCTGGGCGGGGGAATTCAGCACCCGGCGCTGTCCGCTCATCACAACCCCCCAGCACCGCCCCCGCCGCCCGCCCTGCACCTCGCCAACATCAGCAACGGTGAGGCCTCCGCCTCTGCCGCCACCGCCGCCGCCGCCTCCACAGCGTGGCGCTGAGAAGCGCCGCCGTGCGGGCCGGTGTCAATCATCGCGCACTCCACCGATACTCCACACGTGGTGCTGCGTCTCACAAGCACATTCCACCCCCATCGTCACAGACCAGCCACCCGAACCCTCAACCACTACGCCCCCCATTGTTGCCGACCTTCACCAAAACCCTTACTGCACTCACCCCACTATCCATATTACAGGTGCAGACCTTTTTGTCAATCCACTGCTGGATGAAGCCATCAGTGTGTCGCGTCTGTGCGCTCACGCGGCAGCGAGCCACCGTTCATCACCATCGTCCACATCCCCCACTCACGCACCCAGCGCGTTCGGACACGTGTCGACAATTAACGCCCTCAATTATCCTGACAATGTAGTAGTTATGCCGACGCTTCACTGGCCGCGATATTCCGTCAACGCACGGCTCATGTGCCGCATGATCGATAGGGCACAGTGGACAGTGCTAAACCACCTTCAAGCCCCGTGGCTTTGCGATGCGAGATACAGAAGTTAAATTCTAGATTTGAAGCTTTTGTGACTGCAAGGATTCATATTCTTAGGTTTTTTCGGTAAAGTCACGTAGGTAAAAAACTTTAAATTAAAATTAATAAAAGTAAAATCAAATAAAAATCACGACGTTTCGATTGCAACACAAGCAATCATCATCAGGTATAAATGAAATAGCAACAAAAAATTCTAACCAGAAAAACTATAGACAGACATATAAGCAGACAGATATCGCCAAGATACATAGAGAGAAAGTAACACAGGTACAGAGAGGGAGATCGTCTCTGTTGAGTGGCCTTAAATAGGCAGAGGGGGCGGGGGCAGAGAGATGGAGGGGGTTAGATAAAAAATGAACATGTCAATGAGTGCAGAAAACGCATAAAAAATGAACATGTCAATGAGTGCAGAAAACGCATAAAAAATTAGTGCGGAAAACGCGTAGTAAAGTAAGCAAGTTTGAACATTAGGAGAGAGGGAGAAAGAACACACTAAATTAAATAACCTAGCAAAATATCGAAATGTTATGTAATACAACACAGAGAGTCGGTCAACACACAATTAACGCATAGCCTGGTCGATTACGTATTTCAAAGATTGCTAAGTTAGAATTTAAGTGTGAAAATTCCAAAGAAAGACAAAACATAAAACAAAAGGAACGGAGACACACAGACAGAGCAGAACATAAGAACGACAAAAAACGAGTGTAGACAGAAAAAAGTACACTAAATACACAGGCAGATAGAGAAAACAAAAACCCAAAGAGAGAAAAAGATAAACTTGGAACTTCTCCGTAGAAGTGGTTCAATTCTAGATTTGAAGCTTTCGTGACTGCAAGGATTCATATTCTTAGGTTTTTTAGGTAAAGTCACGTAGGTAAAAAATTAATAATTCAAGGCCACTCAACAGAGACGATCTCCCTCTCTGTACCTGTGTTACTCTCTCTCTATGTATATTGGTGATATCTGTCTGCTTATATGTCTGTCTATAGTTTTTCTGGTTAGAATTTTTTGTTGCTATTTCATTTATACCTGATGATGATTGCTTGTGTTGCAATCGAAACGTCGTGATTTTTATTTTTATTTTATTTTACTTTTATTAATTTTAATTTTTTACCTACGTGACTTTACCGAAAAAACCTAAGAATATACAGAAGTTCCTCACCTTGCGTGCTTCCCCCTACCTCCCAGCTGGACAGCGCCATTCATTACATTTTTTCTTATTTGGTGAGACTGCACTGGCGGTGTGTGCACAATAACTACCAACAGAGTCATTCATTCAGAAACCCCATGCACAGACCCAGAGTAGGATGCTTCCCAGACACGAGGGGCGGATTGATGGCTCAATCATCGAATAAAATTGATTCGTACCTTTACGTTACGAGCGCCGAAATGTGCGGATAGGAATAATTTGTTTTTGATTCACAAACCGACGTACGAGTTCACTTGACGCTTGCTACGCCACTAGAGGCCGCGTAAACGAGTGATTAAACGAGACCAAAAAAATATCCATCCTTCAACAATATCACGACCTCAAAATCATGATAGTTGCTTTCACCACGTATACAAGTTCTCCAAACAAGCCGTTCTCTTTAACTATATTTTCTGGCGAATGGCGTAATGAGCGTGTCGACGGGCATCACGCGTCGACGTTATGATGTCATGAGGGGTCGTGATGTCATCAGGGCTCATCAATAGAGTGCAGACCCTGGTCTACAGCCCTCATTTCCAGCTCTTTATTTCGATTTAATCTCACCGACCTGCATCTCTCGCGTCTCGATGGGCCCCTCTCAAGAGCATTTGTGGGGCCACATGGGCCACCAGTGGAACCCTGCCCTAACCCGCGTGCCCGTTTATCTGCGCAACCCCTTCTCCTACCACACCATCCCCCTCCTCCTGCTGCTGCTGCTCCTCCTCCTCCCGTCGAAACAGGCCCCACCGACCTCAGCATGAAGAAACCCCCCAGCACCTGCAGCAACAGCAGCGGCAGCAACAGCAGCTCGGGCAGCAGCAGCCCCAGCCCCCCGGGCCAGGTGCAGGCCGGAGGGGCGGGGCCCACGTGCTGCAAGGCGAGCGGCGGGGGGGCCGGCGGGGGGGCCGGCGGGGGGGCCGGCGGGTGCCCCGCGCAGCTCAGCCCCACGGAGATCGGCGCCGTGCGCCAGCTCATCTCGGGGTACCGCGAGTCCGCCGCCTTCCTGCTCCGGTCGGCCGACGAGCTCGAGCATCTCATCCTGCAGCACAACTGAGCGGGCGCCATCGCCCCTCCCCCCCTATCCATCGCCGTGGGGCGAGTCATTCCGATGTCCGCCCATCCTGGCGGGCGTAGCTCCGGAGTGCGCAGGCGGTGCAACTGCGACGTCGATCAACTGGGCCAGACCGGGCTCCCCCCCCCCAAAGCGCCAAGTTACGTAGAGGAGGGAATTTGGACAGGAGGCGGCCATTTCATTCTTCGCACGGGGGCCTGTGCCAACAACGCTACGGCAATGAGCTACTGCATGGCAATTAGTCACACTGGCGACACGTCATCATGTTAATGATGATCATTATCATCATCATGAACATCATCATCACGTGGATTTGTCCCTTGATTATGCTCAGTACAAATGTCCATCTGCTCATCCGATGTGCCCATGCGCCTGTTGAATGTTCACCTCGCCAACATGAAACCAATGTTCATCAACAATTGATTCACGTGACAATCCATCTATCAGATGTTACAACTAATGATGCATCCTCCTAATCAATCTTATAATTCCGTGATCAATTCATCCGACTACAAATCCATTTGACATTCATCCATCAATCCATAAATCAACTTCACAACGCCTGTGCCATTTGCCTGTCAAAATTCCCATGCAACTCATCAGCCTGATTCAAAATGGATTTGTTAGAACTGAATTCTGAGTGTATGGTTTACAGCTGCATAGAAGAAAACATCTTAAAACAAAATGGCCCAATGACTTGAACATTTTTATTTTGTCATAATGTTCAAAGTGATTAATGTAATCAATGCAAAAAAAAGAAAACATTCTTTATGGATTACCAGTTTGGTAAATGGGTCCTCTATTTATACCTTCCATTCAAAGAAAGCCAGCCATCCATCCAAGCCAACAAGCTGTGGAAAAAAAAAACCAAGATGGCATTTGAAAGCGTGCGTAATTAAAAGTGCTCTACAAAAATTGAGAACTGCTTGGAAAGCGTCGGAAATACTGCCAACAAACCTGGAATCTCCGCACGAAGCCCTCGGCCTGCTATTTGACACGGCACCACGGTCACGCCTGCCTCGAGCACAAATCGCGGGGTACGTGCAGCATTTTCCACCACCCCCCCTCCCCCCGCAGCGACTCGTTACAACTGTAGATCTTCTTAGACAATCACAACCACGCTAAATTGGGACACTCGCCAAGACGGGGGAAGGGGGACGCGCTGATTAAAAAAAAAAATCAGCCACTCTGAAGAAAAAAACCTACTTGCCTGAGAAATACACTTTGAATCACAATATTTTCTTAAAATTTGCAAATTTTCAATGACATTTTGTGAACGCTTCATCGAATAGTAAGGCAACACTTCATTATGTGGACAGTGCTACGGACTGGAAGCAGAGGGGATTACAGACTCATCGCTTGCACCAAGCCCCGAGGAGGCTTTGTCAGCATAACTATTGAATGGTTAGAGCGTTTTCCTGCAAGAGGGGGGAAATGGGTGTCAGGATTGACTGCGTATCAAACACACAGTCCTCTGTGCAATAGGTTGGACAATCATTCCATTAAAAAAAATCACCAAATTTAAACTCGTCTTACAAATTGCCCCCGTGCGAACCGCGGGGGCAGTAGCGGCCCAGGCTTGTAACGCGCCAAGATTTTATCCGAATTGCGTTTCTCCCCTTTGTCAGCAAAAAGGACCAAGGCTTTACAACAACAACAAAAACCAAGGGGCTCCCCAAACTTTCACGCGACTGTGAATATGTTCTAACATCGCACTGTCATGCCGCTGTTCGCTCAAAGATGTGTTACATATCGGAGAGGTTAAAAGGGGGTTGCATAAAATGAAAAATATTACCGCAGTGCACAATCAAAACTATACCATTGCAGGTCTACACGCGGATTCTGTGCGGCTCTATTTAAGCTGAAGGCAACCAAACTAGTGCATGTGCAATATTACAGTAGTTTTAACGTCATGGGGACATACATCAGCAAGGCAGTGCCACCAAGAAAAAGGGCCAAGGTGCTAATCCGTATACAGCAGGAGAAAGCAAAGCGATGGCGAGGAGTTGAGGGAACAAGACGGGAATAACCAGGCATGGCAACGCTTGTAATGATGAACGGAGCTGGGCACAAGCCACTCAGAAAGCCCCCCGAGTTCCGTATTGAGAGTTGTTCTACGCGCTACGGTGCGTGATGCCATCGCAACCTGAATGCGTGCTGTGTTCACAGAGTACCTGCTTCGCAACAACAACAAGAATGTCCCCCTTGAGAAGTCGTTGCTGCTTTACAATGTTATAAGTTTACAATTATAGCGTGTACAGATTTGAAGAGGGGAAGGAAAAAAAGCGTGGGCGACAATATTAGCCCTTGGTATCTATAAGTTTACTGAAAGAAAATCGTTGGCTTTTGTATGATATAAAAACACTTTAAATATACCCATTGTAAAAAAAAAAAAGTGGAACGAAGTTTTTGTACAATGCGCAGGCTGCGATGAAATGGCTGTGAAGTTTAATGATTCCAAAACAGGGATATAGAGTACCGTACCGTACATCCCAAAGGTTCAACAAAGCCTCCCAGGTCGAACCAGAGTGTTGGACAGCAGTGAAACAGCATGGTCGATTTTGCATACAAGACTCCCCCCGTTGTGCTTCATTTTCATGGTGAATGTGGCACTGTATTGCTTTTAATGCCCTTAAATGTGTGACTATTTGTACATGACAGCCTTATGTATATTTGAAAAATATATATTAATATTGAAGGGTTTTATTTTATTTATTTCTCGATTTGGGGATGTGAAAGACTTGGCTTGTAAAACAAACGATGGGTCACATCAGCCCTGAGGCCACATTAAAACTGCCACCTCACGCCCAAAAAAGGGCATTTGAAATATATCCACACCAGTGCTACGGAACAAAACCCGACAATTGAAAGCAAGTGGACGTAATATCTCTTGCATTACAGCTGGCAATGTCTCAAGTAACATTGCCAGGTAGAATGGAGGAGTGTTATGGAGTTCATGCCCAGACCCCCCCCCCCCAAGGGCTCCCAGGCATGACCAAATCGAAGTATCAACACAGAGTTTTGACTCGCGTTACAACGTGGCCATCAGTAACCTTTTACCCAGAGGACCAATATTTAACTTAGGGACACCAACTGTTCACGGAACTAAGCCTTCATTGAAAGCACAAGATTTTGCAAGAAAGCCGTATTTAACAGTGAGTGCGTAAATATGTACACGTCAAAAGTTGGACTTCATTACCATGCCGGTTCTCATAACCTGTACATGCAAATACTGGGAAGATTTTTAAACATGCAGAAGAATGAGTATCTGGTCCATACAACCAAAACCGCAACTTTGGCCTGCCTACTGCGGCGATATTGGAACAAAAATACAAAGTCTCAACATTGTAACGTTAGTGCGCACAGCGTGGCATTCAGATTGCATTTCACTTCATTACCAATTTGCTTCTATTCTGCAAAATGGCAGCCAATGCAAGTGCTAGAGAGTCATTGAGTTAGTCATAAAAATAATTCAAACTACAATACTGTCTTTCGATAGAAAACGAGCTGCGGTCATGCAAGGTTTTATTTGTATCAACGTTACTCTTGTGCAATGTGTTTAAGTAAAAAGCTGGTAACTGTCCAACTCTTTAGACTGCGAGTGACCCAAAGCATGTGCCCCGCCAGACGCTTATTGTTTATATATGGACTGTGTGTGCGTTTAATTTGTTTTACAAGTGAAAAAAAGAATATTTCCATTGCTATACTACCGCAGAGCCCGATTGCTTTGCGCTTTGCTAAATTTCTTTGCATTCTATTAAGTATTTAAACGAAGGTTACATGACTGTTTTGAATCACATATAAGTCGGCGGTGTGTATGATAATGGTTGTTGGATGTTTGGATTTTTTTGTATATTTGCAAGCTGTGCTGGGATGTATTGCGCACACGCAATCATAGTTGTTCGCCTACAGATACTAGTGCATTTGATAGATGTTCAATATAAATTTTTGTACATTGTACCGCGGTTGCTTTTTCCTTGGTGTAAACCTAAATGAAATTTGAATAAACATCTTTTGTCCGGCATACCAGGCACAGGTGTGATAAGGCTATTGAGAATCGGGTCAAGCTACGTCAGTGCAAGACCCATGCCATTCAGTTATTTTGTGTGAAATATCCTGAATATTCAACGTTCAAATAGCTACATGTTGAACACCATTTCACAGAGTGGTGCATGCATCCTCATTTCTGTGCCTATGGATAAATGCATGGTGTTAACATCTTAAAAGGCAAAAATAAGTGTCCAGACTCCCATGGAAATGTACTTCTTTACCACAATACCTATATATTTTGGCACTTTATTAATCTAATTCTGCATAGATTTTCACAACGCATATATATACTGTATTGACTTTATAAATGTGTTTCTGCATACTGCAGAATAGCCTATTTAAATGTATATTCCTTATACCCAAGTACTATGTAAGAGGATGTGATTAGTGTTCACAGTGCACCCATCAACCAATAACGTGTCCACCAAGCACACAGGCCTGCTGGACAAACAAACAACGTGGAATAATGCTGCTATGCTATGCAGGAACACCAATGCTACTTTAAGATTTACTCATTCAAGTTACAAGTCAACTACATGATTTTGACACACCACCAGTACTGGTATTACATTAGATATATTAATGTCATTGGTCATATCACCTCTAACGAAATGCAGACCATATTATTTTTATGGATGATAATATATAATCTGGTTTACAAAGCATATACATGCATGTACATCTCAAGATACTGCACAAGGTAACAAAACGCACATTATTCATAACTGATTTGGGCTGGGCCATGTGACGATCGGACTCAATCTTGTGTCATTGGGACCCCCCCCCCCCACGACCCAATACAGCCACATAGACTGTCATGAGTGCAAGCGTTTAACGTGCCAATTGATTCACCTCTATAAGTTGAAGAAATACCCTAGCAACCAAACTTAGCCCTCGAGGAGGCCGCTCTCCTATCTTACAGTTACATGCTAATTTCTCACATTAACATCACTAGCCCTGGCCACTTCTTTATGACCCATTTAAAATATTTTAAAACAGTCTGCCTCAGCAGCAGACCATGCTTTCCCACCGGATGCGCCTGAAACGTCGCGATTTATTTATTTCATACCTACGTGACTTTACCAAAAGAACCAAAGAGTATGGATCCCTGCATTCACGAAAGCTTCAAATCAAAATTAGATATGACATTTAATTTGAAACTGCATAAAACATCTTCAGCACAAGATCTATAACAATTCAGTTGACTCGGACCCCCTGAAAGATTAAACACTTGTACACTTAACAATTTGTATGGCTGTGCCCAGTGCTGGGGGGTTCATAACGACACAGATTTGGTTAGATCAAGTTGCAGCCAAACCCAAATATCTATTCGGAATCACATTGGCTATGAACACCTTCCTTGGCAAGTTCAATATACACGTAGACGATACAGGAAAATAAAATTAAAAGACTTTGGCAAATGGAGTAGTGGCATACCACGAATAATGAACGGACTTCACGTGTAAACATCTTGTAATGGATGTGAATACGTGATCGACCTCGCGATGCAACAATCCATCCAACACCGTCAGTATTGTACATGTGTTGGATTGGTCGTTGCATCGCAAGAGTCGAGAGGTGGCAGTTCACGGGGAGGGCTTCGTCCAGCAGTGGATTGATCAGCTGATCATTTTTTGGGTGGAATTGTCTCCACGTACAAGAAAAGGGATTTACAACTTGTTTTCCTTGAGACTGACAGTGTTTATTACCTTAAACTTCATTTTAGTCTTATTCACCACACGAGAGATGTACACAAACCATCGTAATACCATTCACCGGGGCTCTCCTGCACATATAAAAGTCGTACGGTCATCTGTGGTTATAGATGCACAACACCAATCGATAAAGCACTCTCCATTGAGTGCTGCAACTGAGAGCCTGAGTTAGCTGGGAGAAGTGCATCGCAACCACTTCAAGTGTCCACGTTTACCGACTAAAGGTTTCCACGCAGCGTGGCAGGACAGCCAATTTTCAGAACTGATTGTAACGAGGCCGCTTTCAAAGCACGGCAGAGCCATGTGAACACAAATGCACACGTGGACATGCCACACACAGACATCCATTCACCCCATACTCGGGGGATCTTGCCAATGCAAACGATTTGCAACAAAAAAAACCCCCATATAAACACGTCGCAAATTGCAATTCAAAGCCGAGGAACCCCATACTGAGACGCAACCTCAACAGAGAAGTGACGCCGGCAATTGCACGAGCACCCTCAATGCCACTGATTGCTCTGCGTGGCGCGCTGTCCCCCCCACCCCCGCCTTGCCCTGCATCCCTTAACAATGCATCAACAGCTGATATGGCGCCACCTTTGAAGCGTACAGCATTACTGCAAGAGGAATGCAAATGTCAATTGTGTTGATCACGCCATTGCCGAGCAAACTCTTAAAGGGTATTTGGTCTACTCTTCCACGTTGAACAAACGTGTTGGAAGAGACGGGCGAACTGACGACTGACTGCGGTCTACAATGCTCTGCGGACAGAGGTAGGAATATTTGAGAAACTTGCATCGTTTCAGCTGCCGTGCCGGGAGATACAATCGGACCGACACCCTCCGGATTGTCTCATGCTAACCATCACAACCTGGCAGCTCTTGTCCATGTACAGTCACCTTAAACGTTCACTGCATTGGAAATTGAAATGTAGAAATTGTAAAGCACAAGCATGGTCCACAACATGAAGAATTAAAGATTAAGCAAAAAAAATCAATACCAGATAATCCTACCCTATCCAGCCTGTAATTGAAATACTGCTTCTTGAATGGGGTGTTGGAAAAGTGTATACATTTAATTGATAAAAAATATTGTATATATACATCGCGATTATTTGGCCATATTAAAGTGACCTAATGATGTAATTGTGAAGTGGCAAATCTAGCAATGTCAAGCAGCAGAATCAAATTGTGTATTGAACTAGTCACATCCTGTCAAATAACATTCCGAGACCTGGCTATCAAAGATAGCACCTTCGCACATTATATATTAGGTTCTTCGTATTGTACTGCAAATGTAGTGAACACTACATTTCCCGATGACGGCCTCTTACACCTTTGAGTCGCGATGGTTATTTGACCGCACTTCGCCAAGCTGGCAAGCGTTACACGTCTGAGAGCATCCAAGTATAAAACAATTGATTTTGCTGCTCTGCCCTCTACTGTCCATCACGAAGCCTTGCAGCCCTATAACAATCTCTCGTCTCCAAATCAGAGGACTTGTTCAAATCCCATGACGTATGGTGGTCACTTATCCATGCACCATAATTCATGAGCAAATATTATTTGACTGGCCATTAACTGTACTTATAGACAGCTGTGCAAGCATCCTGTCAGATATGTCGACTGGATAGCAATTTGGGAAGCTGTCGCGTTTCAGCTGCCAAAAACATCGCCAGAGAAGTGGGACGTTTCACTCCCGTCTCCTTAATCATGCCCTCATGAACACATTAGGCATGTTACTTAAGCTTAATGTAATATTAGACTTAAAATGTTACTTTTAATTACATGTTAAGATTTTTGTCCCAATACAGGTGTTCCCCGGTTTATAAAAGGGACGCGGTGTTCTTGAAAAAGAACACGTGTAACGCAATTTCCTTAATCGAAAATCCTTTCCCATTAATACAAAAAAATTAGGGACGTGTTAAGGACAATCATTCCAACTCTACTCCTAACGTATAAAAATACACCTATATCACTTTTTACAATATAAAACTAATAATGAACACATTTTAGGATTGAATCAAAATGAATTTAAACCAACAATTCACCTTTTTGGGGAAATCGCCAAAAGACATCCATGGTGGAACGCCTGCACAGGTGATGTGGACGCTGTCGCAGACGGATGACAGCTGCCCGGGCGGCTCTTGTTTGATGCCATGGGAAAGTTCGTTCACGTGGAAATTCGATTTCGTGAATCAAAAGTGTACATAATTTGCCAATTGCGTTGACGTGAATTTTCGTAAACCCAATGTTCATAAAATCGAAGGATACTTATCCTTTTATATTAACAGGTTTTAAATAACACTTGAAAGAGAAACTCGTGTTAAACAAAATGTTACTTTTTTCATAATTTTTTTTGACATCATGGGACTTCCTTTGCTTTGTTTTACTTGTCCAAGACATCTCAGATGGCTGGTGACTTGGAAGATAAAATACTGAGCTGGCAACCGTTGAGAGGGTTGATGGTTTCAATCCAGTTACCAACGCCTACACAAATTGCCTACATTAAATCTTGCTAAATTTCAGCTGAGAAATACAAAAATATATCGGTTTCATGGTAATGTGCATCTCATAGCAGACTTCTCACCCTACTGTGTAAAGTTCTCACCTACTGTGTAATGTGTAAAAGGCCACTCGATGCATGTTTCAGAAGTCCTGTGATAAGTATAACCCGTAAAAACAAAGTTTTTCACTATATATGCGTGGCAGCGAACTTAATATAAAGGATTTAAAAATATATTCGCCTGTGGAGGACGCGGGGATCGATCCCGCGACCTTTGGCATGGGAAGCGAGGGCGCTACCAACTGCGCTACTCCGCCACGGCCTGTGGAGGGGTTACGCTCTGGGCTCTTATACTGTGACGTTCAGCCAAAGCCAAGAATGAGTTCTTTGAATATATGTAAAATATTTTTTTTTTGCCTATAAAGTGTAAAATTTTGGGAATTTTTTTCCACGAACATTAATTGTCTGGCACAACGAGTATGTGTGGAAAATGTCAGCTCGATTGGATCACGGGAAGTGGGTTAAAAAACGACCGAAAGATTTGCACGGTCGTAAGCAAGCAAGCACGCAAGCACGCAAGCAAGCAAGCAAGCATGCGAACTTAATATAAAGGATTTAAAAAAGTAACTTCCATGGGATATTGTCAGACACTGGGCACACCACTCTGAGATTTACGAACTGAGTCATCATCTCTTGACATTGCACCAATCACACACTTTGTAATACATGGGGGGGGGGGGGGGTAATTGCTTTTTTTAAAACAAAGGAATATGTTTAAATTTAAGATATAACTTAAAGAGGCTTGTCTCATTTCTCAAATTAATTTTGGTTCACATCACACCAATGTAGGACCTTTACAAAAGCATTGCTTCCTTGAACCTCTTCTGAGAAGGCACCTCAACAAACACATCTGAATTCCTACACTTCTTGCCAGCCAACTGAGGCTCTGCAGATTCCAGAAGATCTTTGTGGCCAGGCGCTCTAAGAACTACCTGCGGAAGTGCCACACCGCTAGCACACTGCACGGCCGGCACACTCTTGCATGTATGTAAAGGCAAGGGGCATGAGTGAGGGTGCGCCAGGAGGGCAGAATCTGCAGGTGCGTGGGCTTCCATCGGGCATGCAGGCAATCGTCGTCTCTATTGCATTGGCTCGTCTGCATGGCTTCTCGCTGGCAATGGCGAATTGGCTATCTCCCGCAACACTATCTGGTCCCCTTCAACATTCTTACAGCTGGCACGGTGGCCGTGTTGTAAACGATTGGGAGGCGTCGGCAGCGGAGTAGATGGCAAGTGGAAGGGAATGTTCTCAGAGCGCCAAGGCGCTGTGTGCGCAGCCACGCCAAAGCCTGACAGTCCGCTGTTCGCGAGATGCCCAGGCTCCAAGTGCATTCTTTTAGACTCCATAGACACTGGAACATCCGCAGTGTGTGCAGTGGATGCACATTGAGGCTGAAAATTGAAAAACAACCGAGCAATATGACCATTGAAACAAATATTCCATATCTTTTAAGGTATTTAAAAGCATCGTAACATGAAATTACATGACTCTTAAGAAGAATCGATGACTACATTGCCACTTTTACCTTGACAAGGGCGAGCCTGACAGAAGGCAAGAGCAGGAGGCTGATCTGAGGGAGCTCCGGTTCATCTCCCAGCAGGGGGTAATTTGGGTACAGACGCTTGCGCGAGGTTGCAGACAAACACATCCAATCGATGGAGTTCCTCTTCGAGTGAGGCAGCGGGAGAGCAGACTTTGCGGCTTGCTTTGGTGTCAGGGCAGAACTCTGCGAGAGTGGGGTCAGGGTCATGGGCTCGCTGTGCGTTTTCACTCTTTGTTCTTCGACATCGCCTGATATGCCGCCTTTCGTTGGGCTTTCATCAAAACCTTTTTCTGCGGTTCCCTTGCACACCAACAGCTCACGTGTGATCTTGGGGAAGTTTAGATTCTCATTCAGATGCTTCTTTGCTACAATACGTCCATTTTCACCTCCCTTTTTTGGAAATGCATTGTGCAATAATGCATCTACGTAAACTGCTGATCGGGTTGCACTCCGTTGCTTTCTGTGTGTGAATTTTGTAGTAAACTTTTTTCTACGTTGCTTCCTGACATTTTTCTGCATTTTCAAGTCACAACTTGCTTTGGATCGAGTATTCGATTCATCACAGAGAACAATACTTTGACCTTCTCGGGCATTTGACAACTTGTTAACTTTGTAAATTGTGGATGCTTCAGAAAATACTTGAACAGGGAGGCGAACAATTGTAACCTGAAACAGAGAACATATTTGCGTATGCTTTTAGCAATATTACAATCGTGCGGTATGAAAGTTTTGTTTTTGGAAATGTGTTTTTTCATATTGACTGTGTAAAACAACACAAAACCTAAATTATAACAAAGACCTTATGAAATATTGACCGAGAAGTTTTAACATATAAAACATCAATTCTACAGCAAACCATATTAAAAATGGCTTTTAAACACAAAATGTAACTTCAGGGTAAAATTACAGAATACAGAATCGATCACTTTTTTTCTCATCTCCTTATCTAATTATACACTAGTCAGAAAAGCTGGAGCGTGCTTACTTACAGTGACAGGTCTGATGTTAACAGATGACTTGGGTTCATTGGTGCTCACAGACAGGCAGGCATCAGTCTTCAATCGCTTGTCACGATGCCTCACAGGCAGCACCCGCTTTGCTGGCCGAGAGGGCGTTGGCAAGGTGAAGCTTTCCTCCTCGCACAAACTTCTGGCAGCGGCCTTCAACGCCTTTTTATTCGTCAACGGACTTTTTTCTTTCGACAACGGGCGTTGCGATTTTGAGTTTTTCCACATTCCTGACCAAGAGCTCTCTCCAAGTGTTTCTCTCCAGTCCTCAAGTTCTTCAGACTTGTCAGTAACTTGCAAAGGAATGTGGAGACCACCTGCTGTGGCACGAGACGTGCGTGCGCGAGATGTGCGTGCGCGAGATGTGCGTGCGCGAGACATGTCTATATGCATGCTCTTCACAAGTCGTGCCATCTCATTCCTTTTTACATTTTTGGAGGACCTTTTGTGGAGGCAACCATTCTTTATTGGCTGTATTTCCTTTCGCCACTTGCCACTGCCCACCACTTTCAGTGGCAGACAATTTTCCAACCTCACAGTGCAAGGTGGTAGGCTCATCACTGAATCCTTGCAGTTTCCAGAAACTGTACGGTTGTGCTGGGTGCTGAGGACCTTCTTCACTTCGTCTCTAACGACTGAAAAAGCACCTCTTGTACCTGATTTACACCGAGAGGTAGATAGTGCATCTCCACCGACAAACTCTCCAACGCTGTAAAACAGACACGAGACAAAAAACTGGAGGTATTTTTTTTGTCCTTTTCAACAAATAATCATATCAATTTAAAATGCATAATTTTGCTTGTGAAATACCCGTGAAAATTATGTTGCACGAATCTATAAATGTATAGATGCTCCTCCAACATGTCCCACTTTCTAAGATTTACAACATTTTTGCAACACATTGTTACCGAGCATTGCTCAACAATGCATACACTGCAACTACCAACATCCACGACCGATAATTATATTTATATAAACAAAACATGTTTTGTTTGTTAAAAAGTTTCTCAATTATTCCAATTAAAGCTGCTCAGGTATAACGGAAATTACAACTCTACGATTCCTGTGTTTAACAGCGAGGTCCGATCTATGAATCGATGCATTCAAGCATGGTTACTCTCCTTTTCCCAACACTGACCACCAGCGCTACTACACGCAATCAATGATGTACAAGCTTTTCCATAACGGTGAGATAAACGTACTTTCTGTGCAGCGAGTCCTGAGCATGTGCCTCATGTACAGACAAGCGCGCCTTCTTCGCCAGTCCATTCCTGATGCACTGCTGCGCATTCGATTCTTCTCCTGTGAACAGGTAACAATCAAATGCAGTAATTACAAAGGCAAAGAAACACGAAAAGGATATTTTAATAATGCAACTAAAAGAAAACCAAAGAGTACATGAGTTTAAAAGGCCCTTTTATCCGAATGGGAAAAAAAACAAACAGGGAGGGAGCAATTTTGTGTATTTTGTTGGCAACCTATATTTAACTTATACTCTTAGTTCTTTCGGTAAAGTCACGTAGGTAAAAAATGAAATAAAAATTAATAAAAATAAAATATTTTTCATTTTTTTCATTTTAATTTCATTTTTTTTACCTACGTGACTTTACCGAAAGAACTAAGAGTATGAATCCTTGCTGTCACGAAAGCTTCAAATCTAGAATTATATTTAACTTGCAAATAAAGATTTTTTTTTCTCATAAGACAATTTACCTGCTCAAATTTTTTTTTTATTCAAGACTACAGTAAAATAAACGATACATTGTGGAGTCACAGAGTTAGCTTGGACTGAGATATAGATATTTATATGTAAATACATATTATGAGATCAATGAAATGACTGAAAAAATACAAAATACCTTGTAAACAACATACCCTCTCTGATAGAACAAGTTAGAAAATATTATCCAAACAAGACAAATATACGCTACAAATACACTAAGCTAGAATGCCAAACTTGATTTGAAGCTTTCGTGACTGCAGGAATTACTCTTTGGTTCTTTCGGTAAAGTCACGTAGAAAGAAAATAAATTAAATAATAGAAAACGACGTTTCGATTGCAACACAAGCAACCGTCATCAGGTGGAGCTAAATTTGAGAGAGACACAAAACACAGACATGGAGACACACAGACAGACACACAAGCAGAGAGACACAACACAGAGACAAACAGAGAGACACAACATAGACACACAGAAACCCAATGCCTCTGTGTCGAGGCCTTAAAAGAGAGGGCGGGGGTAGGCAGAGAACGAGGTGGGTCTGCTGGGGCAGCTGCTGGAGCAGAGAAATTAGCATGTCAATGAATCCACCCCGAAGCGACCAAGGGAAAGAAGAACGAATGATAGCCTGGTAAAATTTTAGAGAGAAAAAGTTTGAGAAAACAAAATGTAGGGCCATTCCACCTTCTTTCCCTCGGTCGCTTCGGGGTGGATTCATTGACATGCTAATTTCTCTGCTCCAGCAGCTGCTCCAGCAGACCCACCTCTCTATTTGCCCAACCCACCCCCTCTCTCTATTTAAGGCCTCGACACAGAGGCATTGGGTTTCTGTGTGTCTATGTTGTGTGTCTGTCTCTGTGTGTCTGTGTTGTCTCTCTCTGCTTGTGTGTCTGTCTGTGTCTCCGTGTCTGTGTTTCGTCTCTCTCTCAAATTTAGTCCTACCTGATGACGGTTGCTTGTGTTGCAATCGAAACGTCGTACTCTATTATTTAATTTATTTTATACCTACGTGACTTCACCGAAAGAACTAGAATGCCAACTCTACTGCACAACTTACGGTTATTTGAAAACTATCGTATTCTAGGGTGTACAGTCACAGTTGAGTCACACCAAAAAGATAACCGAATTTCTTGAGAGAATAAATCAACCGCTCATGAATAGTGAAGCGAGGTGTTGTCGTCTCAAGTTCTTGAGATTACCGTTTCCTTACCCTCTGCCAGACGTTCTTGCCAGTCCAGTGCCGCATACGAGAAAAACTCATTGCATAGAGCAGAACTGCCGAGCTGTAAACTCCCATCGTCCCCAAGCTGTCGGGAAGGCAGCAAGAAAAAAAGGTACAAGCTGTGAAACAAACCGGTGGTGCGAAGCGTGCAGAAATCAACAGCCTGCAGCCATAGCAGTATGCATTATTGATTGCAGTGTTGCATTGGAGAGTGCTGCTGCGTGACTTACTTCCTTGGTTAGTATGAATGCTGCAGTGGGGGGCTGGTGTAAACTAAGGGAAGGCATGCTTTATGGTTTACACCATACAACAGTGCTTACCACTGCAACAGTTTTGTATTTCAGGGGGCTAACATTTGATTTCATAAACATGTTGGGATAAAGGGAAATTATGAAATCCCTTGCAGCTATAAGGCATTGCCATGTAGCTTCCTGCATTGGACATACCCTGAATATATCTTTTACAAAATGACCACAAAAACAAATGTGCTTTGCTAATAAACATTTAAAAGAGAAAAGGTACAAAATGTAACCAGTTCTCTTGACACTGCTCTGAATTTCATATCACATTTTTTATTGCTAACAATTTCACATTTAGACGTGAAAATATTAAGTTGTCTATTAATATACAGTGTAAAAGAATAGAAGCGTATATTAAGATTTAAAATTCAGAATTAATGCACCTTGCAATCTGATGAAATACCCCATCAACATCACCAGGTAAATTAATAAATTCTACACACCGTAAAGTATTTTAAAGTTATCACTGTTTCATACCTAGTATAATTACGAGACGCCTAGCATTTTCCTAATTTAGCCAAGATGCATGCACACGACAGTGTACTTTGATTATGTCACCGAGACAATAGATTTTAAATGAAAATCCTGGCTTCAAAATGTATCAAATATGAAGGGGGCAATTCAGATGTATAACATTTTTCGAATTCTCTCTCTCAACATTATGCTAAGATCAGACCAACTATATCCGTCCGTGTCAGCCACTGGAGATATTTTGCAACCAAAAATTCGTCACAAGCTATGGGAAATACCACATCAGGTATTTTCAAGCAAGTGGCCAGTTTTGAGTCTTGTAACACTCGTTAATAGTTGTAATATTGTACACACCTGACGGTCCGGCTCTGGCAGCAGCAACAGAAGACGTTGTTGGCACGCGGTCGGAAGTTTCCTAAATGATTCGTGGCTCATGAGCGAGCGAAGGTTGGCATTCTGGAGAGAAGTCACGAGGCTGTTGAACTCAGAGTCCTTGTCATCTTCTTTGCTCTCCCAGTCACGCAGCAGACTATGGTCATCCGATTTCAAACTGGCCTTGTTTGTATTCAAACCCTGCCATAGGTTTCCAGAGGATGGATTTTTTTCTCCTGAGCTGCCCTTGTACAAACAGTAACCTGCATTCACTTCAACAATGAAAAGGAACTGTTATATGTGAGCACATTGTGTGAGGAACTAATATTTAAATTCAGGTTTTTCTAATGTACCATTAGCAAAAGAATAAGTTACCAATATTTTGTATTTAATTTAAATGTAACTTAATTGTTTTAAAGTTAATGCACGGCCAAATAATGTACATATATTAGTTGAATATATGTAAACATATATAATTACGAGAAACACTTCATACTATTTATTATTGAATTCGCGTGTTTAATTAGGAAAGCCTCACTGAGCCTCAGGACGCTTTTTCAGGTGGTTGCTGTCAAGTTTTCACAATCAAGGGCAAAGAGTGTGATATGTTTTAGTTGAACATTACATCAAAACATGCCCTGCCAACATAACACAGCTATGTTGCATGCAGTCATAAAAATGTTAACAATGCTGCAATTTTAGAGCAGCAATTGCATTTAGCTGCACCGTATTAAGATAACTTTAAGTTCACAGGAAAAGTGTGAAATTAATGTTATTCCAATACTATTCCACTTTCAGTACGGCACTGCAAAGCACATTTCCAGACTGCAAAGGGGCAACGTATAATGAGTTCCTTACCTGTATTTAAATGAAGTCTGTGCAGAACCACAGACAACCCACGAGTGGTCTCCTTGGGCCTGCCTGCTGCTTCTTGTCCACCATGGGGGCCGTCCGATTTGAGGCCACGAGAATCAGTAATTGGCAACTTGGGGCTGGAAGATTTGGCACCGAGTAATTTAGGGCAGAAATTTGCAGTGGGCAGCGTGGAGAGCTGGGGAGAGGAATACTTGGGCTGTTGTTGACCCCGAGTGGTCTCCGGTGCAGTAGGTTGACGCGCCGGGGATTTGAGTGGTGAGAGCAACCGCTGCTCTCCACTGATGTCGCAGAATGTCCCAAGCAGCACCACAGCCTGTGGCATCTTCACATCTGACGGAGAGAAACACTCATTTTTTATGCTTTTTCTTTTTAAATCTACCATTGACATTCATCACCTGCTGCTGCTGATGAGACTGAATTACAATTTCCGATGCACATCATACAAACTCTACACTTTAGGAAACAGTATGTCAAACTAAAAATCTCAAATCTCTCCACACACTTGTTAATGCTTCTATTTCGTTTAGTAAATCACAAACAGCAGGTCACTTGCAGGTTTACCCCATCTACTTGTTTGCATAATTTCCCATTTTGATTTTATTAGAGATCCCTACCAACATAAATCGAATTGCTCGCATATAACAACAATGTCATTATGCTAGAACAGACTGCCTTTGGGAAAAAAATAGACACTTAATATTGTGGACTGCAATATAAAATACATCTTAAAAGATCTCGTTTATTTTTCTGCATAATTGAGGTGTGTAAACGGAAGGTTTGACAAAGCTGCAGAACTGATGAAGGCCGCACATTTTTCATTTTGATGTCACTTTAAACACATTTTATTAAACGTCCATTCTGTAATAACCTCGTGTTATACGAATATCTTTAGAAACAAACATTTAAATCAACGTCACAACTTTGACCCGCTTCCGTCGTGAGGGTGAACACGGTACAGCGGTAATGTGCTCAAATGTAGGCATTTTAGCTTTCTCTCCTCTCTGAAATGGCTCAAGCTGTACACATCTATTGGGCAATGCAGATTGGTACACCGTGCCACACTCACCTGGGCCTTCGTTTTCTGCTCCACCTGTATTCAGGTAACTTTGTGCTCTGGTGTCACGAGCCACCTCCCTTCGTACTCGGCCTGTCTTTACATGCGTTAATCGTCCCTGCAAAACCACAACCTCACCAATAAAAGAGCATTCAATTAGCCACTGAGGAGAATTTAAATGCAAAGATATGTGAATATTCCGCGTTGACGGGCGGGGGGGGGGGGGAGGGACACCAGTTGAGAAGATAATGAAAAGATTCGTCAAAGCGCGGCATTTGAAACAGCACAGAGGGCAATGAAAATTAGCATCTGAGTGAGGGCTCAAACCGGGTCAACAAAGCCTGAATCAACGCACACCAACTGTACAGCGTCGTCCACATGTATTGACCCCCATCTAACTTTCTAAAAAGATACTATATATTTTTTTAAGCAGGGTTTATTTAAAACAGACATTAAACATAAGGGGATAATTGTTAGGGGTCCTTAAATTCGGGGTTACAAGACATCTGGACCACCCTGTACATCAAGTACCCGATCGCAGTGTTTACGAGGTACAACTATGAAGTCCCCAAGTAGCCACGCTACTAAACAACGCATTCGTCAGCACGATACAGCACATGTATTACCACACCATGTACATGGACACCCGTTATGATGACAAACAACAACATTAAACACGGCATCATGAGCGTGGTTGCGGAAAATAGAGAAGAATAGCGGTGAATCTGCGCGCACTCCCAGAAGGCCGTCGTGGGAAGCAGAGGATGTTGTGATACGATACTTGTGTTAGCCGTCGTCAAAAGTGTAAAGAGGCATGCGAATGATTACAGTCCGCGCCCGTCGATATTGCTCGACGTAAGGAGCGCGGAGACCTCGGTGGCCCCGCAGTGTACGAAGGCGAGAGAGCGAGAGAGGAGAGAAAGTTTCTTGGACGTCCGCGTTAAAATTCACCGCATCGTCGACATCGGCCCTCGACGAAACGCGGATCGCCGCGGAAGAAGCCTAAGGAGCTCGCGCGACACAACGCGACTTCGCGGTGACGTCACGCGCGGAATAACAAACACGCGCGGGTGACGTCACGCGCGGAATAACAAACACGCGCGGGTGACGTCACGCGCGGGAATAAAAACACTCGCGGGTGACGTCACGCGCGGAATAAAAAACACTCTCGCGGGTGACGTCATGCGCGGAAAAAAAAACACTCTCGCGGGTGACGTCATGCGCGGGATAAAAACACTCGCGGGTGACGTCACGCGCGGGAAAAAAAACACTCTCGCGGGTGACGTCATGCGCGGGATAAAAACACTCGCGGGTGACGTCATGCGCGGGATAAAAACACTCGCGGGTGACGCCACGCGCGGGAAAAAAAACACTCTCGCGGGTGACGTCATGCGCGGGATAAAAACACTCGCGGGTGACGTCATGCGCGGGATAAAAACACTCGCGGGTGACGCCACGCGCGGGAAAAAAAAAACACTCTCGCGGGTGACGTCATGCGCGGGATAAAACGCTCTAAAACTCGTGGGTGACGGCGGTGACGTCACCGCAGAGCTCGTGCGCGCGACCTCGCGAGGCGTTGGGGTTCAAATTGCACCCCCAACGTGAACCCCGCCACGTGACCCCGAAGCAGCACGCCGCCACAGAAGAAAAGCGACGTTTCGGGCGATGGCCCTTCTCGTCAAGCGCTATCAGGAATGGTAATGTCCCGAAACCTCGCCTTTCCAGTGATGACGTAGAACGCCGAGGCAACGTTTGTCCCAATGGTTCCAAATCACACGGCAGCGAATTTACTGGGCTAAATTACCATTTTAACATCTCATTAGGAGATACATTCTCAGCCCAGCCCCCCATACAGGTAGTAGAAGACCGTCTCTCCCAAGGAGTGATTACCCCCCCACCCACGCAAAGCATTGGTAGATGAGAAGTTTTTACCTGCAGAAATTCGCACCAACAATTACCGATTCACTTTTATTTTACCACTTAAGGCCCCAACGAGCCGTTAACAATCATTTTTTTCGGAGGTGATCTGGCCATCAAGAAATGCCAGCTCAACATGTGGCTTGTCATCACGCGGACATGTCTTGCGGCCCAAATACTCTCAAAGGCGTGGTGTTCTAAATGGCGGAGATAAACCCCCCAAGATTTGAAATCCACGCGACCAAGGGGGAAAAAGATAGAGAGACGCAAACTCCAAATATACAGCAGGTCATGGGAACTCCTTTGCCCGTACCAAAATATGAGAATAGGTTTTCCCCTTTTTTCTGGCAACAAAACAGCTGTTAAGATGTTAAAACACCAAACTGAAAAAAAGGGGAAAACCTATTATATTTTGGCACTGGCAAAGGAGGTCCCATGATGTAGCTGCTCACCCCGAACTCTCATTACTCTGATAGTGCATTGTCTTTGGGCTGTACGCCTTTTGGCGTCCTCTGGTCAAACACCGATTGAGATGAGGCTCTCTGGTGTGGACCAATCGGTTTCAAAGACAATGCATATATTATCAGAGTACATGTTTTTGCATTCTGACCACAAGTATTGTGGTTAATGCAGACATGATTCCTTGTAAAAGGTTTCAGTTTGGTGTTTTAACATTATAACACCTGTTTTGTTTCCAGGAAAAAGGGGAAAACCTATTCTCATATACAGCAGGTGTCAGCAGTCAGGGTCGGCATCGAGCCCACGACCACCTCGCACACCGTGGCGAGCGAGTTAACACCTCGCCATTCGCGTCGTACAGAATGTGAATAAAATAACAGAGGTCTCCCTTCCGATGGGTTGTGTAATCAATGGACTAAGATGAGGATTGGCTGTGTCTGTGTGTGTGTCTGTGTGCCGGGAAAGGTCCTGGCAAGGATTGTTCAACATCACCTTGCTAGGCACGCTGAGGAGAGGCTTGCGGAGCCCCAATGTGGTTTCAGGAATGGGCGGTCCTGCACAGATGCCATATTTTCTGTCCGTCTGCTAAAGCAGAGGTGTAGGGAATTCCAACAAGACTTACATCTCTGCTTTCTTGACCTGGTCAATGCCTATGATACCATCAGTAGGCCTGGGCTCTGGGTTATTCATCGTGCTTTCGGAGTCCCTGACCCGCTGCTCACGATGGTGAGCAGGCCCGGGTAAAACTACGTGTCCGGGAGTCGGAGCCATTCCCTGTTCACCTTGGGGTGCGACAGGGATGTCCTCTGGCTCCAACATTATTTAACATCTATTTTGACCACGTAGTTCGTGAAGCCTTCAATTGCTGTACTGGGGGAATTTCCATATGGTACAGATACAATGGGAGGCTGATCGATGGATACCCGGGTGCAGTCAAGGGATGGCTCCCCATTGGTCAACCACGTTATGTATGCCGATGACCTGGTAATTGCGGCTCACTCAAAGGAGGAGTTGGAGGTGCTGCTGCTGACACTGGAGTGTGCCACTAAGAGGTGGGGCCTTACCATCAGCCCCAGCAAAACTAAGCACCTGCCTGGGTATTTTGTACCACCGGGCATTCCACCCCCACAACTCCCAATCGGTGATGGGGCAGTAGTGGAGAGAGTGTAGAGTTTCCCATACCTGGGCAGTGTTCTCATGACCGGCTTTGGTTTAACAGCAGAGGTCTCACTCCGAATCAGTCGAGTGGCATTATTTTTTCATCGGTTGTGTAATGCTGTGTGGAAGCTACCTGGTCTATCATTCCGCACGAAGCTTCAGGTCTTCTCGGCTACGGTCATTCCCTCCCTTCTAGCTTCATCAGGCGACAGCCAGATTTGATTCCTCCGTTATGGGTTTTGAGGAGGGGCAGGAATGGTGAGTAGTGGGATGAGAGTTTAGGGTGGCTGATGTCAAAACAATGTGGGGGGTAATTTTGGCAGGAGATGGGGATAGTGGAGGTGAGGTGAGGCGTGACGAGTGTTAGGGTGGGAATCTGATTGTATAGACGTCTGGAATTATAGGATGAGGGTGTTATGGAAGTTGGTGCTTTACAAATTCCATGATAAATTGTATTTTGCTTGATATTCAACACCGCCTCTGCTCACAACTTTAACCAAAGTGATGCAACTGCCACTCATGATTTGGCATTGCATCGTTGACTTCATTCTGTTTATTGACTTTCGATGCAGTATATTTCGATACAGTGCTGGTGACAACAATACTGTACGCTATATCATTTGTTTTAATAAATTCTAACCATGTTCAGAGCAAAAGTTATAGTAATTAAGGCAAACTGCTGACCATTGCTATTTTTATCTTACATGTGGCCTTTTTCACATTAATTTGTTAAAGCAAAGCCGACAACAAGTTGTTACTTTTCGGCTTGTAGCATTAGCCTATCCATGATCGCAGACGTTTGGAATGAATGTAATTTCTTGAGTAGGAATAGTGCAATGAATTTCATTATTTTAATTGCTATGTATAACATGGAGTCTTTTTCCCAGGACTTTCATTTACAAGTTAAATGAGTTCTGTCGAATTCACATTTCAATACTGCATTGTACGGTATTGTCTACAGGGTTTCATAAATGATGTCCATATGATTAATTTGTAGAAATTCATTTAACCTTATTTAGTTTATTTTCGGAGTAAATCTTTAAGTTGTATTATTGATGGCTTTTCATTTCATACCACGAGGAGGGGTGTTTTAAAAATGTTCATTAAACAACTCAAAAGTGATTTTAGTTTTTTTTTTAGGAAAATTGATACGTCTTCCATAGCCAGAGGGGAAACAAATCTCACGACGAAGGCACAGCACGTAAAATTATTGGATTAAACCACTCAGAAGAGGTAATTTGATTATAAAAACACAAATCGATGCCAAAATATCATGCATGCTTTCCGTAAGTCAAAGTAATCCTATGCCACGTGAATGTACGAAAACCTTTCAGCTGAATGGCAACAGTCCGAGAGTTTAAATGTTGACTCCGGAACTGACGGTATCATTCAATCAAGCGCCAGAGAATCCAGTGTAAGTTGAGCAATGAATGTGCACTGATTGGCATGTGCGAACGTATACACCGCATGGTGTTAGGCTTAAAATGAAATAATACTGTGCGTGGGTAAATACAAGCGAAAGGTGCAGCCTTTAAAATTACCTGCCGTTGCCATTTCTGGCGAAAGCACCTCCAATCAAAGAGAGCTCGAAATTTGCCCGATTCTTTCCACGCTGGCATGCACACAACGTACCTCAACCACACGCGACATGCCAAACAACTAACTTTAGATTTGAAGCTTTCGTGACTGCAGGGATTCATATTCTTGGTTCTTTCGGTAAAGTCACGTCGAAGGGAAGTAATAAAATAAGAAAAATAAAACAATAAAATTCTCACGACGTCTCGATTGCATCACAAGCAATCGAAACGTCGTGAGAATTGAATTGTTTTATTATTATTATTTTATTATTTCCTTTCTACGTGACTTTACCGAACGAGCCAAAAATATGAAAATCAACTATCAAATAAAAAAACATATCTCACCGTTTCAACTGCCGCTCCAGGAAATAGAATCGAACTGGCGGACTTCTGGATGGCAAGTCCAGTATACCCACAGTTACCCTACGGTAGCTCAGCACGCCTCACGGTGACTTTGTACTTGCAAGAATGGGAACAATGTCTAGGGCCTCAAGGGCGATATTGATTGTAATAAAATTAAATCTCTACAGCCGAGAAATTAATGATAAGCAACTTGTAGGGTTTGGCAAGCCTGCAGTTGGAATCGCGGAGTGTAGACAGATCGAAACTAAATCTCAACAATGTTGTCAATTAGTTTGTTTTTATGGGTCTTGATAAAATCGTTCGTGGTTCATTGCGCCTGTGTTCGCTTCGCGTGTGTGTGATCGTCATTCCAATGTTCCACAATGTTTTGCAAAAACTATTTTGAAAGGGATTAGCCAACACAACCTCATTTGCAATGTAATATGCTTAGCGTTGATTTTACTGGAATGTGAGCCCTAGTATATCTGCATTTACGGCATACTTTTATTTTGCAAAATATGCTCTCCGAGTAAACTTTTAAAGTTGAATCAACGTTGGAGCAACGTTATCTCAACGTTTCCTCAACGTTACATGGTTGACGGGGGTGGAGGGGGGAGTGCTACAGTTAAACATGGTGTAAATTGGGCGTGCTAATTCATTGATGGACAGTGATTCTTAATCTCACGACGGATGCGTCGAATTACATGTCCAAGCATCACTGTTTTTCGAATCGTATAACGTTGTTGGGAATTAGGTCGTCACCCATGCTGTTGCTGACAACCACACCAATGTTCCAATAAAATTGAATCACTCAACGCATTGCGATCGTGATTCACGGCAAATTATCGAATCACCAGTCCACGGGTAGGTGCCTCTTCCCACCCCCATTTCAAACGTATTATAAAACAATCTGTTTGAAACAGATTACAAAACAATATGTTTGAAATGTGAGAATATGAGTAGCAAAATGAGAAGCCGCTCCGCTCCTCTTCCAATATCTATCCCTCGACGCAACAAATGAAAATGTTTTCACATCCAGTCAGCCAAGCAGGCTGGTGGGGGGGGGGGGGCATAAGCATACTTTTATTTTATTATGTTGAGGGACATCTTGTGAAAGAACCGAATTGTCTTCTTAATTATAATACATGGATTAGATCCCGCATAAGTAAGTAACGAACATGATAATAAGTGTTCTCCCTTTTGTCTGGCAACAAGAAATCATGTCTGCATTAACCACAATGCTTGTGGTCAGAATGCAAACAAAAAAAACATACTCTGATAATATATGCATTGTCCTTGAAACTGATTGGTCCACACCAGATACAGCTTTCTTTAAAGCCTCGTTTCAAACGGTGTTAGACCAGAGGACGTCAAAAGACCAGAAACAAGGGGAAACACCTATTATCATTTATTGGTACTGGCAAAGGAGGTCCCATGAAGTAAATAACAGTTTGTCCTATCGTACACAATGCCTCTAGGTGGCAGCACTCAGCAAGACTTTTGCAGAGTCCTTTTTTTCAATTCATGGCATCAAGAAAACAGGGATTTCAACTTGTAACAGCATTATTGGTCGCTCTTGAACGGAGAGGACGACTTCGAGGCGCGAGGAGGGGGAACCACATGCGAGCAGGAAGGCAGCAGCAGCCAGTTAACCTGTGCCAAATCCCCCCCCCCCGCACCCCACCCAAGCTCTGCGGTCCTGTATATGTTAAGGGAGTATCCGCCAATTAATAACTGTTTACATGAGGGAGGATACCGAATGCACGCGTGCGAGGGTGCAACATTGCATCCCATAGAGACCAAACCGGCGGGGTACACATCTGCTCTACCGCCTTCTCTGGCGAACCCGGGAGAATTTAATTGTTTTGCTCTACCGCCCACGGGAATGAGGTTTCGCGACCACAGAGTTCATTACAGGTGTGCACAGTTCACCACTGCCGGGCTAGATGATCAAGCAGAGTTTCTAAGCGGAGCCTGTGGCGATTCACCTTCCTTGCGATTCGGGGAATTGCCATGATTTGTGCTGGCGCTTTGATTACAACATAAATTGCCTTGAATACTGCGTTGAATGGCAGCACCTCTAGTGGCTATTGGGATCAGGTGAATCCCATTACACTGCATATAATCATTTTCAGCAGCCATGGTCAATCCACTGGTGGATGAAGGCCTCCCCAAAGCACCAGCATCTGCACAAGAACAAGAACTGAATTCATCACTCCGTCTCTTTCTGCAGACGTACGTCCTATTGGGTGCGTTCCAGTCTTTGGCTCTCACCCGCTCTGTCATTATTCTTTACCAATATATGCATCAAGAAAATGTGATTATTTTACACGACAATGGATGCATGTACTGTGGGCTTTCGTAATCGTAGTGAATCGATATATTGCTATCTAGTAAACATGCAGCGTTGACCAGTGCCGGATTAAGCTAGTGCAGGGGCCTGTAGCATATGTTATAAAGGGGCCCTAAATTAAGAAAAAATACACGTAAATATTTAACTTGCACAGTAAAGTAATTGTATTTTTTCATTTGCTATACAGCCAGATAATACGACAAATCGCTAACCTTAAACACCCAGTCGTTCATAAAAGTTTAAGGCAGTATAGTACTATAGTAATATAACAAGTGCAGAATCACTGAACCGGAATTGATAGCTTGGAAGTATTTAGCGTGGGGCCCTTGAAAGTGCGGGGCCCGTAGCATATGCTAGTTTTGTTACTAGTGTAGTGACATAAAATTGGTCACTAAGTAGCATAGCGCTGGCTGCTGGCAGGGAAGGGGATCTGCAGCTTGTAGCAGCCCTGACTGACAGCAGGCCACATGATAGACCCGAGAGGGATCTCGGGTAAAGGTTACGGTAGGGACACGTCGAGAGCCCACTAGTAGGTTCCAGAAGGAGGGCGTGGCCGGGGCAGAGCGAGGCCACGCTAACAGGATAAAAGGAAACCCCGAACAGGAGCTCGGGGCTGTCGTTTGGAGTGGGATCCCGGTCGTCATCCTCGTCGTTGTTGCTGAAGATCGTCACCATCATCGCTGTCGTCTCGTGCCATCGTCGCTGTCGTCTCCACTTGATAATTGCGCTGCTAGACGTCGTTGGCTGTCTTAGTTCAGTGCCGTCAGTGTCAGACGGCTAGCGTTGTGTGTAGGCTAGCAACAAGTGTAGAGTTGCGTATAAGCAAGTGACAGAGAGTGTGTAACAGTGTAGGGTGTGTATTGTATAACGTGTACAAAGTGTGCTCTGTGTTTAATTAAATCATTACTTCTAAGAAGTTACGTCTCCAAGTCAGTCACTACACTAGGATAATCCGGCACTGGCGTTTACGTTTGCTCAACGTTGGTCCTACGTCTCAGTAATGGAGATATTAACCAGGATATCAAGACAGTACTTGTGGTTGTAAATATACGAAATGCAGTGCTGCTTTAAACACTAGCTGTGTTTATTTTCTGATTGTATTAGTTCTGTGTAATATTTGAGAACTTGTGAATTGCAAGGCCATGTGAATGAATACACTGTCCTTCGTGCACTTACAGTTACAATCGTTTTGATTTCACGGCCTTGTTAACTACCACTCCAAATCATCCACACCCCAAATCAACTCAACACAATTATTTTTCATAGCAAAAAATTATTTTAACATTTCTCATTCTTTTCAGATAAATATGGGTAAGCCGAGAGTATATTATTCCCATTTAGTCACGAATAAGAGTCAGCGTGGTCAAGTACGGTAAATTAACCCCCATGACCTCTGTGGCATGCGAGGCCCTCATGCAGCAGTGGATTGACATGCACGGTAAAACATTCACACGCAAGTGGTGTCCTGGAATTGCGAACCGTCCTATAATCCGTAACGGGTTTTTTCCCTGAGGAGATGTAACGATGAAATCGGTTTATATGCAGGTGCTGGATGGATACTTCCATCGTATAATTGTGAGAGGTGGAGACGGCAGTGGATTGACCGTGGTTGATAAATGATGATGATGAGTGACCCGGATGTGTCACTTCTCTTATCCAACTGTTTATCTGCACGTACCCACGTGGATATAATGGACGTGTTTTCGCCGATCGGCGCGGGTAATAGCGTCAGCCAATAACTGCCCACTACCCACACAGCGCTGCGAACGAGAGTAGCTTCACTCTTATAACGTTACGCCCCGTGCCATTCTGCACAAGATCATGTAACGGGAAAACTGCTATCTTATGCACCCAGCGTATGGGTCATGTTCCAGTTCCAATGAAGCGGCTGTATTTTCAATTTAATTCCACAAGTAGAAGTGTAATAAAGGACTCGACCACAAAGTCTGGCTTGGTGTCCTTTATTCGGTTCTTCCTCGTAACCCACACGGCTGTCCTTCTATAAGACTTCTATACCGACACTGATACTGCTGTTAACCCCGTCACGCCAACAGTTCCTCTGTTGGTCTCCTGTTGCTCTCGTAGCCTTGCTGGCTGTCACCCTCACGCAGCCCCCACTGGCTGCTCTCCTGCAGTTTCTCCTCTCGTCGTTCTCTCAGCCTCTCTCTCCTCTCGTCGCTCTCGTAGCCTCTCCCTCACACACAGCCTCGCCGGCTGTGTTCACCGCAGCTCCTCGTCCGCCTTCTCTCCAGCAGCCCCACCGCTGTCTTCTCTCGCAGCTCCGCTGGCTGCTCCCTTAGCTGGCCACCGCTGGCCGCCCCTGCCACCCCTTCTGGCTTTGCCCACGTGGCCTTACTCTGGTCCAGTCCCACTCGTTCTGCCTTCCTCTTCCGGTCTCCTCCCTTAAGAACCTTAACCTTGCTCCCACGTCACCTAACTCCACCTCTCCGTGACGTCACATCCGGGAGGTCGCCCGCGCCCGCATTACAGAAGTATGAAAGAGAAACAAATTCGCTTGGCATTGGAAACATGTTCCTATTACATCAATACCACAAGCCACGCGGAATGCAATCAACCCTCGAGGCTGTGCAAGATATCTGCGCGAATTCCCTCTTCTTCTGATTCCGCCTGGGAGCTCTTTGTGCGATTGCATGGACACGCGTGCACCGATGAGCACTTCGCAAATCCTTGCCCAATGTTTTCCACCTTCTGTCCTCGTCTGTGATGCGGTCATTTATACGGATGAAGCAAAGCCCTTTTTGGAGTCGGTGAATTCACATTTTGCGGAGCGCGGCGCTTTCCCCGTGACCCGTTTGCATTGTGTTCATCGAGCACACACACGCGAAGTGGGCGCGTTGTCTACCGAGCGCGAGCCCGAATGTGTCAGCACAGTTGGGGCATTACTTTACGAACAGACGAACACCTGCCGGAGAGGCATTGGAGAGTATCGTTGCCTGCTCATGATGTACATGCATGTTAAAATGGGTGCCACGGTGGCGAGGTGTTAACTACCTCGCCTGGTATGCAGGAGGTCGTGAGCTCGATCCAGATCCTGTGGTATATTCGGGTTTATATGTTCTCCTCGTGGTCTCGTGGATTTTTTCCGGGTCCTCCGGGGTTTCCCTCCACATTTAGAAGAGAGTATTTGGCTGCTATACATTTCCACGTGATAAGCTACTTTGCTGAGCCATCATGTGTGACCAGGTCGCTGTAACGACCTATATAGCTTATTGGGCCTCACCTAGTAAGATAAAAAATAGTTTGGTGATTTTTTTTTTAATGCACGGGAAAAGGAATCCAGTAAAAGTAGGCACAACCGCAGACATTGGTAACCGGAGTGATGTCAGCTCAACCTCGACCACTGCCGCTGTCATTTCCTCATGCGTGCAGGTATGAGGGCAGGCGTGGCACATTGTTAGCGCATTGCTTCAACGCTGTCTTCAAAGAGTGTCACAGGGTCTTAAGCATTCTCTTAACAGTACAGTGTGCTTTGGCAATTCCCCAGAAGCAATGTCTGACTCGCTGTGGAAATTGAACAGTCATCTCTATGTGAACAAACTCAGTTGGTGTGCGCTAACTGCGAGGCTACCCAGCCAACCGTCCAATGTGAACAGTAGCTCTCTGGCAGAGACAAAGTTGCCCACTAACCTTCACTGCGTGTTGTTATTTGTGCAGAATGACGACCCTGACACACGAACAATACCGCTGACAGTGGCGTAGCGCGGTTGGTATGGGCCCTGATGGTAGGGAATGGGGGCGTCGTTGGCATGGGGCTCTGGCGGAATGAAATGGGACTCCGCGTCCAGCGCTCACTCACACCTTCCCCCCCTCCCTCTCTCTTCGTCGTCTTGCGCCTGGGTTTCTCTCTCCGTCTCGTAGGCCCTGGTGCATTTACACGGCCTGCACACTCAACAGCTACACCGCGCGCAAGTCATGGGATTGTCTTGTCAAGTGTTCTCAAGACACATCAGAGCGTGCAGGGGTGGCCCCAAGCGTTATGTCAACACAATTGTGCATTGTGCCCATAAGGCCCATGTGATGAGGCTACATGTGACCGTGTGATCATGACTCAGACCTTATACAACGTGTGCTTTTTTTAAATAATGATTTTAAGTGCCCACCATGAAGCATGCGACTCTTAAGAGACGAATAATAATAATAATACCAATTATTTGCCCAGGAAAGTCTGAGGCTTTAATGTCGATTTTCATCAGGGTGCCGCTGCATTGGTAGGACCCTCACCAGTATACAAGGGGCGACACTCAGCACCGCCATCACCTGGCCACCAGGCATCCCCACGCCTACAACACCTGGGAAGGCCGGGTTGTAACCCATCCCACGACAAACCAGGCTCAACCCTGCACAGCTTCGGAGATGTGGCGAGATCAGGCAAAATCATGGTGATTTGGTCCGCGTGTTGTTTTTTTGCACTGCATGACGGCTAGTTTGTTGTTTGCCTGAGGTTTTAACGTTGATATTCATACATTCACTCCTACAAGACAAAGCGCCTGATATACGGACAGTACCAGCGGTAGCCGGAGTAGCCCTGTGACGGCGTATTTGGTTGAATCACGCTCGCGCGCTTTTTTCGAGATAAATGTCGAGCGTGCAGCCCATCGCCGTGGCTCAGCGGCTCCGCAAAAACGCACACGCCATCGTGGTGAAATCGTCGAGATGCTTCCGACAAGATTGGCCGTGCGGCGAGCAGCAGCGTCGAGTGACCGAGGCTCCATTTGCCGCAGATACTTCAATATTGAACGTGGCGGCAAGGTGACTCACACGGCGCAATGAGGTGGCTTCAGCTCTCATCGAGGTGAACGCAGTCACCCGAGAGATTAGCATACTGCACACTGACCAGGCCCAACTCCTCTCGGACAGAAGGGGGGGGGGGGGTGTAAATGTTGTGTGTGTGGGGCTACTCATCATAGCAGTGATGTAATGCCCCTTAAGGAAACTGAACACGGATGGGGCCTCATGGACATTCGGTGGTGCAGGCACCCACCCCAGTGCCTCCCTTAATAACTGAGTGTCATATTTGCACAGAACCATCAATGCAGCGTGCCATTATAACAAATATTTGTAACGCATTATTGACATGTTTCTGACAGTATTGAATCACAAGGTTTTCAAAACCTGATGACCTGGTGTCCTGGTGTCCCTTGCAAAACGGACTTATGGGATACCGTGTTACCTTGTGAATGCCACTGGCGACAAGAGATAAAGCCATTCCACGTGAAAACATTCGCGGCGAATGGGTAAGCACCTCATGTGGCTGCAGAGTTCACATGAACCCATCACGACATGTCTACAAATCGGGGGAAGGGGGAAACATTCAACGCGATTTTATGCTCGCCTCGTCGTCTTAAGAATACATATGAACCGATGAATTATTGCATCATTCCACCCGAAGTAAATAACACAGCGTGGTTCTGTTATGATAAAGAATGATAACCTCCGCAAAAAGCCAACGTGACACATTGGAATGCATTGAGTGCACAAAATACCCCGTTCGTTTCCTAAAATTGCGACGGTACTCATGCCAAGTGCTCCGAGAGTCTACACATCTCAATCAGATCATCTCTCCCGTAAATCCCTCTACGTCTGTGAGTGGCCTCCCCGACTGCGACTCCCTCCCCCTCTCCCGTGTTAACACGGAGACGCGCGCTGATCCGTGCGGCAGCGCTGATGACCTTATTGTAGCCTCTCCCTCCCTGTCCCGCACGACTGGCTAGATGCAGTGCGAAAGAAGTTCAACACACATACACACATACGTACATATCCACGCCGTAACTGACCCATTGCGGCCGTTCTCCGTTCCGTGTATATATTTTTAACATATTTACCATTTTTATCTCTTCTCTGTTCCCATTCCCGCTCCCCTTTTCTTATTCCACCCATTGCATCCCCAACGTTGCCAGTTACCTTGAAAATGACAATCCTAAATATCACCAACTTTGTGCATAGCTTTTCGAGTAGACCTCCGGTGTGAATGCTCAAAGCCTCTCAATCCACAGCCATCCCTTTCTGTTTTATCGGCATAATTAATTCTGCTCTTGAGATTTACGTTGGAGTGGGGGTTGTGTGTTGTGGTATAATGGTTCGCGCTCTGATCCGTATCTGTTTTGGGTTTGGCCACGTGGTCGTTATATGCCAAAATGCTTGTCATTAACCCTCCACCCTCTGACTAGATTGTCACGCTTACAAACATATTATTTCTAAGCGCCAAAGTATTGATCAGATTTTGACCAATAAAGGTCACCAGTGGGCTAAGACGTTTCCTTGGACAGGACGTCGTCACATCCACAGGCGATCGTTTCGCTCAAACTCCTCTGATCTTCATCATGCTGTTTACACAAACATTGAGGGGTTAACGCTCCGCGCTGTGAACCCGACAACCCGACATGAATTCCCTGCCATGATTAATATCAGTGGCGAGTGAAATATAAACTGGTCCCGAACTCCACCACCACCACCGTTCATCAATCCGCACTGACCAGCATCGGAGAAGCGTGGTCACATACCGCAATAGCGTGCGGGTCCTTTTAACCCAGCAGTGGGTTGACAAGGGGCTGTAAATACATTAATAACTTGTAATATTTTCACACACGCCAAGTGTGAGCGGGACAGCGGACGGACGGACGGGGGGGGGAGAACGAGACTCCCTCCCAATGCCTCATACCCTCAGAGCAACTCAGTCACGAGCCGAAATGTGTTCTGGGTGTAACTCTTAATTTGCTGCTGACAGAGATCCGTAAATAATCCCGCACACCCAAATGCATTATTGAAATCATGCACACAACTTGCCACGTCGTCGAGAACGTCAGTAGCTTCCCAGGTGAGCTAATGAGGTTGGGGTGCGTCCACTTTAATGCCCCGTAATTATTTTAGTGACCTTTCATGTCGTCCACGCCAATGTCACTCCTCTTTCATCGCTCCAATACTGCACACCGCGTTCGTGGTGATTGATGGAGGCCACCCAGTAACGTAAACATTGTTTACGTGTCGATCAGCGTGGTACGCAGCACGAGTTCCCATCATTGAGTTTCCCCCTCCTTCCCCAACGCGATTCAACGAATTGCCACAAATCAGTCGCAATTCTATTTAAGAATCTATATATAAACTGTACAGTGGAACGCCCTTTATGACACGGGCGTCGGGAGGAATTAATAACGCCCACGTCGTGTTGAAAAATACGTGACTTCGTGTCTCCGTGGTGTCTCTGTGTGGTGTCTGCGTGGTGTCTGCGTGGTGTCTGCGTGGTGTCTCCGTGGTGTCTCCGTATCTGCGTGGTGTCTGCGTGGTGTCTGCGTGGTGTCTCCGTGGTGTCTGCGTGGTGTCTCCGTGGTGTCTCCGTGGTGTCTGCGTGGTGTCTCCGTGGTGTCTGCGTGGTGTCTGCGTGGTGTCTGCGTGGTGTCTCCGTGGTGTCTGCGTGGTGTCTGCGTGGTGTCTGCGTGGTGTCTGCGTGGTGTCTCCGTGGTGTCTGCGTGGTGTCTGCGTGGTGTCTCCGTGGTGTCGTGTCTGCGTGGTGTCTGCGTGGTGTCTGCGTGGTGTCTGCGTGGTGTCTGCGTGGTGTCTGCGTGGTGTCTCCGTGGTTGTCCTGCGTGGTGTCTGCGTAGTGTCTGCGTGGTGTCTGCGTGGTGTCTCCGTGGTGTCTGCGTGGTGTCTGCGTGGTGTCTCCGTGGTGTCTGCGTGGTGTCTCCGTGGTGTCTCCGTGGTGTCTGCGTGGTGTCTGCGTGGTGTCTGCGTGGTGTCTCCGTGGTGTCTCCGTGGTGTCTGCGTGGTGTCTCCGTGGTGTCTCCGTGGTGTCTGCGTGGTGTCTCCGTGGTGTCTGCGTGGTGTCTCCGTGGTGTCTCCGTGGTGTCTGCGTGGTGTCTCCGTGGTGTCTGCGTGGTGTCTGCGTGGTGTCTCCGTGGTGTCTGCGTGGTGTCTGCGTGGTGTCTCCGTGGTGTCTCCGTGGTGTCTGCGTGGTGTCTCCGTGGTGTCTCCGTGGTGTCTGCGTGGTGTCTCCGTGGTGTCTGCGTGGTGTCTCCGTGGTGTCTCCATGGTTTCTGCGTGGTGTCTCCGTGGTGTCTGCGTGGTGTCTGCGTGGTGTCTGCGTGGTGTCTGCGTGGTGTCTCCATGGTGTCTCCGTGGTGTCTCTGTGGTGTCTGCGTGGTGTCTGCGTGGTGTCTCCGTGGTGTCTGCGTGGTGTCTCCGTGGTGTCTCCGTGGTGTCTCCGTGGTGTCTGCGTGGTGTCTGCGTGGTGTCTCCGTGGTGTCTGCGTGGTGTCTGCGTGGTGTCTGCGTGGTGTCTCCGTGGTGTCTCTGTGGTGTCTGCGTGGTGTCTGCGTGGTGTCTGCGTGGTGTCTGCGTGGTGTCTCCGTGGTGTCTGCGTGGTGTCTGCGTGGTGTCTCCGTGGTGTCTGCGTGGTGTCTGCGTGGTGTCCTGCGTGGTGTCTGCGTGGTGTCTCCGTGGTGTCTGCGTGGTGTCTGCGTGGTGTCTGCGTGGTGTCTGCGTGGTGTCTGCGTGGTGTCTGCGTGGTGTCTCCGTGGTGTCTGCGTGGTGTCTGCGTGGTGTCTCCGTGGTGTCTGCGTGGTGTCTCCGTGGTGTCTGCGTGGTGTCTCCGTGGTGTCTCCGTGGTGTCTGCGTGGTGTCTGCGTGGTGTCTGCGTGGTGTCTGCGTGGTGTCTGCGTGGTGTCTCCGTGGTGTCTCGTGGTGTCTGCGTGGTGTCTGCCGTGGTGTCTGCGTGGTGTCTCCGTGGTGTCTGCGTGGTGTCTCCGTGGTGTCTGCGTGGTGTCTCCGTGGTGTCTCCGTGGTGTCTGCGTGGTGTCTGCGTGGTGTCTCCGTGGTGTCTGCGTGGTGTCTCCGTGGTGTCTGCGTGGTGTCTCCGTGGTGTCTGCGTGGTGTCTGCGTGGTGTCTCCGTGGTGTCTCCGTGGTGTCTGCGTGGTGTCTGCCGTGGTGTCTGCGTGGTGTCTCCGTGGTGTCTCCGTGGTGTCTGCGTGGTGTCTCCGTGGTGTCTGCGTGGTGTCTCCGTGGTGTCTGCGTGGTGTCTGCGTGGTGTCTCCGTGGTGTCTGCGTGGTGTCTCGTGGTGTCTGGTGGTGTCTCCGTGGTGTCTCCGTGGTGTCTGCGTGGTGTCTGCCGTGGTGTCTCCGTGGTGTCTCGTGGTGTCTCCGTGGTGTCTCCGTGGTGTCTCCGTGGTGTCTGCGTGGTGTCTGCGTGGTGTCTCCGTGGTGTCTGCGTGGGTCTCCGTGGTGTCTGCGTGGTGTCTGCGTGGTGTCTCCGTGGTGTCTGCGTGGTGTCTGCCGTGGTGTCTCCGTGGTGTCTCCGTGGTGTCTGCGTGGTGTCCTCCTGGTGTCTGCCGTGTGTCTGCGTGGTGTCTCCGTGGTGTCTGCGTGGTGTCTGCGTGGTGTCTCCGTGGTGTCTCCGTGGTGTCTGCGTGTGTCTCCGTGGTGTCTCCGTGTGTCTCCGTGGTGTCTGCGTGGTGTCTCCGTGGTCTGCGTGGTGTCTGCGTGGTGTCTCCGTGGTGTCTCCGTGGTGTCTGCGTGGTGTCTGCGTGGTGTCTGCGTGGTGTCTGCGTGGTGTCCTCCACGGGGTGTCTCCGTGGTGTCTCTGGTGTCTCCGTGGTGTCTGCGTGGTGTCCTGCGTGGTGTCTGCGTGGTGTCTCCGTGGTGTCTCCGTGGTGTCTGCGTGGTGTCTGCCGTGGTGTCTGCGTGGTGTCTCCGTGGTGTCTGCGTGGTGTCTGCGTGGTGTCTCCGTGGTGTCTGCGTGGTGTCTCCGTGGTGTCTGCGTGTGTCTGCGTGGTGTCTGCGTGGTGTCTGCGTGGTGTCTCCGTGGTGTCTCCGTGGTGTCTGCGTGGTGTCTCGTGGTGTCTCCGTGGTGTCTGCGTGGTGTCTGCGTGGTGTCTCCGTGGTGTCTGCGTGGTGTCTCCGTGGTGTCTCCGTGGTGTCTGCGTGGTGTCTGCGTGGTGTCTGCGTGGTGTCTGCGTGGTGTCTCCGTGGTGTCTGCGTGGGTGTCTCCGTGGTGTCTCGCGTGGTGTCTGCGTGGTGTCTCCGTGGTGTCTCGTGGTGTCTGCGTGGTGTCTCCGTGGTGTCTGCGTGGTGTCTGCGTGGTGTCTCCGTGGTGTCTGCGTGGTGTCTCCGTGGTGTCTCCGTGGTGTCTGCGTGGTGTCTGCGTGGTGTCTCCGTGGTGTCACCGTGGTGTCTGCGTGGTGTCTCCGTGGTGTCTCCGTGGTGTCTGCATGGTGTCTGCGTGGTGTCTGCGTGGTGTCTCCGTGGTGTCTGCGTGGTGTCTGCGTGGTGTCTCCGTGGTGTCTCCGTGGTGTCTGCGTGGTGTCTCCGTGGTGTCTCCGTGGTGTCTCCGTGGTGTCTGCGTGGTGTCTCCGTGTCTGCGTGGTGTCTGCGTGGTGTCTGCGTGGTGTCTGCGTGGTGTCTCTGTAGTGTCTGCGTGGTGTCTGCGTGGTGTCTGCGTGGTGTCTCCGTGGTGTCTGCGTGGTGTCTCCGTGGTGTCTGCGTGGTGTCTCCGTGGTGTCTCCGTGGTGTCTGCGTGGTGTCTCCGTGGTGTCACCGTGGTGTCTGCGTGGTGTCTCCGTGGTGTCTGCGTGGTGTCTGCGTGGTGTCTCCGTGGTGTCTCCGTGGTGTCTGCGTGATGTCTCCGTGGTGTCTGCGTGGTGTCTCGTGGTGTCTGCGTGGTGTCTGCGTGGTGTCTGCGTGGTGTCTGCGTGGTGTCTGCGTGGTGTCTCTGTAGTGTCTGCGTGGTGTCTGCGTGGTGTCTGCGTGGTGTCTCCGTGGTGTCTGCGTGTGTCCTCCGTGGTGTCTGCGTGGTGTCTCCGTGGTGTCTCCGTGGTGTCTGCGTGGTGTCTCCGTGGTGTCACCGTGGTGTCTGCGTGGGTCTCCGTGGTGTCTGCGTTGTGTCTGCGTGGTGTCTCCGTGGTGTCTCCGTGGTGTCTGCGTGATGTCTCGTGGTGTCTGCGTGGTGTCTCCGCTGGTGTCTCCGTGGTGTCTGCGTGGTGTCTGCGTGGTGTCTCCGTGGTGTCTGCGTGGTGTCTGCGTGGTGTCTCCGTGGTGTCTGCGTGGTGTCTCGTGGTGTCTCCGTGGTGTCTGCGTGGTGTCTGGTGGTCTCCGTGGTGTCTGCGTGGTGTCTGCGTGGTGTCTGCGTGGTGTCTGCGTGGTGTCTGCGTGGTGTCTGCGTGGTGTCTCCGTGGTGTCTCCGTGGTGTCTCCGTGGTGTCTGCGTGGTGTCTCCGTGGTGTCTGCGTGGTGTCTGCGTGGTGTCTCCGTGGTGTCTGCGTGGTGTCTCCGTGGTGTCTCCGTGGTGTCTGCGTGGTGTCTCCGTGGTGTCTGCGTGGTGTCTGCGTGGTGTCTGCGTGGTGTCTCCGTGGTGTCTGCGTGGTGTCTCCGTGTCTCCGTGGTGTCTGCGTGGTGTCTGCGTGGTGTCTCCGTGGTGTCTGCGTGGTGTCTCCGTGGTGTCTGCGTGGTGTCTCCGTGGTGTCTCCGTGGTGTCTGCGTGGTGTCTGCGTGGTGTCTGCGTGGTGTCTCCGTGGTGTCTGAGTGGTGTCTGCGTGGTGTCTGCGTGGTGTCTCCGTGGTGTCTCCGTGGTGTCTGCGTGGTGTCTCCGTGGTGTCTCCGTGATGTCTGCGTGGTGTCTCCGTGGTGTCTCCGTGGTGTCTGCGTGGTGTCTCCGTGGTGTCTGCGTGTCGTCTGCGTGGTGTCTCCGTGGTGTCTGCGTGGTGTCTGCGTGGTGTCTGCGTGGTGTCTCCGTGGTGTCTGCGTGGTGTCTGCGTGTCGTCTGCGTGGTGTCTGCGTGGTGTCTGCGTGGTTTCTCCGTGGTGTCTGCGTGTCGTCTCCGTGGTGTCTGCGTGTCGTCTGCGTGGTGTCTGCGTGGTGTCTGCGTGGTTTCTCCGTGGTGTCTCCGTGGTGTCTGCGTGGTGTCTCCGTGGTGTCTGCGTGGTGTCTGCGTGTCGTCTGCGTGGTGTCTGCGTGTCGTCTGCGTGGTGTCTGCGTGTCGTCTGCGTGGTGTCTGCGTGGTGTCTGCGTGTCGTCTGCGTGGTGTCTGCGTGGTGTCTGCGTGGTGTCTGCGTGTCGTCTGCGTGGTGTCTGCGTGTCGTCTGCGTGGTGTCTGCGTGGTGTCTGCGTGTCGTCTGCGTGGTGTCTCCGTGGTGTCTGCGTGGTGTCTGCGTGTCGTCTGCGTGGTGTCTGCGTGTCGTCTGCGTGGTGTCTGCGTGTCGTCTCCGTGGTGTCTGCGTGGTGTCTCCGTGTCGTCTGCGTGGTGTCTGCGTGGTGTCTCCGTGTCTCCGTGGTGTCTGCGTGGTGTCTCCGTGTCTGTTTGCCCAGCAGCCCGGGGGGTGAGGGCTGACGGCTGCCATACTTCACCGCCACCAACAGAGAGGGGAGGTCGGGAGTGGGGACTGCATTGGCCACTCGACACGTGTTTGTTTTATTGGGGGGGACGGGGACATGACTTGCAAATCCCCCGCGGTATTATATTTTGCAGTGTCATGAACAACGTTTTTTTCCACCTTTCACTGTATTTTAATTTTTACAATGCTGTGAATGCCACAGACCCTGGCAGCCTTTCACATAGTACGTGTGCGCTATGCTGGAGAGTGACCTTGTTTAAGGGGGGCATATAAAAACGGGAGAGGGGTCAAAAAAATCATGGAGGTCCCGAGTTTGCATTTTGTTAACTGATTATTATTTTATTATGCTAGATTAGTCAGGAAAAGCTTAGTCTCAAGACTCCTGTCAGATTCTGATTGATATTTGGCTGCAAAGCCAATAGGCTGTGGACGACAGAACGTGTTAATGCGGAGTTACTGGAACGGAATTCGGCTCTCATGTTCGCGTTTGCCCACGATGCTCCATGGCAACGCATATGGAGTTTGTGTAATTAATTCCATCAATCCACTTCTGTAAAAAAAGGTATTCCTGAAGTTGTGGCCGTCATGAGGAGTATTTGACCATACATCACCATACTGGTCAGTGCGGGTTGTACGGGGGAAGAGACGACAGGACCGGTTCACACACCGTTCGCCATTGATTTCAGCTGTGGCTGGGTATCAAACTCAGGTGATCAGGTTCATAGTTCAGTGTGCCAACCACTGCACCACCACTCCTTTAATGCTCTTGTGAAAACCCAGAGAATGGTATGACCCTGATTTGCGCAGTCACGAGGAGAGAAGACTGCATCAAGATCACACCGGTTTGAGTTGGAACCATTTGGAGAGACGCATGGTCATATCTCAATGTCGTTGATATTTGGGGCTGAAATCAGTGAGATGGCCGAGGAGAAAGTGGATGCGTTTGCAACTCGGTTGAGGGGTGCCACGGTGGCGAGATGTAAACGACCTTGTATGATATACAGGAGGTTGTGGGTTTGACCCTGACACCTGCTGTATATTTGGAGTTTGCATATTCTCCACGTGGTTGCGTGGATTTTTGTCCGGGTCCCCCGGTTTTTCCCTACACATTTAGAGTCAACGTGCATTTACAGAGTATTTGGCTGTTATAAATTTCCACGTAATAAGCCACTTCGTTGAGCTATCATTTGTGATGGCTATGGTCACTTCTGCAAAGAGATATTTAGCTCAGTAATGGGCATTACCTGGTAAAATAAAACAAAGTTCAAATTGTTTAAGTTTAAATTGCGGGTCGCTGGGTGTGTCAGGCCATGTGATAGGACTCTGAGGCACCCCTGCTAGAAAAATGGCCATTGGCACTCCTGCTCTCTCTGGGACACACAAGAAAAACATCTCCATCCTGTCTGCACACCCATCATAGCGCCGCACAAACTGAGACGTGGTCGAGGGCTGATGAACAATAATTCAAGGTTTCTTTATAAATTGTGCGGCTGGGTGGAGATGCTGTAAAGAGAGGTTGTGTGTTAACTCGAATTGTTGGTGCCTTGTTTGGCATCGACTTCATTTGTGTTAATTGCCGGGTTTGATGTTAATTCTCTCATGGGCATGTAAATATATGCATTCGTGTCAAATCTCACAAACATGCACCTCGCCCAATCGCCCAATCACACGCTGCTGCAATCCCTTCCACTGCGTGACAAATCAAGGTTCACATTATGATTCAGAAGTAAACCGTGAAGATCCAATGAGCCATTGGTATGCCACGTGCATAAATTAAGCAAACCAGTTAATCGTGAACTCACAAAATGTTGGAAGCGACCTTTATTTTACCATCAAAATAATTCAAAATTAAAATCCTACAGAAGTGTACGGGGAATGCTAAAAATGAAACTACAGGTGCTTTTTTATTTTTGCGAGACACTTTTACAATCACCAATATCAAACATAAGACCCATCGGGAACATGCATGCAGGGGAGGTGGGGGGGAAACGACAGCTTGGGTCTACATTACAGATACGTCTTGGAGGAGCCTACAGCAGAATATCAAGAAGCAATGCTTCTGTCATGCCCATGATGGGAGTAGAGCTTTGGGCCAAATTGCAAATTAGCAAGAGTCAAACATGTTTTGAACAGACCTTACAAACTGAACAGTGGTTATAGAATTCCTGCAACACAGCTACGAGTGGCATCTAGACTAACAGCTGCTTTTGTTTTATTAAGTGGAGCTCACGCTGCCTGAGTTTGTAATTCATTTGTTACCTGCACAAGGTTTAAAGAAACGCTCCAACTGTACACCCGGTTAAGAGCTCTAGTGAAGGCGCAAGGCAGCACAAAGTAGCTGGCAGCGTTCGGGATGGTATTCGAGCGCGGGATAATGCGATCACTGATAAAAAAAAGTTATTTGTGTCCTGTAGTTACGCGACTGCCGGCAGTTATAAAGGGGGCCTTCGAATCTGTCAAACGTAATAATAATCCTGCAGGAATCACAACGGCGTTTGCCTTAACGATAAGGCGAGGACGAAATGGAACTGGCAGGAGCCACATTCATCGTTCAGCCTGTACTTTCTGCTCACGGCATGCCCACTCCGAAGCCAATTTGCAACGAGCCGCTCAGTAGGCACTCTTAGTGCTTACACTTCTCCTTCTGTTCCTTATCCTTGCAACCTTTGCCCTTGTGCTCCTTGTGCTCCTTGTGCTCCTTGTGATCCTTGTGTTCCTTGTGATCCTTGTGCTCTTTGTGTTCCTTGTGTTCCTTGTGCTCTTTGTGCTCCTTGTGCTCCTTATGCTTCTTGTGATCTCCACAAGCGCCCTGTCCATGCTTGTGGCCTTTGCCGTGACCACCCTGCAGGGTCAAGGCGACCAGACACGGGGAGAGACAGAGGCACCCGGGTCAACATTGGACATCGTCCCGCCCTTTAAAGATTTGGTAGGGTGACCCCCCACCACCACACACGAGACGCTGCCCACGCTGGCGGCATCGGCGGCGGTGGCTGTCGTTTCACCGAGTCGGCTTCCCTTAGCGACCTCCGCAAGGGCGGGGACTTCGCTTGGCTGCGCCGCAATTCGTTTTGCCATGGCACTTCAATGGTGGGAAAAAAGGCGAGTCCAATTTATACATCTCATGTCATTGGGGGGCTGTTTTGATTTTTGTGGTGGGGTCAAAATAGGTTGTTATCAACAGCGGTATGGGTTCACTGTGCAGGAGTGGCCCTTCACTTATGCACGGCCAAATCTCAATTACCTACGGTCATATCTCAATTACCCACAACCAAATCTCAATTACCCACAGCCAAATCTCAATTACCCACAACCAAATCTCAATTACCCACAACCAAATCTCAATTACCTACGGTCATATCTCAATTACCCACAGCCAGAGGAGAGGGATGGCCGAGGTTTAAAAAAAAAACTACGTAGAAAATGAAAAACATACATTAATGATCAATAAAACCCCACAATTTATTTGAACCTGCATAGAACGCGTCCTCTGGTTTGTTTTTTGTTTCTTAAAGTGTAGTAATCGGTTTGCTTGCTGAAGCACGACAAGGGAGGAGCAGCCAATTATTATTATACCAGCGCATGCGTACTGATATTTGTTTCAAGCACCCATGGCCAATAGAAAGTTCACGGTGGTTTACAATTAGTGCATGAAAATACCATATCGCAGATGTTGCCATATGCACGGTATAATGTTTTGTTTCATTACCTGCATGCCAGTAAAGCTGTATGAGATCACTGCTCCACAGGACTATGTCCGTGCACCGAGATTCTCAAGACACCACGCACAGTGGGGGCGGGGGCACACGTATCGTGCAGCATCCACCACCGCAAATCGATGTTAACTTCAGCTCATTAAACATGCGATGTTCGCTGGGAACGTTGTAGGGCACACCCTCGCTCGGAATGGGCCCCGGTCACTACCCCGGACCCAGATAACCGCAACCGGCGCACACCCCCCCACATACACGTGAGCGAGCGCAGTGCACGCGGCATTTGAAAGCAAGATGAAGGCTCGCTCGTGAGACTTTTTGTATCACAGGGGACATTGATGTTTGCAAATGCCTATTAAGGCCAGCATGAAACGCAATTATGTGTTTACTTGCGTAACAAACATTTAGCCATAATGGAGGTTTTACTGGCGAAACGTCGTACTCAGATTGTCAATGTTGTGGCTTGGCTCTCCAACACACCGGTTAGTGCTGTGCTAGTGACGAATTGGCCACGTTCTGTTTACGTGACAACCGTTACTAGTTGGCTGTGTCGGGTGGTGGGGGGTTTTAACGACACATTTATATATTTACACGATCTAACCCAAAAACCTCTATTATGGATATTGGTCGCGAAAGCCTAAGTGTTCAACAAACATTTCGCCGTAAGCTGTTTTACTAAAATGACCGATGGAGGACCTTGGTGAAAAATAGAAAAAGTTACAGGGAATAAGTCATAACATTGCAGACCCCGAGTAGCAAACACATCTCGAGGGAAACAACATTCAAGTGCTGCACCATTGAAGTGACACTGGCATGTCATCCGCATCATCAGCACTGAAGCGCCAGGTCGAGTCCGTTAGCCACGTGTGCAGGGATGTAGCGCGAATCAGCAAATATAACGCCAAATCACGCGGGGGTTGGCTAACCACGTGTGCAAGAACAGGTTCAATTTGCTGAGAGTCTAGAGAAACATTAAGTGGAAAAGGGGCAGGCTCGTGATGACTCGAAAACAACATGAATCTGTTTTATTTGTATTGAGGACAAGTCTTAGGGGTAGCCAATTGTAAAGATCATCCAGATATATTCTAGAGACCTCGAGGGCTGTGCCATCAGCAATTAGGTTTATTTTCGAGTGGATTAGAGGTGTATCTTTCGTGGAGAGGGCGAACACAATCAAGTTGTCTATTCTTAGGGAACTATGCCTCCCTCTAACGAGAGGTTTGAAATGTGGGTTCACGGTTTTGAAATGTGGTTTTCCACAATACAGAGGGAAAAAGGCTGGACGTTCATCGGCACCGACAGCGGAAGAGGTGTTAAGGGAGGGGACTCGGTTAAATATGTTCAACTCAGAGATAGGGATGAGTTTGAATGCCTGCTGCAAGGTTTATCAATGAAGGCCAGGAGACTGCATAGCAGATATGGGGTCAGGTTGGTAAGAATTACGAAAAGATACAGCCCGCAGAGGCAAAATTGGAATTTGGGCCATCTACGACTTATTTAGGGTCAGAGGCATTTACCAGCAATTTTAAGCTTCGGTGAAACTCCATAGTCAACATGTTAGCCGTCAACAGTCTTCATAGCTTTCCAGAATAGCTTCCGATCGTAATGGGAATGTAAGCGGCTGTCTGGGAAGTAGCAATGTTTGGAATACCGAATCAGCTTAGTGCAGCAGTTCCTTAAAATTCTGTAATTGGTCCAATTTGAATCGAGGTTCGTATGCTCGGCCAATTTCCAGGCAGCATTTCTAGATTGGATGAGCTGGGCGATTTTGTGGCTGAACTAGGGGTGGTGGGGGCTGTCTACCTTTCACTTTGAACTTTTTTCAGAGGGGCGTGTTCTATCCACAAGATGGTTGAATACTCTTTTTAAATAAGACCACCCTGTGGCCAAAACTGGAATTTTGCCAATGGTGGACAAAGCAGAGTAGGCAACCTCGTGGTGGTAGGCCTTGGGGTGAAAACACATTCAGGAACACTCACAGATTATTTTGTGGGGGTAAATCTTGCATTTTCGAATTTCTAATACCAAAAATTTAATGACGCGAGTTCTTTTGCGAACTTTCCATGAGCATTGGATAGAATTAGGTAAGGTATAGACGAGATAATAATTCCTGCAGTCACGAAAGCTCCAAAATTAAGACAGGTATAGACGAGTCAATGAGGGTTATAACCTGCAGCATCGCATCTGGCACACCTTTGTATTCCAGGCGCAGGTGTTTACAAACAATGTCAAGGTCGAAGTAAACCTAGGGGAGGCCTAGGCTTGTTTCAGATACCCACGTGTCACTGGTGCTGTGCACAAGGGAGAACACCAGAAGCCAGACGTGTGTATCACAGTGCAGTGGGTAGAGCAATGGGGCTTCTGTTGTTTTTATTCCAACACAGAGGCAACACATTGCACACGCAGGGCCCAGCTGACGACAAACACTCCTCCTCACAACGCCCCCATGCCCACCTTCCCCTCGTGGTTGTCATCGGAGGAGGAGCTCGAGTCACCATCTCCTTCGCACTGGGAAATAAACAAAAGCACAGCAAACCTCAAGGGTAAAAAACAGGGGACCTCACGCACAGGAGAATAAACCATTCCCCCCTCCCCCCAATGTAAAATCTCCCACCCACGACGATCATTTTCCACGTATTGTTCCCCGCGTTTGTAAACATGAAGCAGTTTACGGTGTCAGACAATGCTTTTCCAAGTACATATTTAATGATAAATACGCAAAAACATGACTGCCATCATTATCATTGAAATATACGTACTCTAAATATGTGGACTGCACAACAAGCAAATATCTTTGGGCAAAAGCCCTTTGCTATATTAATATAAATGAATATTCCTTCCCAGTCAAATTTTTGTGGAACATTTGATTCTAAACGTGAGCATTACAGATATATCTTAAATTACGACATTTAATTTTTTTACACCGTTTCACGGTTTATTCTGTTGTATTTTGTAAATGTTTTGCTCATTGTTTACTGCTCGTTGTTTAATATTTGTCTTAAGTCTGACTTGTTAGGTGTTTGAACCGTTTGTTGACATGTTTTTCGGTCTTGCCGTTCGACTCTTGGGTCTCCCGTGCACAAGAGACTTTTGGTCCGAATGGGTTCTCAAATCGTACAAAGTGTGTGTGCATGTACATACATGGCCACATCACCTGGGGTGTGCCCATTTTCATCAGATCTCAGAAGGAATAATGGCTTAAGCCTATCGCTTTGATGGACAGACACCTGACAATGCTGATGAGACAGCGAATGTTGAAAGCGATCAAGGGTTGCATTGAACCAATGATGTTGCATTTATTTATGCACTTCAAGAAGTCCATGCGGCTCATGTATTGGGTGAATTATTATTTTTTGTATGTGGAGCGACAGATATGGGAAGGATACATATTGTTGGCTTATTTATTGTTGCAATTCATTGGCGGGTTGTTATAGAGCTCCAGAAATGTGTGGTGGGCGTCAGAGGGCGTGTGCAGCAAAATCCATTATTGTACTGTACTTCTATGCTCCCGAAAATAAATGCCCAAACCATAAATGACCAGCGTGGTGAAGTCTGGTCCAACAACCCGCCACGACCCACACGGTGTGGGGAGGCCCTCATCCAGCAGTGGGGTCACAAAGGGGACCGTGCACGTGTACTGCATGTCTACGCATGTATGCATATTGGGAGCAGCAAGGCATCCCTCCCACAGCCCAAGGTGCTTTCTTCACCTTCTTCCCTTCCTTGTGCTTATGCTCGCCGCCCTTGGGTTGAGGGTGACATTTGGACCCTTCGTCCTCCTTGCAGGGCAGAGCTGTCAAGCCACAGGACCTCTCATCGATCAACATTGATTCACAATGAAGGGCAATGGGTAAGAGCATTGTCTTATCAGGCTCATCAGGTGAGCAATACTTACCAGAGATGCATCTCAGCTACAAGTCAAAAGTCAGTGATTTATTGCTTAAATGGACATTGGGGCGGTGGTTATCTCCCATTTAAAGTCTTGAGCCAGTGGTGGAAATTCCACATTGCCATTTCTGGGGTGAGACTATCCATTGGACAAACATTGAAGACTTCGACAAAATTGTAGCAATTTTATCGGCCCTACCCAGGAGGTATTGAGGAGCCCGAGATGAGAGGCACTTTCTCGACTGCAATATGACCGGCTTATGGAAATTCCTCAAGGATTTAGAAGGGGATGTGCCATTTAACAGGAATTGTTAATAAGTCACATTATACAATTTAAGAACACTTGCATTTAAAATCACATATTTGCATTGTGGCGATGCATTAATTAAATATTGCTTCTTACGCTCACGATATTCATATTTATATGATATCGCCTGCGTAGTAATCTATATTTCGATTCGCGTACAGAATTTCACTTGGGTTACGAGACCACTGCAGCCGCTAGAGGCCGCTGCATCAACAACGAATGGAGTTGCCACCGTGAATCGTGACTTCATCGAATGGCGCATGGGGGGGGCAGGTGGAGGTGCTACTCCTCCCAAAGTGCGCAGTCGGTGCAAATGCACAGGGGTCCCAACGGGGCCGAAGGGGGTCCCCCCCGAGCACAGGGATACGAAAGGGGGTAGAAATTGGACAGGGGGGAGGGGATTCATCCCTTGCGCCACGGCCGAAGGAGGCCGAAACTCACTGCGTCACACGGCAGCATCCATTCCTCTCCCGGGTGTTCCTAATTGGCGTCATCCTTACCCAAGGCCAAACGCTGCGGGCATAATTTCGCTCAACTGGGGACGATTATCATCACCACCGCAATACACGCACGTCGCGTTTAATAACATAATGATTTTCCATAACATTTTAAGAATAGCGTACAACTGAAGAAAAATTGAATATCTTAATCATCACCGTCATCACCACCACCACCACAAAGATTGACAACATTTCCTACCTTCTGCGAGATCCATCACTGCTGCGATGGCGATGCTGTCGTCTGGAGAAGATGGTGGCAATTGTGAGCGTGGAAAACGCCCTGCTCGTGGATTTGTGTGCTGCGTAGGGCGACGTGAGTCGAACACCCCCCCCCCACCGCACCGTATTTATACCCCGTGCGGCCACGGGATCGCTCGAGGGGGCCTCCCCACGTCAGAGCGGGCAGCAGCAGCAGCGGAGGAGGAGGAGGCACCGCCACCACCATCCATCCTGGCCCCTTCCTCTCTCGCTCGCTCGCCAATTGCTTGCACGTGACCAGTCACCGCCCCACGGATGGCGTGATATTTGTTGCTTGCGAATTCCTTAGAATTTCGACTTTTCAACGACCAACAAAAAAAACCCGTTTTTAAATGTCCTCGATTTTTGTTATCAAATACCCGCAGTGGCATCCGGGCGTGACTCGGGCCACCGGCTGATGGTGACGGGGGAGATAACGCGTGGGCTGGTGCAGGCATCATCACAAACACCACCTCCCCACCTCTGCTCACACATTGCCCGCAGCCCCGCATGCGCATTGCATACGCGATGTTTCGTGCACGCGGTTATTTGGAATTTTCGTTCATGAACACGTTCATGAGCGCGTTGGTGTCCCATCGCACGCGCGCGTTCTGTGTCGCCGCCGTCGTGCCCGTGGTGGATGCTGCGCTGGGGCCGATGCAACAAAGGCGCTGCCTCCAAACATCGAATCGCGCCCGCCAATTGAAGAGGCCAAGAGGCACCAGGGAGCTGCCGAGTGCGAAGACGGCGCAAACCCTCGCCGTGTTATTTGTTTCCTTTCGCATATTCATTTATGTTTCAAATAAAGCTGACTTTTTTTTAAATAAATCTTACAATAGAGGATTAATGGGGGTGGTGGGGGGGGGGTCACAAGACATCTGGACCGCCATGTAGGTAGCAAGACTATATGACGCACATTGCAATGTTATTATTTTCTGCACTGACCACAGTTCACGGTATCCCGTGGCAACCGAGATGCATGCACGGTGGTCACGCATCTCGGCACCACCCAGCCTCGCCGCCGCTGATGATGATGATTCTAAAAGGGTCGTTCGTGAGCACCGTTTAATTAGAGGTCCGCCTCACCTGTTGATTGTGTATGACTCAGCTGTTATACAAAGATAAAGATCCCCCATATAGCCTCAACAGACTGTAGGGGCAAGTGTAAAGAGCACCTATGAAGGCCGGAACGGTACACGAGGGGGTTGGGTGGCCAGCACCACGCCCGACCGCCTTTGTCTCCCTAGTGGCGATGCTTACATACCGCACCAGGTACTCATTTGAGGCTGAGTCGACCTAGGGGAGGCCCGGGACCGGTTCAGATAATCGTCACTGGTGTTGGCCGTGAGCGGGAATCGAACCCGGGTCGCCGGGTTCATAGCGCAGCGCGCTAACCGATGCACCACCGCTCCCCACGTGTGTTTGACACAGCCTGACACGCACCCACTGCGACGTGTACAGTGCCTTTATGTTGCTGTTCGCCAAAGCCTAAAGTAAACAAGGACATGCAAATGATTATTGTTATTATAATGATCATGCCAAGTATTTTCCCAGGAGTCTCAAAGCGTCTCTAGACTATTTTCAAATGATCCCTGCATCGGTAATATTTACTGCAGGACAAAATTTTGTATTTACATAAAAGCCTGAACACATTCTTCAATGACACTGCATTTTTAAATATACTACAGTGTACTGTATACATCATTTCCGACTTTTCAGGCAATGGCTATGATTTACGTTATATAAGGGTCATTGCCTAAAACGTTGCCGATTATATATATTTTATTTTAAGGCCACAGTATAATTGACGACTGTGTCGAGTTTCTGTTCATTGTGCTTGTGCATCACCGCCAACGCAGCAGAAGAAAACCCGAGTACCTGGCTTAAACCACCGATGTACAAAGCGATTAAAGCTACAAGCGAAAATCCATTGTCGTTATGGCATCCTCGCAGCCCCATCCCTCCATCTGGTATGTCCAGATATGCTCCATTCTCCAGCACGAACCAGGCTTAAACTCTGCTTGGCTTCTGAAATCGGATGCGTTCCTCGTGAATTATTTGCAGTCGTATCGGCTCAACACGATGGTTGTTAAAAAAAAGAATTGCATAACCAATAACCGCATGAATCCCACAAAAAAGCCAACCCCCTTAGTAGAACACTGCTCGGTTGCCGGTTTGTCACAAGTACAGACACGCCTATCGTGATAGGTGTTAGCACACTGGACGTGTGATGCTGTGGTGGTGGCCGGTTCGAGTCGATCTCCTGGCACCGGCAGTTGTTGAAACAACGGTGCGTGTTGCTTAGACACATTCCTGCGGAGGGAGCTGGTAGGAACGTTGGGTTGCTCGGTCAATGGCCAGGGTCAACGGCGGCGTGGTGTATTCCGCAAATATGACCGACTGTGAGGGCGGGCACAAGCCGGCGTGAGTAGGTTAAACGTTGAGTTTTATAAGGGCACCACGGGGTGACCAGCCCCTCCCCACCCAGCCCCACCCCTCCCTCCCACCCCCCACCCAGCCCCACCCTCCCCACCCAGCTCCTCCCCACCCTCCCCACCCAGCCCCTTCCCACCCAGCCCTACCCTCCCCACCCAGCACATCCCTCCCCACCCAGCCCCTCCCTGCACGACGGACGGACGGACACAATAATCCCCTGTGGGCTGGTGTAACCAGGAGGTTCCGACCAGTTAAACCCTCCTCAGTCTCTGTCCACCCAGCAGCAGCAGCAGTGTGCACGCGCACACCACAGCCAGTCCCATCGGCAAGCTGCGTGTGGTGAGGTAAAGCGTGGGTGCAGGTGGGCCAGTGTGAAAGAGTAGGCCAAATTACTTCTACAGGAAGACTTTGTTGAGTTACTCGTAGTGGAGCTCCTTCATTCAGCAGTGACGTAAGCGAATAATTGTAGGATTGCACCTTTATCGAATAGCTTTTAGTATTATGACACTCCTTGGAGGCACGCAAGCCTGGAATTCAGGTCTCACTCTACACTCACTTGGGCCCTTTAGTGCCTTTGACCACCACGAGGATGTGTGCAGAACAAGGTCAGGAATGGTGATGTCTTCCCGGAATGCAAAAACATCCTGGGATTTCCTTTGCGTTCAATGTATTCCTGTTATGCCTTGGTGTTGAAGACCTATTTTTGCGAGTTCCGTATGTACTGTACAGTGTTCGCCCTAAAGGAAGCTTTGAACAAAAACTGCAAAATTCGCACGAAACATGGAGGGGGGACACATTCTTGGAATTAAACCGAGGGTCAGAAGGACGATCAGAAGAATTCGATAGCATACGCAACGCTAAGAATCTAATTTTGACTGTAAAGAAACAGCACCGCAGGTAAACATGAGCAGGGCGCGTCGTGGCTAGAAGAAATGACGGATGGTCTATGGTCGAGACTCACCACGGAGTGGTAACCAAGAGATGGAACGCGTCTGAGAGGTCTCCATCACCGCCGAGGTGGTGGAGCGATGAAATCATCTCAACCTACAGCTGCTGGGTGGATTGTTACATTCCAGGACCGTGTGAAATATGGCGACGGCTTGCAGTGTGGGAGATCTATTTTGCAGTGGATTGATCGTGGCCGACGATGATGATGATGACAATAAACAAACTCATCGATTAATTGATCACCGGAAGAAGCAGTTATTGATTTTAAAACCAAGTGCGCGTAGCTGCCTTTTCATCTCTCATCCCCGTGACCAGGCGCGCGCTCACAAAATACTCTCTCTCTCTCTCCCGTCTTGCTCTGCGGATGACAAGGCTGCGGATAAAGTGTGGGATAAGGACGCTTTCGGCGTTTCCAATTAGCCAGAGGGATGTAATTGCAACCGAGTCGTATCCAATTAATACACCGGCTCTATTTTCATTACTCGGGGTGCCTGGGGAGAGGAGGGGTGGGGGAGGCCATGGAATATTCGCCCCATTTCCAGAGCCTCCCCATCCCCTCTCTTAATGTACGCGTGATGAAGCGACGTGCATGAGACGTACAACGACAGAGATACCCCGTATAGCATTAACGAACTGTTGGGGCAAGTGCTGTTAGCGAGCACACATGAAGGCCGGAACGGCACACGAGGGGGGTGGGTGGCCAAAATCACACCCGGCCGCCTTTGTTTCCCCAGTGGCGATGTTTACACACCACACCAGGTCCTCATTTGAGGCTGAGTCGATCTAGGGGAGGCCCAGTTCAGATAATCGTCACTGGTGTTGGCCGTGAGCCAGAATCGAATTCGGGTCACCGGGTTCGCGCTACACACACGGCCGCACACACGTAGATGAGCGGTGTAGGCACGGGCACCACCCTCATAGGCTGGTACTGAACGAGCAGCAAGGATTGTCCGTGGAAGTTCACCCCCCCCCCCACCCCCTTCAAGGTGATGTTGAAACACATCTTACAGTAAGTCTACTTGGCTTCAACCCTGCCACGCCGCCAGTGGGCATTGTGTGGTGCCACGGCGTGGAGCAACTCTGCAAGCGCGGCGACTCCCCCCTGGCCCCCACCCTGAGCACACACACGCAGTGCACACACGTAGTAGTGTCCTGGCGGGGGATCGCCTGGCACATCGGGTTTTAATCCGAAGGGTCCCGAGGAGGAAAGTCCCGCGGTTTCCCGGTGCCAGGAAATTGGCCGACCCTCGCAGGACAGGTTACATTGCGGTGTCCCTGAGGTGCCCTAAAATTGTCTCGGCACACAAAGTTTCACCGGGCCAGCCGCAAAGAGTCATACACGACATCGGGGGGGGAGGGAGCTGGGGCGAAATATTAAGCGAGCAGAGCAGACTATGAGGTCAGGGCATCGCAGCGCCACGACCTCCACCGGCCCCAGACCGAGTACACACTAGCAGGGTGTGTATCTGCCAGCTGGACTTCTTTCCCGATTAAACGGGATGAGTTAGAAATAAATGAGTACGAGTGCATAGACAATAGGCTGCCGAAGTAGCTGTCGCAACGCTCCATGAAAGGGGAGAGAAATGAGCGAGGATCACAGGCAAGCGCACGATTGTCTGCGCGGGATAACGTGACCCTGGATTTTTGAAGTCAGGGGGCATACAAAGGGGAGCCTGAAACCGTTCAGATGAGAACTCTTCTTCAACATCTTCGTCACCAAGACCCCCCCCCCTGCCGTCCTGCCTCCTCGAGCCACTGCCAGTGTGTTAGCACAGAGCATCGGTGTGGTGTCTCTGTGATTCCTGTGTGGGGCGGCTGCGTGGGCGGACGCGCGGCGAGAGTGAGGGCGGAGCCGCAGCACGAGCTTAAGTTGAGGTAACCGCTCGCAGGTGTGGCCGCTCGTGTGCCGCTGCGGACTGCGTTAACGTTAGCTGCGGGGTGTGCACGTACGCGCGCGCCCCTGTGGTAGCTGTGGTGTACGCGGGAGTGTGCGGGTTAACTCCGTGCGGCTGTGAGCCAGCAGCATGAGTATGTCCCTCAGAGGGGGCGCTAGCGCGGGGGGCCCGGTCACGCGGTCGGCGGGGGCCCGGCGGGAGCCGAGCGACGCGGTGGAGGAGGTAGTGGAAGGGGCGGACGTCGCGCCCCACCTGCCCGGCGAGGGCGGTGGGGTGGACATCGGCCCCCACAATTGCTGAACAGGTTCCGGACAGGGTGAGGTCTCTGTGTCGTCAACCTCCGCCGTCTTCACGACAACCCACAACTACAAGTGTGGCTATCTACAAACAGAGTCGCGTATTGTTGACGAATGTCCACCGACTGAGTTTGGCGGAGCTCTACGAGAACACCACATGGCCACGGAGGACGCTACCGCATGGCTCGGCGATTACGCACACGCTGGATGACGATCATGTGACTTTGTGCTTCGGTAAATTAAACCATGTTTTTACTCTAGATCACAAATGTAATGTTTTCAAAATTGCCAATATATATACAACACCATTGTAACCTCCTTTGCCAGTAGCAATATATGATAAAAATAAATTGTTTTTTACCCTTTTATCTGGCAACAAAACATGACTCCTTGTAAAAAAGGTGTCAGTTTTGTTGCCAGACAAAAGAGTGAAAAAACAATTATCATATATATAACATAGAATGTGGTTATGCACTATCATTGGTTACCATTCCAGCTCTGATCGTTAAATACCGGGTTGACTGTCATGCGACAAAATGACGCTCTAGTGTGTAGAGGGTTTAAGGAAGTGCTGCCCTCCATGGAGTGGGACTCGAGGTCCCTTCAAGGAGGGAACTCTCAAAGACGGCCTGCTTCTTTGGCCACCAATGACTATAGGGGACCCGACGTGGACTCCAGCCCGCGGCCTCCCCAAAGCTCCGGGTGGCCCTGATAACGCACAGCGTTTGGCCAATACACTGCTGGATGAAGAAATCGCCACGCCGTGTCGGTCATAGGAGTTGTTTTGACCATACTTCACCACGCCGGGCAGTACAGGTTGGTGTGAAGGATGGGTAGGCGAGAAGCCATGGCCGGTACCGCTGATCCACCCCAATAGACGGCTAAAGACTTCACATTTGATCAAAGAAAGGCGCAAACATCACTCGCCACTGATGTTGGTCATGGCCAGGAATGGAAAACTTGTCGGATTTATATACACAGTGCGGTAACCACTGCGCCACCGCTCCACCCCCACGACAATATAATCAGACCTGAAGGTCCCATTATTCACTACCCCACCCCCCACGACCCACACAACCGCGGGGCTCTCCGGGGCTTAGGGTTGATTCTAAAACAGGACGGGATTTTTTTTTCAAATTGTCACTTACTGCTCGCTAAGTGTGAACGCGAAAGGGCACGTGTGGCTCTTGCATATATTTAATTACCGAATTAACGCGGATCAGCCCGACTGCATATCCAATTACAAGCCAGCTAGCTTCACGCTCTCGGCTGTGCATGCGATTCAATGCACGGTTATTGCCGCTGTGTCCTGATAATGAGACGCTCCGGAAAGTAAGATGCACCCCGAACGTGTGCCCGGTGTCGTCAATAACTGTGTATATATAAAATCTGGTCGCACTCACCTATCCGGATTGTAAGACGCATATACAGGGAGAAAGAGTGTGCCTGACAATGCGGAGAACACGGCGATGAATGTGTAAGGGCACTGATCCCTATAACCGCGTGGTGTCTCCAACTGCAGTTGTCGCGACCCATCACGGAACACCTTCCCACGTTCAGCCGTCCTCTCCGTCCAAATATTAAATGGGCTCACGTTCCACGCACCCTGACGATTGAAAAATATGTCCCACGTGGTCTATCGAAGGCCGATTCAAATGAACATTTGAGGTCTCGAGCGCACGCGTGGCTGTGTACACGTGTCTCCCTCGACATGGGCGGCACTCGTTCTCATTAAGACGCGTCAGTTCAAACAAACGCTGAGGGCAGTGCCTCCAGAGGTATGACTCCAGGCTCCCAGTGTGGGTGGCGCGGGGAATCGGGGGAGTGGGTGAGATAGAGGAAGCATGGTGACACGTGGGGACCTGCCCTTGGACAGATAACTCATGAAGACGTTCAGTCTACATTCAAATGAAAAAAGCCACAATAAATGTCACAATTTGCTCTTTATGTGCATGTGTTTAAGATAATAATTTTCAAAGTCAAAATAACGAATGTGTTTGTATGAGCGCGTTGTATCTATTATGTGTGATGTACGTGACAGGTCTGTGTCGATTTCACTGCTGGATGAAGGCCTCCCCACTTCGTCTCGGCCACTGGGTGTTGTTGACCATACTTCCCCACGCCGGTCAGTAAGGATTGGTAGAGCTTCGGGCCCAGAACCTGCTCGATTTACACGATTGGCTATGTACAGTGCATAAGAAGTGCAGATACTGTATATCCCTTGCTTCTGAAGGTGGCAGTGGTCGAAAATCGAACGCGCTGCGTTTGTAGCCTGCAGAATGCTTAATTCGCTGCGTCATCTCTCCACCCCACGTTTTCTTAATTAAAATATATGAAGATACAGCGTTGCATTGCTATGTAAACTATAGAAGATGCCGCTTGGTAATTTAATACGTGAACACAAATATTACTTTAACCCAGCAATGTCCTCCGATGTGCGAGCGAGCAGCAGCATTATACTGTCAGCAGAGGGCGCCCGTAGGCAATCATGAAAGCCCTCTTTGAACGCGATGGTGGGACAGGCAGTGGACGACTGGGTTCATGGAATGAACTCCGTGAACTGTGCATGCAGCTCACTCTCACACAGAGCCGCAGCACCTCAGCGGTTTATCCACTTGCACAAAACTGATAAAAGTTAAATTAAGATTGTGCTTGTGAGATTTTCACCTGGTTAAACAAAATAGACTTGAAACTCGATTGTGACTGGATACACTAAACCACGTACAGAATTCAGATGTGCAGATATGGAAGGCCTTATATCTTTATTTCACTTATGTACAATAATAATATACGCCAATATATGCCGAGGAGATAATTACGTACACTTATTCCTGTAAATTATTCATTGTTGGCCACAAGCACAAAACACGCAACCGCTCACAACAGCACACATGTTTGAAAAACTGTGGACCAAAATACTGACAGTGGAAATTTTGAATTACGGTGCAATGCGCCACAGGGAAGGAATGCAGCCCTTCAACCGTTTGTTGCTGACACCGCTTCTGGCGCAAGAACCAACACCAGAATGAGCTCTCGAGAGCCAATAGAGAGGGTATTTGGCCTACTCTTCCATGCTGGCCAGACCTCTTGGAAAAGGTGGAGGTACCCACATTTTACCCCACCACACGTGGCGACCTGCCGGTCGAATAATTGTGATGAGCCCATTCATGCTGTTGGATGCTCAGAAGCGGGGGTGGGAGGAGGGATTCAAGTGACCTTTCCCGTTGTTTCAACTCTAGTGAGCTCACCATTACACCACGGCAACATCCCTCGATACTCGATCATGTTAAATGAAATGTTCTAACAACAATATTGCATATAAGCTTTCAATACACATTGACGATATAACGTAGATATTTGTGGGGTGTTTTTGTCATATACACAATCAGCTATAGGAACCCGGTAGGCGTCAATACAAGCATTGTAGGACATTTATATGACTATACATTTTAGTTAATACACAAGGCAAACGTCACTATTAGTCATGTGAATGCATTTCAAATGCTTGCGATGATATACTTTTTTAAAATTTAAAAAAAAATTATAATTACAATGTGGATTTATATCGTGTCTCTAAATGCCACCCCATCTCAATACGCTGTACAGAAACAGTAAAAATAACTACGACACAAATGTAATAATACCTAACCATTGGATATCCCTTATTCCAACTGAGGCCAGTTTACCCAAGGTGGCCCCAAAACCACATAAACAAACAACAAAAGGCATTCAAAAATGAGCAGAGCTGGTGAATGTGCTGGTAATTCTCAAATATCTACACAAATGGGTTGACCAACACACTCGCTTTAACGCTATATTCTGAGCATCTTGAAGCCTCGCATATTTTAAAGTCTCATACATCTACTTGATCGATCCACCTTTGGCTCCACAAGAGTTAATAACATACGCCCAATATGAGTTTTAGACAGAAAAACACAGTCCAGTCATGCCCATTGGATCCGTCCTCCCATCATGCCCTGCATGGCACGTGAAATCACCGTGCTGCGTGGATAATGCGCACAGCCTTGTTTGAAACCACCGACTCGAAATAGTCAAAATCACTGCTATACTATTTTGGACATCAGCAGCGACAACAGCAGCAGCATCAGCAGCGGGGCAGTGACTTGGGTTTGTCATCATTTACAGAAAGCGTGAGAAATGCTTTATCTACTTGAACCACTTGCGGCTCACCTCCAAAGCGCTTGGACTAGGACAAGGGTCGGCAACCAAAATAACAAGAAGAGCCATTTCTTTCCAATTCGGTACAAAATTCAGTATTTCAAGAGCCGCAATGCATCTGAGTACATACTGTACATATCGTCAAGAAGCAGCCCGTAAAGAGCCGCATGCGGCTCCGGAGCCGTAGGTTGCCGACCCCTGGACTAGGAGTACGCACGACCGCGCCTAACCGTTCACCGCGTGAATCTGGCCCCGCATTGCCATGCGGCTGTAAAACCACAAGGTGAAGGTGCAGTCCTGTCTTGCTTGCAGTGGGTCGAACTTGCCGGCCTCCCGCCCTCCCACGGAGTCTTGGCTCAGGACGCGAAGTGTTTGAGCGCCACTTCGCCGGGCAGCAGCAGCTGCTGCTGCTGCTGCTGCTGCTGTGGCAACGTGGGCACGGGGCCGTGGGGCGCGGCGTGGGGGTGCAACTCCGTGGGGGCCGCCGGCGACACCCACGGCAGCCCCTGGGGGAGCAGCATGAGGCCCCAGCAGTGCAAGGGTGGCGCCATGGATGACGACGACGATGGCGTCGACGACGACGATGAGAGCGCGCAGGAGGACGGGAAGGAGGAGGTGGATGAGGAGGGCGTGCCGCTCATGCGGGGAGGCCCGGCGGGCCCGGCGCAGGGCAGGCGCGACGCGAGGCCGTGCAGGTGGGCGATGAGGCGGCTCCGCAGAGGGTGCTCGCAGGCCGGGTCTCCTCCACTCGCGGGGCTGGTCACGCTCAGGTAGCGCGCCACCTCGCCCAGGCACTCCCTGAAGCCCATGCTGCGGTAGAAGTCCAAGGCCAGGGAAGTGTCGTGCAGGTAACCTCCTGTAACGGCCGATTAATGAATTCACGAACGCAAGTCTTGGAAGTATTGCCTTGCAAATCTAATTCCAAGCATGCATTTCTCCGTGAATCTTTATGCACTTTCGAGTTTTTCTTTACGTAAAGTAATATTTGAAAATTCTACGAAATTGAATAAAATATCACAATTCCAACACTTTTCTGGCAAATCCATGCCGAGTTCTGCATGAGGGGCGAATCGTGATGTGAACTCACCGCACGCACTGGAGGTAAATATGGCTTTACTCTACTGATGATATCTAACAAGGATAAACCCAGTATACAATCGTTGCATCGTCCTATTGCTGTCGAAAATAATATGGCCACAAGTTTGACACCTGGTGGACTATAACAAGGATGTGCCCATTATCCATGCACTTTTGTGACGCCTTGCGGCATGCTGAGAAAACCATGCTCATGTCCACAATTATAGCAGTTTATTCTGTTTGTAAATGAGCATTGTGTGTATTATAATTATTACTCTAATTTGTTTGCAGATTGTATGTACGTCTTTGGTGAAATTGTCGCCATAATAATTTACATCTGTAAGGCACATATCATCAATACATCCCAACGCACGCCACGCATAGTAATCAGGAAATAAACAGAACCAGGGTCAACGACCAGAACGAGGGAGTGCAAGCCAATTTAAAGCGGCGAGTTTTCAAAACACAACTTAAACATCTCTAACGACTCTGATTGTCTCATCACCAAAGGCAAAGCATCCAATAGTCTGGAAGCTGCACTGGCAAAAGCCCAATCACTCAAGTAAATGACCCATGCAGTGCGAGAATAGATTAACCGCAGGCCTCAGTTTCTCACTGCGGGCCACTGGCGGCCCGTGATGGCCTTTAGCGTGCCCCCTGGCGTTGCGGCCCGCCGACAATACACAAATGGTGAAAACATCCCCCACCATCATCATCATCACCGTGCCGCTGTCAAACCCAACAATGGTTTCAAATGTGTGGGCAGCCCTCACACTGCTGACATCTTATCGGCGACAGTGGCCACCCTCCGAACATGAGTGAAGAACGCTGTAATAATACTGGATGGGTGCGCCGGGCGACAAAAATGTTTCCCGTGCCGCCGTCCCGGATGGAGGCGGCCGAGCGAAGCCCCGAGAGGGGCAGTGTTTACCGGCTGCTGCCCCGCACGAGTGCAGCTCCTTGAGGTGGTCCACAGTCATCTGCAGGATTTCGGCTTTCTCCAGCTTGCCGCGCTCCTGCGTCGTGACCCCGGCACCGGACGCCTGTGGCACACGAGGAGTTGGCCGATTTTTTTTTGGTCGATTGATTGCAATCGTTTAAACTCGTTGAGATCCCCGTTTTATCGCACGTCTCTCTCTCTCTTAGTTTTTTTTTGTTAGAGGAAGACCTGGGATACACTGAGTACATCAAACAGCAGGACGGATACGCACTATTCGTAGAGGAACTCACGTTGGGATTGTTGGGAGGCGTGTAGAGGTTTCGAAATGAATTCATGTTTGTGATTTCTCACTGTTATTTTAGCGGGGTGTCTATAAACGGATCGCCCTGTGCGTTAAGCTCGGTTTTTACCCGGGAACTACCCAATGAGTCTCATGGCTCTTCTTGAGGAGGGTCCTGCCACGCTTTCGCAATAGAATACGATGGTTGCTATGTACACAGTAATCACGATTGAGTCATTTACAAGTAGATGTCCACATTTGGCAAAAAATTTGGACTGCACCGGTATGCAATGGCCGAATCTTGCTAATTATAGCCGTGGCACCTTTAATGTCCAACGTGAAGCAGACGTATTTGTAAACACACCGCCGGAATTTAGCGGGGCTTCCGCTGGTGTGAGCGGTGTGCAGTGTGTCCGTGCCCTCGACGTGAATCACATTGGGTCTGCAATGAATGCCGAATTGCCTTGCCCCCCTCCCCACTGTCGGTGACTTTGCCATGTGACCCCGCATCGCATCGACTGACAACGGGTTTGTGCGTGTGCAAAGGTGTTATTGGGCGAAGATGCGCCATTCCCACGCAGTTAGCCGGTAGTACCGGCCACATGCCAATAGGGGGCAGAAGAGGGGCTGGGCCCCAGTGCTAAGAGACGATGGTCCATAGGGCCCAACGGTTACCCCTATGGAACGGCAAGTCCAGAGATACAGACCCCAGACCCCAGGAGGTCCTTCTGGAAGGTTCATGAAGGAAGGTGTGGCCGGGGCGGAGCGAGCCACGGCCCTGCATAAAAGCCGGAACCCTGAACGGTCCCGGCAGTCGTCGTTCACCCGAAGATTGAAGAGCCTCCAGGAGAGAAGAACCCAAGAGCAGAGCCGTACCCCTGGCTAGGGTTGACTCGAGCTTATACCCGTGAAGACCCAAGCTTCATCCAAAACGGAGTGAGGTTAGCCAGTGAGAGGCGTGTTAGTCCAGACGGGCTCCCTTAGTGTATCGGGTGTGAGGGGCCGTTACCCCTCCGTGTTACGGATTTATTGTTAAATAAATTCCGTGTTGCCTCAAGAAACTCTCCTCTAGTTATATAAGATCTTGTCTCTTGGACTTCCCTTTACTTGATACAGTAAATTTGGCTGTGACGGTCCCACCTGTGTTGCCTCCGAAACGTCGTGATTTAATTGATTTATTTTAATTTATTATTATTTTACTTGTATTTTTTACCTACGTGACTTTATCGAAAGACCTAAGAGTACGAATCCTTGCAGTCACGAAAGCTTCAAATCTAGAATCTCCTCTAGGTATTTAACCTGGCTGGTCCGGATGTCTTGTGACCCCCTCACATTTAATTCTCTAACACGTAGTATTTTTTGCAAGCAATGTTTCTTTAAAACAGAAACAACGAATGTGCAAAGGAAAAACAAGTTAGGGGTCAATTAATTGGGCGGGTCACAAGACATCTGGGCCACGCTGTACAGTACATTATATCGTGGACCATATCGTGAACCGTCGCTGACTGCGCTCCTTCAAAGGAAGAATCGCGATACAAGACAAACTCTCTCCTTGAAGCCCTCTAGTCGTGGCTGGCAGACCTCCACATTGATATATAGCCCCTGAACGTATCGCTGCTGCCATCATGCGTAGGACTGGCATGGAATGAGTGCAACATTCAATCATAGGAGAGGGGAGGACAATATAAATCAGTGGGGTATCAATAAATGGATCGCCCTGTCTTTATTATTAATCTTGAGTTGTTGCTGTTCACAGCACAGTTGTTGTTCACAGCAAGGCCGTAATTATAAATATGCTCTTAATGTCCCCCCAAATATGTTGCTATAAAATAGATTTCTGTTTATATGATTGTGGTGATGGTTGGACTTTATTAATCCCTAATCTCTGCCATTACAAACAATGAAACAAGAAAAGCTAAAAAAAAGAAAAAAACAGAGCAATGTAACACTATTCGACATTATTGTAAAAAAGAAAAACGTCCATCCTATGTGTTAGTGAATTTTTTTATATTTTAGGCAGGAAATTCGTTTTCAAATTTAGATTTTTTTCTGGGGGGGGGACCCCCAGAACCCCCTGGAAGATTTGGTCCCCTCCCAATGTTGACTCCATAGCTACGGCCTTGGTTCACAGCACCTGCTGTTGCTGCAGGAAGGCCGTGGGCTGCAGGAGATGGTGCAGCTCCGACAGGCAGTTGTTGATGCGATCCCGGCGGCGTTTCTCGATGACCTGCCGGGGAACACGTGCCACGTCTCACAGGCTCCGAACGGGCCGCCTTCGTAGACCATCCACTGCTGGATGAGGGCCTTCCCCAACCCCCCCCCCCAACGCCGCATGGCTCGTGGCGATTGTTTAACTCGCCAGGTCATTTACTTGTCCTGTTATTTACCCAGCAGCAAACCGCAGCTACACCACAAGGGGCCGTCCAAAAATGACGTCACGCGATTTTGGACGATTTTTGACCCCCCCCCCCCCTCGTCACACGGCGTCACAAAAAGTCAGACCCCCCCTCAAATATGACGTCACAAAGCTCTGCCCCCCCCCCCCCCAAATAAAACATGCTTCAAATCGCTTTAAACTATTGTCATTGTAGTGCGTATTTAATGTGGCGCTGCACTCTGATGTCGTATGAGAAAACATTTATTAAAAAGTCTATTTAATTAAGTAGAACGTGTCTATTTATTTAAAGTTGCGCATTTTGATGTGACGTCACATTTCTCAACCCCCCCTCCCCCTTGTCACACATCGTCACAAATATCTGACCCCCGCTAGGTGCGTGACGTCATTTATGGACGGCCCCAAGAAAAACATTTGTTTTTGCTCCGACCGATATGCTCGGAGAGGAAAAGTACTGACACCGCCGTGAGACGTTGGGAGCGCCTCAACATTTCGCCCCTCCGGTTGTCCGCTCACACCTTGAGTGTGGCAACTCGCGACATCAACTCTTACGCATGTGCACGCACAGCCCTTGTGTCCATCCACTGCTGGACAAGGGCATCTCCGCACCATGCGATTTTTGGCCTTACTTCACCATGCTGGTCAGTGCGGGGGGGGGGGCTACGGCGAGGGAGCATAGAAACAGAGTGGTATTGTGGCTTTTGCTGCACTGCCCTCTGCTGCCCATAACAAAGCCTCCACAGTTGCCGATTTCACCAGTTTCATGCATGGTGGTCGACCAATCCAAGCACCGTCCAGACTCAATCCTGCTTACTTCACAATATCCAATGAGATCGGGAACATTCCGGGTGACCATATGCCACATGTCGTGTCATTGCAAGGCCCGCGGGCCACTGGTGGACCCCGATGGCCTTTAGCCCGGACCCTGACGTGCGGCCCCCGACAATACACAAATGTAAAACCACCCTCCCCACCCATCATCATGGTGCTGTCAAACGTCAGTGGTTAAAAATGTGTGTGCGCGCCCTCACACTGATGATGTCTTATCGGCGAAAGTGCCCCCCCCCCCCTCTGAAAATGAGTGAAGAGCCACTATATTATTGGGACAACTTCTCTCCACCCTCCATCCCCGAACGCCGTGCCCGCACCCGTCCTACGCGCTCACCCCACGCCGCTGCTTGCGAGCTATCGCTTGGAAGGCGGCGCTGGGGGAGAGGCACTGCGACTGCGGGTGGCCTGCCCTGCAGCACAGGGAGAGAGACACGCAGGGAAAGAGGGCGACCACCCCGGTTAGTCGGCCGCACACCGCAGCGGCGAGGCACTCGAGGGAGGCGGCGGTGTGACCGGCCGCTCACTCAAGATCCCAGCAGCAGCAACGGCGCTCTTCGTCAGCACGCATTGTCCAGCGTGCTGGTGAAGCGTGGCCAATCCCTGTCACCGATAGGACTTGGGAAGGCATCCATCCAGGAGTGGATTGACAAAGGGGCTATAGGTATATATTTTTTCCCCGCTATGGGTTACAGACGTTATTACAAGACAATGCTTATTTGGTTAATCCGTACTGCTGATGAGACACCTAATGTCGAAACCGGCCCCGAGTTTGCTTGTATCAAACCATTGATGCGGAAACCTCATGCCCCCCCAGAATGCTATGTAGCTGATGGGATCTCTAAACCAAATAAAAAGTAAATTGTTTCTAGATTTGAAGCTTTCGTGACTGCAAGGAATCATACTCTTTGTTTTTTTTTGGTTTGTAATGTAAATTTAGATTGTGAGAAAAATAAATAAATAACTCTCATCATTCCCATATCTGTCCCTCCAGATAAAAACAAATCAAATCAATTTTTTTTATATCTCATTGAACCACATGGCCTTATGGGAGTGCATCATTTTCAGCAGGAATGTTTCAATCAAAACCGGCAACACTCTGGACAGGTTTCGACATCCAACGTCTCGTCTGTGAGAGAAAGAGCTTTACAGCTCATCGGATTCCTCCGGTAATAAATACAACATTCTGATTCCGATTCGGATGGATATCACGCCGCCATGCGGGCCTCTATGAGTATCGCCAACCTTCTGACTGACCATAACTCCTGCCACACATGAAAGATCCCCCGCATAGCCTTTTAACATTGCCCGAGCACAAGTGCTGTTAGCGAGCACCTATTAATGCCGACACTACACAAGAGGGAGTGGGTGGCTAAGCACCACTCCCGGCGGCCTTTGTCTCCCCAATGGCGATGTTTACACTCTGCTCACACACACCGGATTATATGACGCATCTCTAACGTTGGATTTGAAACAGGCAAGGAAAGTGCGCCTTATTATCCGGAGCAAAGTTACATATAACGAGAAGCCTATTTGAAAATGCCAAAGCCATGCACAATCCACTGCTGGATTAGAGGCATTGTATGGCAGTGCGGGTCGGCGGGGTTATATCACCATACTTCACCACACCAGTCAGAGCGGTGATGAAGGTGGAGAGAGGGGGCCGTGGAATTGGCAGCATAGAAGTACAACATGTTGCTGCATTGCCCTCTGCTGTGCACGACGTAACTCAGCAGCAGCAGCCTATAACACCTATCCCATGCAGTCTCCCATGCAACCGCTAAGCAGGTTGGAGCCTGCTTCGCCTCCGACATGTGATGAGGTCGGACGCACTCCGACCAATGTGGTCACAGGCAACGATGCACGCACCAAACATCACCCATCAAGGACTGTGCATGTCCAACTCCGCTTGAGAAGCGTGTTTGTTAAGCAATGTCGCGGGGGGGGGGGGGTCAGTACACCCCCAACCCCCCCCCCCCCCCCAGCTGAAGGCTAAGCCATCCGAAGGTATTTTCTTCTTAAAACGTTGGTACAGCCTCTACTCACACGTGGGTTGAGAGCTGGAGCAGAATAATGACAAACTCATTTCACATCGTTAATCATTCGGTTTAGTGTTGAATAACATTGGCATTCGTCACCTTCTCCCCCCTCCGATTTAAACAAGGTCACGCTACAGGGCTATGTGGAGGTGTGACGCTTACCTGCTCCTCATGCTGCCACTGCTCCTGTGGGCAGCCCCCCCTTTGAGCTGACAATCCACAGGGCAGCGACCCGCTTCATACACTGCCTTCATGCTCCCGGCTCCCAAACTTCACGAACAATCTTACAGAATGCCCGTCTCTCTGCTCTCCTGCCTGCTCCGCCCTGCCAGCGCGCGCGCGCGGGTGTGTGTGGCGTTAAATCACGCTCCTGCACCTAACACAACTTTTTTCACGGTCTTTGGGTGGGCTCCAGCCCACCCCCCTGGGGCAATTCTGAATAATCGTCGTGCACACAGAGGGAGGGAAGAGAGGAGGTTCCAGCATGTATTATGCGGATGTTCCCAATCGCCAGCAGAGCCAAGCAGTGGCTGACATGCTACCACCCCCGGGCAGCATAGCTGCAGATTGAAATACAAACGCAATCACCCAAATTTATTTCCACGTTGACAATGTGCAATTTATATTAGACTAAGTACAAAAAAAGAGAATTAATATTTACGTCACTTTTAGAGCCAATGAGCAAATCAGCCTGGATGTGTGTGTGATCTAAACAGGTATCAGAAGCTAAGCTGTTTGAGCCTGGACAGCGTCTTGGGATGGGTGATCACCAATCGTGAAGTACGGTCAAATAAACTGCACACACAGCGTGGCCTCGGGAGGCACTCACCCAGCAGCAGCAGTGGACAGACAAAAGCGCTGAATCTCCAAGCACCGTACACAACATAAGTTTTTTTTTGTTAAACAAGTCATTTTTATTTTTGCTTATAACAGCACTTAAGTAGACTCGCAATTAACCCGTAGGCTTTCGCGGACAATAAAATTCAACCAGCAACATCAGGCCTTGCGATGCTGGTTGTGATCACAAGCGAAATGTCATACCCAATTGTAAATGTTATGGGTTTGCTCTCCGGCACACACCGATGTGCTGTAGTAACATACTGGCAGGTTCTGTTCAAGTGACAAACCTTACCGATTGGCTGTGTCAGATGGAGCTGGGTATATGATACATTTACACGTTTTAATAAAAAACCTCAGAATTTCACCGCTGCTTATTTTAGATGAAGCTGTGCATGTGACTGTTGATTGCATAACAATTCCAATGCCACTTTTACAAGACGTAGAATGAACCAGTTTCATGCAATCTATTTGATTAACCAGTTCATGCAAAGCTGGAGAAAATTACTTATTTCTCAAATATGGACAGGTATAACCTACTGCATAAAGGTAGCTAATCTTTTAGAATGCTTTAGTGAAAACGCCATCATTCTTGAATGTAAGGGAGCTTTTGTCTACATCACCAGCTGTTCGCATCATGCTTTGGTTTACACACAAATATGAAGACTGTGCAGTACACTATTACATAGAGATGACTTTACTTAAAGTTTTATTTTGCAATTGGAACTGACCTTCAACACATATTGCTTCAAAACAACTCAATAACAATGACATTTCTTTGTCTAATATGTTGCAGCTGTACAAAATCTATAACTGTAAAAAACAGAAAATATTCAGTCCATCGACAAGGTCCATTTGTGTCTTCGGTACGGTCTTCTCAACATCTCCGTGGGTGAGGCAAGCGGCGCGCCAGGCAGGTGGGCAGCGAGTCCCCCCCCACTCTGCAGGCTACCTCGACAGCCCCCAGGGTCAGCAGACGTACGGACACACGCACGGACGGATGGACGCACGCACGGCTGATCACGCCGCCTCCCCCTTGCTCTCTTGCGGGTCGCGGGACTCAACGAGCCCCAGCAATGCGGCGTCGGCTTCCAGGAGCGTCGTGTCCGTCTTGGCACCGAGGAACCGTGCCGTCATCTCCAGGTCGATGAGCCGGAGACGGACCCGCGCGCCGCGTTGGTACTTCCTGAGACACGGAGGGAACGCCCGATGAAATTAATGGGCGCGCAATGATGCATCGGTTAATCCATTAATAGTTGATTCGTACGCTCAAGGGGCACGCATAGAACCGTAGCGAGAAACGACGATCAATGTAAAATGTATCCTAGGTTAATGGCATGAACAAAAGTGTACAAACGAGGCAGAAAAAAAGAGAAAATGTAAACGAGATGATACAAATTTGAATAGAATTCCGACCCTCGATTTGTTTAAGGAGCGAATTATTCAACGCCTAAATTTGCATTAGAGAACCGATTCATCCAAGTCACCCAGGGGCAATTGTTATTTTATTAGAATTCAGGGCAAATGTTATGTTTAAATTATAGCATTTTCAATCTATTGCTGTTTGGAAATGTTACAAACTATTCGAACACACTTATAATTTATTAGCAATCCAGACCGAGGTGATTATTAATTGCATGCCATGGTGTTTTGTTTCTGTACAATGATGACCACCACACAAAGATTTTTTTTTATTTTAAGTTTCACAATGCACAGACACGGTCCGCTGAGTTCCCCAAGCTAAAGCTGCCTAAAGAATGATTTAAATTTTCATTAAACCATATCAATTGGGATTTACAATCCATCCCATACTTTCCAGCAAATGGCAAACTTAAGCCCTGACAATAAAATCCCGTCGGGTATGATGCATGTGGGTAGATATACCGATGGCCTCCTGAGCAGAATTAATTTAACACCGCGTACGTCGACTCTCAATCACCTGACGCTGCACAACTCTCTGTTCCGCTCATTCGCAGCCTGATCAGGTCTGCCCCAGTATCCAGCTAAATGCTACCGATGGTTCTCTCCCAGTGTTATCGTGGGGAAGCAGCAGCAGCAGCCCCGCACTAGCGCAAGTGACAGGTGCTCACTCGAACACCCGTGATTGTCACGATCGTGTTTCCAGGCTGGCAGGGTGGAGTTCGAACTCTGGCATTAAGGCGATAAAATATACCTGGCCGAGGACCACTCACAGCGCCCGTTAAAATATTAGAATCAGAATATTTATATATACTGGAGGAATCCGATAGGCTATAAAGCTCTTTTTCGCATATATCCAGTAGGTGCCGGACAGAAAGCTACAACAAATAATACAAAACACCATAGGAATGCGAAGTATAGGAAAGAAAAGCAAACACACACAAAATGTCTTTTTATTTTACCAGCCAAAGCCCACTGAGCTATTAGCTTCTTTTTCAGAAGCGATCTGGCCACTAATGATAGCTCAACGAAGTGGCTCATCATGTAAAAAAAGGTGTCAGTTTTGTTGCCAGATAAAAGGGTAAAAAACCAATTATCATATTTTTTACTGGCAAATGGGGTTCCAATGGTGTAAATGCTTCACCCCGAGCTCTCATACTCTGATGGTCCATTGTCTTTGAGTTGTGCGCCTTTTGGCGTCATCTGGTCCAACACCATGTGAGACTAGGCTCTAAGGAAAGCTGTCTCGGGTGTGGACCAATCAACTTCAAGGACAGTGCATACATTATCAGCGTTATGTTTTCTGTTTGCATTATGACTGCAGGTATTGTGGTCTATGCAAACATGACTCCTTGTAAAAAAGGTGTCAGTTTTGTTGCCAGATAAAAGGATAAAAAACCAATTATCATGTAAAACCGTTCAGAGAAACTCTGAAGATGAAACATTTATAACACTCCTCAACCAGACTGCTGTGATTTTGCTGCATACGACGGCATTTCCACTTAAAATAATTTGAATATTTAAAAAAATATATGCCACTTAATAAATGTAAAAGCGCTTCACGGGGTCTAACTTTACCAAGCAAGTACGCACGCACTTAACGCGGACGCGAAAATGATGATGAATGTGAATGGGCCCCCTTAAACACTTTGATATTAAAATGCCTGGCAAGGGTAAAAGTTCACCCAAGGCTAATGTGCTTTGGACGAGGCGCTTTGATCCCATGGAAGCTGCAGTCGGGCACGGACGTCACGCAGCCCCGGCCGCCCACTCCACGCCAAAAACCTTGGCTACCTCTTTGTTTCTGTTCTTTCACGACTCAATGTGCCGGCTGCACTCTCCGCGCCGAACAAAGCTGCCAGGCGTGCGCTAAGAGCGGGCGCAGTGTGGGAAATGTGGAGGTGGTACAGAGCCAGCGTTGTGTGCGCACAGTCGCAGGCAGGAAGGCTGGGATAATTATAGATAAAAAAAAACCATTGACTCATTTTGTACAAAAGACTCATAAAAAATCAACCCCAACTGCAGTGTAACACACTATGTGCATTTTCATGCTTTAATTAAACCAACCAATTCTGCTAGAGTGGAATGTATTTTTCATACATTACAAAAATGTTAATTACCGACGATGAATGTATAATAGAAACATCTACATCTGAAATCCTATTTATACACTTACTGGATAGCAATAAACGTAAAAATATTTTAACGCTATTTAACGTATACTACACGTCCAAATTATTCAAGTGTAATTTTTATTTATCATGCTACGGAATTTGGGACTCGAGGATTGAAAGTGACAGAGTTTGACTATATCTTAAAAGTATTTTTTTTAATTAAAACTTAATTAAGGATAATTACAAACAATTACAGGGGTAAGTGTGATGTGGAAGCTTTTATAATAACCCACAGGCCTAGTACGCACAAACATAATGCAAATAAAGACGATTTCTCGAATTAGCAAAGATTCATTTTGAGTAGACAAAATATATTCATGCGATTACACACAGGGTGAGGCAAGTCACCACCTGAAACTGCATGGGTTCTGTCATTTTATTTCCTAAACATGGATGCCATAATTATAAAATTCCAGAAACATGATATCTTTGTCGGTAGGGAAAATACTGGCTGGTTGACTAGGAGTGTATCGCAGAAGTTAGCGCAATGCACTTTGCACCCGACAAAACTGTGTTTTACTCCTAGCCAGGGCCAACATCAAAGGGCGAGTGATGTCCTAACCAGTCCCGAGCCCTCTTAACCAATCCTTAATTAGCAGCGTGGTGAAGTACGGTCAAACAAGCCATAAGACCCACACAGCGTCGGGAGGTCTTCATTCAGCAATAGATTGAGAAATGGTTGTTAATACATTAAAAAAACTTCGTGCATGCCTTCCCCCATTCATCATGTAAAAAAAACCTAGCCTTTCTGAAAGAAAAAAAACCCACCCTTATATCAGAACAGCTAGGAGGCAGACCTTTGTTTTCTCACCTGCACCTACCCAAAGACACCATGATCAAAGCCAAGACGGGAACACAAGGGTATCATTTCAGTGAGGTCCGAGACCTCTTTTCTTTTATTCTCTGCCTCCCTAAGATCTAAAAAGGACCAATGCTACTGCTTCAGGAGGAACAAGTCAAAACACGCTCTGTTCGTAGCGCCGGGCGTGATCGCGTTAAAAACAAGGACCCCTCTTGATCGGAGCTTCAAACCGCCACACTTCTTGCGGGTAGAGGGCGACATTCGGTAGCAAGCGTCCTGCTCAGACGTGAAGCCTGTAAGGCCTCACCAGCAGCCAGATTCTCTCACATGAGAGGCACAGAAAAAATACAGTTGTGTACTGGGGGTGCAACAATTGAGTTCCCAGACTTGATAATAATTTTGGACACTGCATCGGATGGTAGATCCCCTCATGAGTATAGCCATGACATGAACCCATTATATGCAACATACATGAAAATAAATGAATAATTATTGCACACATGATTCAATGGGCATAATTGTGAAATAAAGAATCGATAATGAGGCAATGCATCGTTTCACCTCTATTACATATTGCACTCCTCAGAAACCTTAGAGCCTTTCCAACTCTTTTTAAATTCAATAATTATTTTTCCTGTTCCTTATTCTATGCATATTTACATGTTACATATTTACATCAAATTATAGCACCCACCCACCAAATTTACCACCTCTCACCCTACTCTGATTAATAAAATATGATTACAGTACCATCATTCATCTGTCCTTCAGGGACATCTTTGACCTCTAAAACACAAGGTACGATAAAACGTTTTTACTGCAAACTATCTGTAAACTCAATGGTTGGGCATGTGTACAAAATGTAACAAACTTTGTGTTATCCAGTCGTGCGATTATAAGTGTAAAAGGCAGCAGTGACTCAATTCATATTTAAGATTAGCCAAAACATTGAACTCAACAAAATATTTCAAATCATACGAATCTAACGAGCACTGGCCAATTTTAGTTTTACAGGCAATAGAACTAATAATCTCTATGCTTTAAATGCCTGCTGTGATAAATCAATACAGTGGCATGCCGGGGGAAATGAGTACATACAATTAAGTTATATACATCAAGGCAACTGAGACACTTCAGTGTTATCTCTCTACTTCCAGAAAGAACAGCGTGTATTGTTAACAAAGGCTGCCATTGTATTCACTCTTGATTTCAACTAAGTACCGGTTATATCTCAACCAGCATAAAACTAAAACACTTAATTGGGCACGTAACAATTTATCAATTAAAACATATATTTGCACTCCCAATACACGTGTCAAATCGTGCATGTGGCAGCCAATTATTTGTGATTTATGAAAACGATGTGCATATGCTCCAATTAGGCTTAATGGAACAAATGGAACTGTATGCCTGAGACAGTGCAAATTAAAGTGGCCAAAAAATAACCGATTCTTCAAACTGCAACCCCAACACTGTTGGGTGTGGGGGTTGTGGTTTGAAGAATCAATTATTGGGGGAATAGTTACACGCTCTTGCTACATGCACTTGTTTATGAAATGCCCGGGGTTGTGCTCCGAGCAGCAGCATGGAACTCACTCTCCGTCCACGGCGGGGCGCTGACACACGCAGTGGAACTTCCCCCCAAAGTCGATGTAGAGCTCATTCTCCACCACGTGGAAGATGCGTCCCAGAACGAACTTGTCCTTGGCAGGGCCGAGCTGCATGAGTGGGGACTTGCGCAGCATCTCGGCAAACGTCTCCTGCACTCGCCCGATGCGCAGTTCGTGAAAGTAAATGGAAAAAACGTTGCGTTACACCCGCACATCTATGTTCAAATTGCAAACAGAAATATGGCTTTATTAATTTGGCTCTCTCAGCAAATACCATATTAGTACACAAATGCATTCTAAAATAATTTGTATTCATTATTTTCCAGTTACCAACCCAATCTGTAACATAGAAACACAACTAAATATTAATAAAACTAAACTAATTAGGAAGCATTCAAAAGAGAATGTGTTTCCAGCGTAAACAGCGTGAATTAATAACATCCTGTCGCCCAGACATTAAACATTGCCAACAGCGAACTTAATGAAACCAATGTTGAATGTAATTTCTATTTTACATTAATTTACTCACAAGAAAGCTCAGAGCAGCTCATGTTACATTAACAGAAATTACTTTAAGTAACATGTTATTGTGGCTGGAAATATAACCAAGTCGTGACTTTCTGGAAAATATATTTTACATATGCAGACAGCAGCAACGGTATAATTTACTGTGCACTTTGGAGGTATAGTGAAGGGAATATCCACATTATCAAAACATTATTCAATGTAGGACGATGCAAATTTGAGGGTTTAAACAAAAACATTGCTAGAATAGTGTTCATGTGATCCGTTAAATGTAGAGTAGTCACTTTAAAGAAGCGGTCGGGAACCTATGGCTCACGAGCCATATATGGCTCTTTCGGTGACGGCATATGGCTCCCAGACAATTTTGAGTTGAAAAAAATGAAATAAAAAATCAGTTTGGAACTGATTTTAAAATACTTGTGATATTGCTTAATAATACTGTGTCATTTTAAAGTAAACAGAAATTAGTTTTAAAGATAAATTTCACGGGTCACGGGGCCTCAACGCCTGCATGAAGCTCAACCTCACCACGTACGAACCAGACTACAAGGCCATCAGCAAAACCATGCAGCACCAGAAGTCGCATTACAAGTAAGACATATTTAATTTATTATACGTTAAAAATACTATATGGCTCTCAATGCAATATATTTAGAAATATTTGGCTTTTACGGCTCTCCCAGTCAAAAAGGTTCCCGACCCCTGCTTTAAAGCCTCGAAATTTCCCTGTGTATTATAATAATTATATTTTACAGGGATTAGTCGATCCACCGCTGCATGAGGGCCTTCTCTGGCGTGTCAGGCATGGGGATTGTATGACCATACATCACCACAATGGTCAATGCGGCTTGGTGAATGGATGTCTCAGACCAGTTCAGGCATCGCTGCACTCATGTTAAGCGGACAGAAATCGAACGCCAATATTGTGTAGAGCGCAGTGCGCTAACCACTCCACCCCCTGCAGGTACCAATTTGAAAATGCAATAAGTCTTATTGGTGCAGACAGTGCCATCTACTGCTTCGTAAAGTTTACACCGGTACGTATTGGGAAGTGACCTCGGTATCTTGAACTTCATTCAATCTTGAAGTATGCGCGAACCGACGCAGTCACTATGCACAGATCTCATCGCAAAGCAACCTCGTGCCCTTCACCAGCATTGGATCTCAATAAAGCCCGACTTTGCTGATGAGACGTTGAATGTCGAAACCAGTCATACCTGTCAACCCATACGGTCTACCCGTATTCTTGTACAGGAAAATAGAGTTTTCAGGTCCATACGGCGTACAGCCGTTTCAATACGGGCACAAGTTTGTGTTGCCTGTCTGTGTTTCTCCCGTGTGATCGGACTTTGTAGGATGAACGCTGAGATTCACGAGGGTCACGGGGTGACCAATAAGGTCTGAATTGGTCTGTAACGAGGTAGGGCACTGTTAAGGGGATGACAGCTATGAAACCTGCGCCAAGAGCTTGCTTGTGTTGAACCAATGCTGCTGAAATGACGCACTCTCATTAGGCCGTGTGGTCGCCGTGCAAATTAATTGTATGTTTCTTCAAACTTATTTTTGTTAATTTGAGGCTTTCGTGACTGCAGGAATCCATACTCTTTGGTTCTTTCGGTAAAGCCACGTAGGTAGAAAATAAAATAAAAAAATAAAAACCTACGTGACTTTACCGAAAGAACCAAGAGTATTATCTTTGTTACTCGTATTTTACCACAGCGACGCGAATGATTATCTGGTGAATTAAGTCTCCCCAGAACTCGAAAAAGCTCAGCAGAGGCCGGGCCCCGGGTGAGTGACCGCCGAGCAGGTGGCCGAGGGGCAGCGTGGTCGTGGTGAGGGCAGCGTGGTGTGCAGGGCAGTGTGGTGTGCAGGGCAGCGTGGTCGTGGTGAGGGCAGCGTGGTGTGCAGGGCAGCGTGGTGTGCAGGGCAGCGTGGTGTGGTAAGGGCAGCGTGGTGTGCAGGGCAGCGTGGTGTGGTGAGGGCAGCGTGGTGTGCAGGGCAGCGTGGTGTGGGCAGCGTGGTCGTGGTGAGGGCAGCGTGGTCGTGGTGAGGGCAGCGTGGTGTGCAGGGCAGCGTGGTGTGGAGGGCAGTACACCAACATTGTACGATCGACACCGCCTTTAGATGCCCCCTGCGAGTATGCTCTCCCCCTAGACCAGCGTGGTGAAGTATGGTCAAACAACCCCCGCAACGTACAGACGGGGGCCGTCATCCAGCAGATTGATTTCGAAGCGGGTCTGAGCGTGGACTTGCTCGAGTCACCTTGTCCTTGCCGGGGGTCTGCCGCGAGTGTCTGTCCCACGCCGCCGCGAAGCCAGGCTGCACGGCCCCTGCTGCTGCTGCCCCTGCTGCTGCTGCCGCCTCGTCCCCTCCGCTAGCCGCCAGGCCGCTCTCTCGGCGCCTCGCCCCGGGCCCGGGGAGACCGCGGGGCTGCCTCGACCTCGCCCCGGCGGCGCCGCACGCCCAGCGCGGAGCCGCCTTCCCCGCCGCCACAGACATCATCCTCATCCCCATCACCGCAGACATCGCCGCCGCCGCCGCCGCCGGCTTAACAGATACCTGTGAGGGGCAAGCGCGGTTAGCGAGCGCCACAAATCAACCACCACCACCACCAACAACCGGGCACGCAAGGTCGCTTCACTGCTCGCCGTGGGATGCCGCGTCTATTGAGGAGACGCGGTGCAAGTGGCGGCCATGTTAGGTAAGGAAGCCCCCCCCCCCTCTACCCCCCACCTCTCTACCCCCCACCCCACTACCCCCCACCCCACTACCCCCCACCCCTCGTACCCCCCACCCCACTACCCCCACCCCTCTACCCCCCACCCCACTACCCCCCACCCCACTACCCCCCACCCCTCGTACCCCCCACCCCACTACCCCCACCCCTCTACCCCCCACCCCACTACCCCCCACCCCTCTACCCCCCACCCCTCGTACCCCCCACCCCTCGTACCCCCCACCCCACCCCTCTACCCCCACCCCACCCCTCTACCCCCGACCCCACCCCCCACCCCACTCCACCTGGATGCTGCGTGTCTTGGGCGGCTGTGCTGAGACGGTGCCGCAGCCGTGGAGGGGTGGGGGTGGAGGGGTGGATAGGGGGGGTGGAGGGGTTGGGGGGGGGGTTGAGGGGTGGGGGTGTGGAGGGGTGGAGGGGGTGGAGGGGTTGGGGTTGGGGGGGGTTGAGGGGTGGAGGGGGTGGAGGGAGGGGTGGGTGGAGAGGTTGGGGGTGGGGGGGTTGAGGGGTGGGGGTGTGGGGGGGGTGGAGGGGTTGAGGGGTGGGGGGGTGTGGAGGGGGTGGGGGGGGGTTGATGGGGTGGGGGGGGTTGAGGGGGTGGGGGGGGTTGCTGCGAGCCGCTGGGACTGCGGCGGCGGCTCTACCCCCCCCCCCCCCCCGAGTAAGATGGCCGCGTTTGACGCCTCCACGTGCACGCGCAGGGCAGTCGTCGCCACCCAGTCAGCGGGACTTAATATTTACATGAGAGACGACGTTTCGGGCAATTGCCCTTCTTCACGGCACACGATTCGAGGAAAAGGAGGGGTGGAATATGAGCGGCAGAAAATCGATTATCGCAGGAAACTCGCGACGAGTCGATTATTTACAGCTCAAATGTGATTTTGCTGTTGCTCAGATGCGCGGTGCCCATCTCCTACGTACACTCCACGAGCCAGTGGTGGAAATTCCCCATTCCTATGGCGGCGGGCGAGTCTCTCCACAGGACAGCCGCTGTTGACTTTCCCACAAAGTGGTGCTCGTTTTACAGTGCCCGCAGGGATGATGGGCTGATTCATCCCCAGCGTTAGAACTCGTCGCCTTCAATCGTGCACCGCTCGCTCGACCAATGAACCACCTGACTGACCATCAACTAACGCAGAATCGATGCAAATCAAATGATGCAAATACAAAAAAAACATTCTCATTTTTGGCATCACGATTCAATAGTGATTCAAGAATCAACGATTGATGTCCTATTCATATTCTTTGGGTCTTTCGGTAAAGTCACGTCGATAAGTTGATTTCCTCTGTGTGGACAGATTGTGACACCGCTTACTGTGATCTTGGCAGGACGAGTATCTGGAGCCCGGGACACTGAGAATAAAACAATTCCAACACATATCCATTGCTGTCAACCCATATTCTTGTACAGGGAAATTGAGTTGTCAGGTCCATACGGCGTAAAGGCGTTTCAATACGGGCAATGGGACTTTGTAGGATGAACGATGATATTTCTAAGGGCACGGGGTGACTAATGTCTGAATTGGTCTATAATAAGGCAGGCACTGGTGAGGGGTTGACGGGTTTGCATATGTCATGTTTTATATGTTCGTGGGGCCCTATTAAGTTTTGGGCCCTGCACAAATGTCCCCGCTTGTGTTCTACTACACAATCATTTGTGCCTCAAAAAATCCCTAAACAACTCCACGAGCACTGCTTTCATCACCACATTCTCTACTGATGTCCTCACCACGCCATCCAGCATGCTGGGGAGCAATGGCTCGTGCTGGTTTAGGCGTGTGGCGTTCGTGGGGGTTGACCATACTTCACCAGCCTGGTCAGTTTGGGTTGGTGCTGGGAGCACATTTGATCGAAACTAATCTTTTTTAAAAAATGTACCAGGCAAGGCCCACTGAGCTATATAGCTTTTTTCACAGCTCAACGAAGTGGCTTATCACGTGGACATTTATAGCAGCCAAATACGGTAAACGCATGTTGATTCTAAAGGTGGAGGGAAAAACCGGAGGATCTGGAGAAAAGCCGACCACCGGAGAGAGAGAGACACGCAAACTCCAAATATACAGCAGGCGTCAGGGTCGGGATCGATCCCACGACCTCATGTATACCAGGCGAGGTAGTTAACATGATGAGTGTGACTGGCGTAGGTGACGCTATCCAGTGTAGCTCCTCAAGTCTTCTGGAGCCCGGAGCTTCGTCATGTCACGGCAGCGCCCCGCTGAAGAGAATACCGCCGTCATACAATATACATTAACACGGACAAGGGTCTGTTTTTACCACCAATAAAAGAAAACAACATTTTGGTCCCATTACCCGATGAGTGGCCTGGACCAATTAATTATAACAGCATACTGTTGGCTTTTTATCGCTTGTGGTGTGTAAGAGCAAGCACAGTAATTTATGTGGTAGGTGCGCTTTCAAAACCCTGAAAGGCAGGCGAGGTCCTGATGACACAGGGTGCAATTTTGCATCAGGGAATCGAGGAAAATACAGGGTGCAAACAGAGTATAACGAAAAAAAAAATGCACAAACCAACAGAGACCCAGCAGAAACACAATGACACCGTAATCACTCACTTGTATAACCTCTGCAATTCACGAAAACTCACACATTTATCGGCACTTATTTCGTTGTATTCGTTTTGGGATATATTTTCAGTCTCTCACATACACGTCTGCCTATATACCCTTTAAAGTAATATGCCAGTTGATAGAAAGCCTCTGACATTTGGAAGACAGCACACCAAGCCGGACGCTTTTTGTGACTAAACATTCAATTTGTTTGGCTTTGTAACTGTATGTGACAAGTCCCCGGAGGAGTGATTGCTCTTGCATTGAAACCTTGTGCAACAGCTCCGCAGAAAGGGCAATATCTTGTGGAGCATAAATCTTAAGTGTGCAGCGTCTTGAATTTACAACACGCATTAGCAGGCCAGACATACGCGTGGCTTGAAGGAGGATGCTGTTTTTGGGGTTAGAGGTTTTCTGGCTAAGGGTTGGGATTCTGCAACAGTTTTTTTGTGGATTAAATGGAATTCTACATTCCAGCTTGGCCATAATATTAAGAAGCTAGTCGCTGTCTGCTCTGACCAAGTCAGCTGGAACAAATCACCTGGGATGCACCCGATCTCATCAAATGTCTTAAATTAAGCGGGTTGGATAGTGCTTGGAGGGTTAACCACCACCATGAACAAGCATGTTGCCATTGGCTGCTTTGCGGCTGCGTGGTGGGCAGCAGAAAGCCGTGCAGTACGTTCCACTGTTGTACTGCTATGCACCTTACGACTGTTCTCAATGCCTTAACCAACCCGCTCTGATCGACGGGGTGAATTTTGATCAAATAACCCCCACAACCTATATGACGTGTGAGGGCTTCATCCAGCAGTGGATTAAATGAGAATGGCTGGAGCTTACAGTCCACTCGCAATTATTTACATGTGCATTGGCCAGTTGGAACAGAGGGGAATTGCTCATTCGAATGTTTTACTGCATGAAATGTGGGACTCTAGATTCCAGCTAAATTGTTAAAATCTAAGAAGAATTTTTTGAAAAAATTGCTCCTTCTGAATTTAATGAAATGTAAAAAAGTGACAAAAAATAACAATTGGACTTCTAAGTGGGCATTTATTGAAGTATTTTTACTTCCGGAAATTGCAGTACTCAAAGACGTCGAAAAAATTCAGGACATTTTATGTGCGTATTTTAAATTCTGAAACAAATTATGGAGGAATAAATATATTAATATACTTTTTCAAGTCAAAATTTGATCACAGATTAAAGTCTCGGCATACACAAAGAAAAAGATCCCCATGTAGTCTTTAACAGACTATTGGGACAAGCGTTATTAGCAAGCACCGATGAAGGCTGGCATGTTACACGATGGGGTGGGTAGCCAACATCACACCCATTCCACACAGCACCAGGTAATCATTTAAGGTTAAGTTGACCTAGGGGAGGCCCAGGATTTGCTCAGATAATTTTTGCTGTAGTTGGCCGTGAGCGCAAATCAAACTCGGTTCACTGGGATCGTTACGCAGTCGCTAACCAGTGCGCTCACCGCTCCTCACACACAAATACGTATACACACAGACGCTAATTATACATGCATATTGTGAATATGTGGAGTGACATCGCGGATGTCACTGTGTGGTGCCGGCCCTAGAGGGGCACGGCGTACGATGTACTCACATCGCGGACATCACAGATGTAGCGACATCGTGGATGTCACTGGGTAATGCCGGCTCGAGCGAGGCACGGCTTGCGATGCATTGCCATCGCGGACACCCCGTAGGTGGGTGTAGTACCAGCCCTAGTGAGGGCTTGGTGAGTGCCTGGATAGCGCTCAGTGGCACCACGCGTGGCGTGCAGTGCTGACTCCTACGGAAGCGAGTGTAAGAGTGTCAGCCATGGGATGAGGTTACCCGAGGCCAAGGCACTTTGGTTGACCCTGCAAGACACGTGACCAGTAAGATCTACACAAAGGCCCCAGGTGGGGGCTGGGGGGTGGTCATGTGTCAGGGTGAGATCCTACGGGAAGGGACGAGAGGTTTCTCGAAGGTGGTTGTGGCCAAGAGCGGGGCCAGCCACGACCCGGGAGCATATAAACCGGGGTCCGCACAGGGACCGGGGTTCAGCGTTGCTGTTGTCACCTGAAGATCTACGATCTATGTTCTCCGTCCAAGAGAAGAAGTCACCAACACGTGGACGAGGACCCCAGCTAGGGTCCTGTCCGTTGTAGCTACTAACAAGCGTAGTTAGCCTGGTGGTCAACCACCAGAGGTTATAACCCCTTTGTGTTACGTGTTGGTGTTAATAAATATGTGTTGCCTCCAAGAAGTAAGTCTGCGACTCAGTTGAATCCACTACATTTGTACTAATCAATACAATCGATACATATTGATGAGTACATATATTCATTTCCATTTTAAGGAGACTATAAGCCATACTTTTAAATAACAGGAGTACAGTTAACCTCAGTAATGGAGATTCATTAATCCTGTACATTCATGCAGACATCTACATACAGTCACACCGTGTCAATTATATGGGGATTGATCATACTTCAGTACAGGTCGGTGTAGTGGGGGGGGACCTGGCGGCGGCTCAAATATCAGTCAGGTTCATAGTGCAGTGTGCATACTGCTCATTACCACATACACGATACAGCACTCTGTATGCAATGGTGTACATAGCTACTCACAATCAGTCTACGCAATCACCAATACATGAGTGATCATAGTTTCTGAGCATGCCATATACGGAACAATCTTTATATATAAAAAAAATAATGAATGTTTTAACGTTGTGTCCTTGTAGATCAATGTGTGCATCGGCTTTGAGCATTCTTTATTATTAGATACCAGCCATCATTAACTGCATCGGTCAATGCCATCCAGCTCAAACGCTTTTGCAATACAATTTTTTTTAATCAAATGTAAACAGGTCAGACAGCTTTAAACTTCATGAATAAAAAGCCAAGGCATTATTTTGCATTGGTATACTGGGTATCAAAGAAAGTCAGTGCGGCATGAGATATGATCTTGGGTACCACCTTGGTACAATGCTTGTACTTTTTCCAATTTAATTCTTCAAAGATTCATTGCTGAAATTTATTTGTAAAATAAGAATACCTAGTGATGTGTAATTGCATGTCCCAGGCAGTTGACTGGTTGAACTTTATATACATTAATAATTCCAGAAAAAGTGCCCGCAACCCTTTAAATGTAACTTTGAGGATAATTGCATCGGAAATGAATCGCTACTATTTAGAGATACGATTGAGATGGTGGAACAAGGACAAACCACACATTTCATCCACGTGACAAGCCAAAGCAGGGATCTTCGCAGCGTTGCCCAGATTCGGCTCGGGTCCCTTGAGGGTTTTTCACTTGAGGTCACTGCTCAGCACCTGTCGACAGCAACTCATCTTGAATTCGCTTTATATCGGGTCAAGGCTTTCTTTGCATCCCCTTTGAATGGCGCCTCGTGACAAGCCCCTGGATCTCACCAACGGCTGACAGCAGCAAGTTGTCAATAGGCAGGGATGCCTCATTATCACGCTGTGGATATCATTGTTTCACTGAGCCACGCGAGCCCGGAGAGGCCTGCCCTGAGGTCATCTTCGAGGCCGTAATGCTTGGCCCACAGGTTAACTATAAACAACAACCCTGCCGAGGTAAATGTAAGTGTTTAAACATATATTTTTCTCAAGGTTCTACGGATCAATTATTTATTTAGAACAATCAAAACTTTTCTCATTTGCACAAACACGAAATATGTCTAATGTATTATCTATAGCACTTGCATGTTTTTTTGTGGTTTAAAATCTTAATAATTGGTCTAAAAGTACGTGATATTTCAAAGTATGGTTTGGAATATATTTTAATGTCAATTGCAAATACATTTTTAAGCAGTTAGCTTTCATACTAAACAACCTGCAGTTTGGAGGAAAACTGGCTTCTCGACTGCACACACGCACCACTGTGCAGTCGACGTGTTCTCTATTGGAGGTCTCTTTTTCTCCAGTGCTGCCCTCGGGATCTGGAACTCCCCTGGCTGTCATGTCTGACTGCATTCAAGATCAGGCTTATAGACCTGCTTCTCTTTTGGTGACCAACTGTTTCCATCCATTAAATGTCTTATTTAGAGAAGTCCTACCTTCCCGAATATCCCCCCCCCCAACTTCTTGCCCTTTAAAAGAACACCTCTCAAACTGGTCCAGTGTTTCAAACTGGTCGAGTGTTTTTGGTGCGTCAGCACTGAGTTGGTACCGATGGGAGCCTGGGTCCGAATCAGTGCAAACACCCATGATCAATAATACATCGTAGGATTTGCGAGAGTATGACTGATGATGGTCCATGACTAAGCAGAGTTCTTGCAAGTTGATGGTCTCAGCTTGGTCACCAATAACTGCACCCCCCCCCCCTCCAGCTCTGAGAGGGTAAAGTTTCCTTTTGACATGCGATGAGTGCTCTCTGTAGGGTCTACAGTATGGCGGCTTAAGAGGCCGTTGAGTTAACGTCAGCAGCAGCTCCGTGTGATCATCTTGTCGGAGGTGCTCGGTGACACCCGGTGATGCACTACCATCGGCAGAGTCCTGATAGTACATTTGCTCGTCTGTAGCACAACTGGAATGCAATTTGGGAAAAGCGAAATAAATGTGATTACAATAAAAACATACATTTACTTGACTACCTTACCTTACAACCTCGCAATATAAGCAAGTCTTTATGTTCATGCAGAGTGTCTTGAAATGCGGTTGCGTTATTGAAGATTCATGAATTGTGTTATTGTGTGGGGATTTGTATTTTCTTTTCTTATCAATGAACAATTTATTGAACAACAATAGCCCATGATGAAGCAACATTTACGTTGACACCAACGCCTCGTTGAAATGCAGAGTGCAGTCCGGTCGTGCATATTCCAGCTGCGGCTATTCTGTGAATCTTTCTCAGCCGAGTCGAGGAAATGAAAGGTTGCATCTCACACGGGGCTGGTATTCCCCATTAAACGCTTTGCTAAAACCAGATTAATATCCTCTCCGTTGACGAGGGTGGGAAAAATGCGCATTTAAAATGTCGATCGATAATAATGGCAGGGACAATGAAGCAATAACTGGAAGGGTATCTTGGATTATTTGCTTTAAATTGAAAATGCCGTTTGTCGGCACTTCATCAACACTTCCATTATGGTCAATATTTCCATAATACCCCGCGCAGTTTCACATTTCACGCTACATTAAGCACTCCTGCATCTTTAGGTGAGTAAACGATTGCGGTATACTGCAGCAACAACATGTGACCAGCTGGGGGCGAAAAAAATACACACAGTGACACAATCCTTCACCGAGGCATTACAACATTGAAGTGAGATATTTTTACCTTCCACACAAACCCCAATTAAAACACTGCAATATAGTCGCATCCTGTGAGAGCTCTCCACAGACAACTCATTTCCCTCCCCCCCCTCATTGTCTCTCACGAAACGTGAAAATAACATACAATTGTGCTCATCTTGTCAATGGCGATGTTTTCCCCACCAAAATGTGATGAAGGTTATAAACATCTTGCAAAATGGAGGCCACGATTGCAAAGCCATGCAGTACAAGAGGCATCCCGTGGGCTTGCTCATTCACCTGTCCGAGGCAATGACAACACTCAGAGCGGTCAGCGCGCTGCGCTACGAACCCGGCGTGACCCGAGTTGCCGCTCACGACCAACACTGGTGACGATTATCTGATCCGGTCATGGGCCTCCCCTAGGTCGACTCGGTCTCAAATGAGGACCCGGTGCGGTGGTGTGTAAGCATCGCCACTGGGGAGATAAAGGCTGCCGGGCATGGTGTTGACCACCCCGACAGTTTGTTAAGGCTGTACGGGGGATCTTTATCCTTTGGATTATCGGGGGGGGGGGGGGGGGGGGGGAGTCAACTGAGAGGCAAACCGAAGAACCCAATGTGCTTCGCATTTATAGCGTGGGATTTTTCCCAAATGCGCTCCGCGGTCGATGCCAAATTATTACAATCAATTTCAAGTGGCTTTGTGCCGATGGCCAGCTGATGGGCAGCAATCAAATCCTAACACGCAGTTTCGCCAGGACGGAGAGACGCGTGACGCACAAAGCCGCACAATTACAATTGAATCTAATCGCTTGGAATCAATCTGTATAACTGTTTTGAAATCAATTGGCAGTTCACTCGCTTATGAATTCCTGTGCGCTTCAGCATTGAGCTCGGTAGAAATCCATATTTACAACGGTCATTTAACGATCACACCGCTCACCGGGTTTTCTATCGTGTCTTGGATGCACTGACAATGCAATAAAATGCAGTTAGGAAGTTTTTGTCGCGCATATAAATGTGACCGCATCTCAATATACTGTTTATAAACAGTAGGAATGTTCTTTTTATTTACAGAGGGAGCAGCAATCGGTTTCATCGACAGAGACAACCAGGATGTCTCGAGTCTGGACTTGAATCGGGGGCAGGGAGTTGAGAGCACGAACGGCTGAGGGGGGATGGGAGATCCGCACTCTGGGAGCAGCACACAGTCATCTGTGTGCTGTTATTGGCACTAATGTGCAGTGTTAATACGGCAGCGACATTTGGTACACATTTACCACGTGAGTAGTCGCATGTAAATGCTTATGTGACCATGACTCGATATTAATACTGTCTGGTCCAGTGAAACTCCGATTATCCACATTCATACGGGGGTCACTGGTGGTCGATCATATTATTCGTGAACATAACGGCGCATTGTTATCTTGGGATGAACGCGAATAATTGCAATAGGGAGAATCGTCCACCATTGCTGGGTGACATCCAGTCGGCGAAGAGATGGATGGATATTCGGGTGAATACGGTATTTACAGGTAACCACGCGACAACCGTAATAATTTTCAGAAATTGTAGAAAATCAGTCCGTAACATAAACAGAAGTAAAAATATACTCGGGATAAGAGAGCAGTCCTGCATGTACATATACAAATATGCACACAGTATATAATAACAGTTCCGTTTTAATAATAATTCACTGTGTAACAAAAAAATATATATTTTGATCCTGGGTGGTAAGTGTTAATTTCTAATTGCTTATGCCTCAAAAGTACAAAAAATGGCTATTATTCCCCACAAACTTTTATTTTGTGACCAGGACAGTGATATTTTGAAATGTACCTATTGTCAATGAGAAAACGTGTGCATTTGTATCATTCCTTCACACAAAGTCCTGGTCACAAAAACAAAGTTTGTGGGGAATAATGGACATTTTCTATACTTTTTAGGCATAAGCAATTAGAAAATAACACTTACTACCCAGGAACAAAAATCGTGTTACATCGTGTAATGATAGTAATTTACAGTTGTAAGGCGCATTTCATCTGTAGATCCCAATCCGTTGCTGGATGAGGCCTTCCCCACGCCATGTCAGTTCTAGGGGTTGTTCGACCATACTTCTCCATGTTGGTGAGTGTGTTGGTGAGGGGGGGTGAGGGGGTGGCTCAGGATCGGCTGATGTTACCCGTGGCTGGGAATAGAACTCAGGTCACCAGGTTCACTTGTGTGCTGATGAATGTGGACAATAGGATTAATCAGCTGCCGCTTCTGGATCACTCCTCTTATCCCGAACATGCGAATAGGAAGGCGACATCCACGGATAACGGGATTTTCGACAGATCGATCGGGATCCTGGAGTCATGGGTAACAGGGCCACAGATATAAATGATTTCACTGCGCATTCAGAGGAACTGAAGCACGTGTGAAATAGAGCATGCTGGCAATACAATTAAGCCTTGTGTTTTTCTCACGAGCAAAAAAAAAACCATTGCACACATATAGTAAGCTAATTTCTATCGGACACATCATCTCATTTATCAGGCATTGCTTCATTTCACATGATGTGTTAATAGGAGTGGTGGGGTCAGGGAGCAGCGCGAGGTGAGGAGAGTTGTGGGTCGGTGGGTTAAGGGAGGGTTAGAAGCCCTCCGTATAATTTTTTGGCGGGGAAAAAAAAAACATGTTCTATAATAATTGGAGCTTGCAGTCTGGCCTCACAAAAACAAGCCGATGATGAATTTATTTTCGTTCAGCCCAAGAGTGAATATGAGACGCTTTCGCGCGATACGCAGGTGTTTGTGCATGTCCACTTCAGGCTGCGTGCAGATAACACTGCCACCTCGTAGGTGGTCATTTACGTCACTGCATTCTGGGTCAGCGAGTGCCATTCATATAAGGTATGGCCAGTTGTGGGCCAACGAAGTGGCGATCAGCATTAAACAAGGTAAAGACAATGTATGCACGTCTTGATGATGATGTACTCATGGCAACAGACAACTGTTTTTTCTTGACAGATATAATCGATCAAGTACCTGAGAAGATGTTTACATGTCCCAGGGCGTTCACTCCCCAAGAGGGGAGCGGTGGCACGGTGGTTAGCTCACTTTTCTAAGAACCCGGTAACCTGAGTTTGAATCTTAGCTATGGCTAGCATTATTGGCGAGTGATATCTCAACCAGTCCTAGCCCTCCCTTCGTCAACCCTCACTGACCATTGTGGTGAGATATAGTACATACGAAATCCCAACAACTCGGCATGTCGAGGTCTTCATCCAGCATCGGAGTGACAAGCTGCAAATGATTATCCTTGAATTATAAACAGACATGTAACCTCAATGTGTGATGGCCAGTTGGGCTTCGGTTGAATGGTGAAGGTGTAGAGGCCACTGAGTACATTCTAATAAAACCACAGGAGGCCATATCTGGCACGATGCTTGCAACAGGAAATAAGGCTTTGTCAGGTACCCTTGAAACGTGAGCAGTCCTGTTTATTGAGTACTCCCAATTTCGTTTGTGATATCAGACTGACTACCACGAGTAATACCTGAGATCCATTCGGTATTGTCAAAATCCAAATGTTTGAAACCATGCTGGAACAACAATTAAAATTGCGATGATTATCAATATGCGGAATGTCAATTTAGATATTATACATGTGTAGTGTCGTAGGCTTCTGTGTGTGTGCAGGTGGCGTGCGGCGCACACAAACTCAGTTGGAAGCGAGGTAGTCGCAGGGGCCACCGTCCTTCTCTTTATTATCTCTCGTTCACGCCACCAACTCCGGCCCCCCCTCTCTCTCTCACGACCACGCTGCCGCATGACCCGGCCCAGACACGACCCTGTCCGCGTTGCACCGACGGCGTCGACCGGGACAGCCAACTATTGTCCGGCGACGAGGGCGACGACGACGACAGTGACGACGAGACGAGTCCACTCCCAGAATCAGCAGCCCGGAGCTCGCGCTCTACGCTGCTTTTAGTCCCCTCGGCGCGGCTTGGCTCCGCCCTAGCCACGCTTGGCTCCGCCCTGGCCACGCTTGGCTCCGCCCTGGCCACGCTTGGCTCTGCCCTAGCTGTGCCTCTCCTCTCGAACCCACCAGAGGGTTCCAGGGGCCTCCCCACGAGGTCTACCGTGACCATTGCCCTAATTCCTCCGTCCTGCTGGCACACCCGTGGATATGCTCAACGGCGTGTGCGCCAAGTGTCTACCTGCAGTTGCAACTGCTGTACAGCAGTCAGCGCTGTGTCACTGCACATGTGTAGTGGGTCCAATCAGGCGCACACTAGAACTTGGAGGCAACACGGTTTATTAACTAACATCACATAACCCACCGTTCCTACACTTAGCTGTATACACTTGGAGTAGATGGATATTTACATTCTGGATGGGCAACTACAAACCGGACCGGGTCAGCCAACGCGCTGCCTGGTCCACGTGCGCGACGCCCGGAGACCCGGAGACCCGAAGACCCGCTGACGACGAAGGTTTCTTCCAGCAGCATCGACCCCGGTCCCCCCCAGGGTTTGGCTTTTATCCTTACGTCGTGGCCAGGCCCTGCCTTTGGCCACGCCTCTTTTCCGGATCCTTCGTGAGGGTTCAGGGCCCACCTCACGTGTTCCTCAACCCTCCGGTCACGTGCCCCTTCCCGTTTACCCAGCCTCCCCTGGTATGCCCATCCGGTGTCCGGAGAGGCTCCGCCTCTACAGTACCACCCACACGGTATTGTCTTTACACAACGGTACTCATACCAACGACACTACACATATATGCAGATTATCGTTTTGTCCACGTGTTTTTGTTAGATGCTTATATGAGGTATTGCATTTCATTCCACGATTGGGCAATGTACCTGGCCGGGTGGCTTGGCGGTAGAATGTGCGGCTCACAATCAGAAGGTCGCCGAGTTCAAATCTTGGGTGGAGGTTAACTCAACCCATCATCCCCTTAGGGTCGATACAATAGGTAGCACTTTTTGGAAAAGTCAACGACGGTCGACCCCTGCCATGGCAATGTGGAATTAACAGCGATGGCTCAGGGATGTAAGTCGGAAATGAGCATTGCATCATTGCTGTCGTGAGCAAGGAACCACAGAGTCGGTGCTTCACACGTGACGACGGGAAGCAAGTGGGACGCAGTCGACAGCACAAACCACTCTCGCCACCGCCACAGCCATCCCTCTTTGTCTCAGAAAAGCTACAATGATCCACTAATGATGATGTGCACTCTGGGCTTTTGTGTTTTTCCGTGCAGACGCATTGTGTCTTCTCAAGTTATTTATTTATATCTATTGTGAAAACCATTCATAGCCCATTTCTTGGCGCAGCTCAGTCGACGAGCGGTAAGTATCCATTTGAGGAAATCTGTATCTAATTCCGAATTTTGCTTTTACAGCCAAAACACAACCCAAAACGAGAGCTATCAGTTGATCTGACCGATCGACATCCCTGAAATTTCTCCCCAAGGGGCTGAATGCTCACGCGATAGTGAAGATCCTTCCTCGACTCCCAGGATCAGATTTTTTTTAGGGGGGAGGCAAGCACAACATTTGCCCAGGGCCCATAAATCCAGAGGGACCCGCGGAGGAAAAGAAAAAAATACAATTATCGTTTCACTATCAGCAATATAATCAATGCTACCTTGATTAATTGCTGTTTTTGGCCCAGTGTTAATGTGACCCTCGATGTTCTCCTACCGATATCAGGCAGCGAGGGTTTTTGAGTTGTGTTGCGTGTGTATGTCTGTGTGTGTATTCGATTCCTGCTCACGACCGATAACGGTGGCGAATTATTTGAACCCGCCCTGGACCTCCCCTAGGTCGACTCAGCCTTTATAAACGACTACCTCATGGTCCGGTAAACATTAGCGCTTGGGGAGAGAGACGAAGACGGCCGGGCGTGATGTTGGCCACCCACCCCCTCGCGTGCTCCACCGGCCTTCAAGAGGTGATCGCTAACAACACTTGTCCCAACAGTCTGTTCAAGGCTATAGAGGCGGTCGGGCGTCTTTGTATTTGTAGATCCAGCTCTGGTCCAGAGGTTACCGGCTCGATCTCATCTTCCAGCACGGCAGCTGCACCAATAGCGCAAGTTTCTAACTCAAATCCTTCCATCCAACCCCCTCTGGCCACCCAGCTCTACGCGTACGTGGACAACACCACACAGTTTCGTCAATCGGCAGGCCGCGTGTGGTGGGGTAAAGTGTGGGTGGGTAACGCCCACCTCATCCAGAAGGTCTGCGCAAGGTGGAAGAGTGGAGCGAGCACCCTCCGAAGGTTTTTCCGGCAGCAGTGGCCCGAGCGAGCGCTTGCAGGGCCGCGCCTTGTTGAGCTCGAGGCGTAAAGGTCTCCGTCGCCTCGGACGGAGAGCTTGCAGGGCGATCCACTTATCGGTACCGCACTCGCGTAATTGGGAGACGTTGCACAAGCATAGTGCGTGATTGAGTGCTGCTAACCACGCCATCCTATACGCACGCAGCACATTCCTGCCGGCCCTTTTTGCTCGATCTTTTATTTTGTGAAATATGTTTCTGGAACTCAGACCGTACCACGCAATCGTCGTGATAATTTGTAACCCAAACATCTTCTGAAATAGCTGTCGCGTGTGCTGTGCGTGCCGAAGATCTGCGCATCGCCCATCCATGCTGCCCCTGCCTTCCCTGTTCCTCCGTGATATATGAAAGCCATCGCGTTTAAAAAATACAATCACATCGTGTTTAGTAGACATTAACAGGGTCATTCATCCAGCAGTGGATGGATCATGGCTGGTAATTATGATGAATTGTTTTGGAAAATAATTCAATGGCGGTTATTCTGTGCACATTATACGTACTGAAGTTTATTTCTGCATCAACGTATGTGATTAATTAATTAGGAGCGCCTGTATCGGCATCATTGCTTCACTCGGTTGAAACACTGAGCTCATTTAGTAAGAGAGTCTCCAATGAGGCTCTTTAAGGCTTTTGTTGAATGCCTCATCAATGGCTTAATCCATTTCTTTGGAATCCCTAGGGGCTCCTTTAGCCACAAGCCACTGAGCCCCCCCTCCTGCCCCCCCCCCCTAACTCCTCCACTGCCTACCCTAGAGCGCACAGGTTTCTGCCTGTGCGGCTGACAGCGGCAATGAGGAACGCGCCGGGATGGGATAGGGAAGTGCTGCCAGGAACATTGCCATCCTTAGCAGGCGGCACGCGCCAATTAGCAGGTGACGCGGACAGAGAGACGGGGGTTGGGGAGCGTCACGGGGTTTGGGGTGAAACGCTCTCCCCCAGCACACACGGCAGTACACGCAGAGACACTGTGTATGTGTGTGCGCAGTAACAGCAGCAACACGCATCACCACACGTGCACCACTGCTGGTATTCGAGCACGCACAAAATAAACAATAAACAACGCACACGTTCATGGCCACCGCTGACAGCCGTTATTCGATGGAAAGACACGCCCACCTGCCTTAGGAATGTGGAATTGTCTCGGGTGGCCTCGGGCTGTGAACTGCTGCCGAGGCACCGCCTCGATGGTTATCATGCTGCGAGCGTGACTTTTACTCGAGACCGGATCGCTCTCACCGCGCGCATTGTGACGTCTGCACGGCCGCGGATATGCTGAGCGAGACAAGTAACGCGCTCTGCTTCGGTTGAAAATGTAGCAGATAATGGATGTCCGACTCGTAAGGATTTGCCACTCAACGGGTGCTTACATGCGATTGCATCTCACAGTTCCCTCTGTCAATATGAATCTACTAGACATTGTGATCAATTACATAGATGGATAGAAATTGGGTCCAAATTATAACAGCAACTTTAAGGTCCTTGTCAGCCCACTGTGTTGGCCATGGAGGTTTGTGATCATACCTCACCACTTTTGTCATTTCAGGTTGTTAAAGGAGGAGGGGAGCCCATGAAGGGCCCAGTTATCGCTCGCCACCAATGTCAGCTGTGGCTGGGAATAATCAACAAGCCACCGGGTTCAGCACGTGGTGCTCTAAGCATGCGGTGCGCCACCTCTACATCCCAACATCGGCGACTGTTGACCGTGATCGGCCATCTTCACGAGCCGTGTTCAATCCACTGCTGGATGAAGTTGGCCCCAAGCCGCAGCCGCCGCCACCTCTCACGATCCTGCGATGTCACAAATCCTCCCGGCACCCGTGCATCAAACGCCATCACTCTGGTGGACGCCCTCTCGGACGCGTTCCGTTCATCATGTGCGGGAAGGCAAACGATGGAGGCGCAGAGTGTCGCCGTCTTATCGCGGCAGGCCTCCGTCCGTGTGCGACACACGGTGCTTGTGAAACAAGGCGAGTGGTCTTCAATCGAGCCCTACCTGCAGTGTTGTCGTAACCGCCCACGGCCGCCCCCATCTGCACTACACACATCCACTTAGCTAGCATCCCGCCCGGCCTTATTTACATACATGTCAACTTTGCAAGAGTTCCAACCTGGGCAGCCCTTTGATCTCCTACTCCCAGGATACGGCGGATGAAAGCCAAATTATTTCAAGGTCACGGTACAGCAAGGAAGCAATCTGCAATCAAAAACTAATATCCCAGTCCGCATTTCACAAACCGTACACAACGCATATTGTGGGAGCAGTCGATAGCTCACTTGAGCATCATAATAATAATTCACAACCCTTTGCCAATTCACTGCTCGATGAAGGCCTCCCCACGCCGTCGCGGTCATGGGGGCCATTTGACCGTCCTTCACCACACTGGTCAGTGCGGATCAGTCAAGGGTGAGCTCACGAACCTATCACCGCTGATGTTAGCCGTGGCCAGGAATCGAACCCAGGTCGTGAGGTTCGTAGCTAACAATGAGGTATTTTCTCATCGCTCCCCATTGAAGCACGTTGCAATAGGGTGGCGAGGAGAACTTTGGACATCATTGTTGTTCTGTTTTTTTTACGATTATTGTTATCATTTCGAGGGGGAGTGTTTATGTCGAAATGCGTTTCTCTGAAGCCCTCCACTGGCAGTGTTGTTTGATGTTTTGTTTTGGCTCCTTTCCCGTGGATGTTGTTGCGGCTTCGTCTCCGAGTGCAGCGCTGAGTGGAAAGCAGTTGGCCGAGAGACATTATTTAAAATTGGCCCAAAAGAGGTTATTTACTGACCCCAGAGGTCACACATTGACGTCACCGAATTCAGATACATTTTTTTGAAACCATCATACCATCATATAATTTAGTTAATTCTAAAACCACTCTTGCAATCACAGGAAGTGCGAAGTAATTCCGTAGATTTTTTTGCAAATGCTGCCATTGAGATGGGAAAGAGATTCTGTTCGGTGAATGTCGTGTGGCCTGCACTGTACAGGTACAGCCCTCTCGTAAGTCCCCTGGTGGCTGGGCTCTGGAGGTTGTTTGACCATTTTCACCGCGATGGTCACTGTGCGTTGATGAAGGCACGGTGCACAGAAAAGCGATGCGTCTCGGTGGCTCAGCGGGGACGGAAGAATGCAGCCGAAATGCGGAGGCTGTAACAAACGCTTTTATTCAGAATCATTATCTGTATTTATAGTGGCTACAAGTGGCCAGCGTGCGCCACGGCGCGCGTCACAACTTAGCAGACTGCGCCACGTCCGTCTCGGCACGACGATGCACTTCAATACAAAAAAACCTCGACTTTTTAAAATGTATTCATAACAGCGCATTGCAATCACATCGATGCAATGAGGAGGAGGAGTAAAGAAAAAAATAACCGCAACATGTTGAAACATTTCCAGGGACAAAATAATCGTCGGGCATTTTTTGTCGCCGAAACAAGACTCATGAACTGGGCTCACGGTGACAACCGCACGGATGATCCTGAAGCAGACGGTAACTGGGCCTAAGGCAATGGGGGTTCCACTATGCTGTCAAATTACAGGGACAACGCCGCACCACGGAATTCATCGCTGATATTGCGCGACCAAAAATACACCATAAGAACGAACGTGTAAAATCAGCAAAACGTCCAATTACACATGTATATATCTACATCCGAGTTAAAAAAAGGTCAACCAACTAAAGTGGTTATACGTCAACAGCCCCCCACTTCTCCCTTATGTATACGTTAATGACGGATCCATATGCACAATACAGCTTCCATACGCCATAAAAACGTTTTTAGTCACACTCTAATCAGATTTGCCATGAAGGCGTGAGCAATACAAAAATGTACGATTAGTTATTTTGTCACAGTAGGCTGTTATTACATATTTGCAACGGGTAGGACAAGTAGCCGGTATTTGACGTACGACGCGCCGAGTTTACATGTGCGGAATGTACACAGAGTGCGGTAATAGACAAACGCACGTTTCTATCTCCAACACACCCCTGTATCTTCATTGCAAACCGCCGTATTTAACACAACTCCAACCACACAGCACAGCCAAAAACTGCTGCGCGACGTGTTTCTCTTGAGCTTTGCTGAGAGCATGGACATGCAACCCAGCAGTGAATACGATTGCATGCCAGAAATGGCCCTTTTCTCTGTTAATTTCCCATTTAAGAAATCTGGCAGTGAATGAATCAGCAATAGAAGCACATTTCAACGTGGCCACTGATCCATGAGTCCTTTTAAATCTCTCTCATCTCTGAATTTACAAGTGTTTGACTTCTCGCGAGGGTGATGTATTCACATATGTATGCATAGTGAATCGCCACCGCAGCTCCACTGTGAAATTACGACGATGCACTCCGCGCTGTGAAATTAGAAATGCTCTGGTGGTCGGAGCGAAACATCCGTGTGAAAAAAATATAAATTATACATCGCCCCCAAACGCTGCGCTCAGCCCACACGCAAGTGGTGGAGTGGAAGGGGGGGTGCTCAATTTGTTCATTGCAATGGCATTCTGGGGCTTGTTGAGACGTCACAGTTCCACCAATCGGATTACTCGAGGGACCAACGGCGCGCGCTCGGGCACAACTCCAGTTCGTGGTCAGGAAATTAAAGAAATATTCACACGTGCCAATGCAATTAAAGGGTTTGACAACAACAACAAAAACACCGCAGCTTAGTCGTAAAATATAGCTGTGGCGGCAGAAGAGATCGGAGAGTGCCAAGCGACGGACGAACGAGCCAGATACAAAGGTGGGTTGAATCGCTGCCCACCACGGCTGGAGGCCGATAACAACGTGGGATCTCTGTGGACTACGTGAGAGAATCTTCCGGTCAATGACAGCACGGCCGTTCAATTATACTGCGATCCTTTCCCAGTGGTGAAGTAGAGTTAAATCAAGACTGGAAAATATACAGAGGTAGAAAGATGATCCCATTCATCTTCATTTAACTCTCTCCACAGCGAGCTGTGGAATGTAGAAATTCCCCACTGAGGGTGACTCACAACACGAGCCTCTGTGGGACGAGAGACAGCACAGGAACCGCCACAGGTAGCGAGCACAGGGCATTCGTGTCAGGATCTTCATTAAAAGAAGAGCTGATTAAAGTGGGACACGATTGAAGCTGAGCACAGATTTATTGCCATACTTCTCAAAGGCTTTTTTTTTGCCAAATAGGTCAGAGAACAAACCCACCACCCCCCCCCCCTCAAAAAAAAACTATCGTTAAAAACAAAACCAACAAGGATTTGAACTCGCAGGTGACGCTTTCTTTTTGTGACATGCAAATTACAATTCCTGTGTCGTGGATATCACAACGGCGCGAGGCCTGGGAGCGCGAGGAGGGTGAGGGCGGCCGGGTGACCACCGGCGGGGAGGAGCGAGCGAGCGCGCGCCCCACCGCCCGCTTCGGACGGCTCGAGGAGCGACGTCTTCGAAGCCGCCCGTGCGCACCGCGCCGCGTCGTGCCGCTTTGTGTCGCTCTTCGCCGGGCGAGGTTGGCCGTGGGCCCCCGCTGTGACCCCCCGTTGTGACCCCCCTCCTCCTCCCCCATGCCGAGCCAGCGCCGCGGAAGGAGAATCCAGAGGTCTCCGCAGATGCCTATTTAGGCCTGCAGGTCGACACACGCACGCAACAAGACAAAGATCTCCCGTGTAGCCTTAACACACTTTTGGGGCAAGTGCTGCTAGCGGGCACCTATGAAGGTCAGCATGGCACATGAGGGGGTGGGTGGCCAGCACCATAGCAAGGCCGTCTTTGTCTTCCAAGTGGCGATGTTTACACACCGCACTAGGAACCCATTTAAGGCTGAATCGACCTAGGGGTGGCCCAGGGCCGGTTTAGATAACCATCGCTGGTGTTGACTGTAAGTGGGAATTGAACTCTGGAAGCCGTGTTCGTAGCGCAGCGCGCTAACCGCTACACTACCGCTCCCCATAGACACACGTACACACATATTCACACACGCGCGCGCACACACGTGCAGAACTGTATCAACCAGACTCTACTTTGTGTAATTTTTTGATTGAGTAAACGTTGTTGACTTCCATTTGTGTTCCTATTGTTAATGGTCAGCATATGGCGCTGCCTCATGCTTTCACGCCGTCCGGGACCTTTAAGGTTAACATGACATGAGCACAATTTACGCTGATGCCGGTTCATGGAAAATAGTTAAACCCTGACCTGTGGGTCAATTAATTAGAGTGTGGAATTCACCGCATACTTTACTCAGTTGGCCAGGTGTGCTTCATGCATCATCCAAAGCCTGCAAATTCTAATTGTACTCAGGGATAGATTCAGCCTCTCGTCCCTCTAGAGTTTGTAAAATAAGTACCACTTTGTGGGAAGTCAACAGTGATCATCCTTTGGATAGACTGGTCCCTGCCACGGGAATGTGTAATTTCCACCACTCGTTCAGTGCCATAAGAAAAGAGCAACGCTACCCCTACGCTCATTTCAGCATTTTACTTTTTTTTTACAATACTTAACCATTTCACTTTCATAAAATAATCCAGGAAATTAATCGAAGCATTATAGTTTAAAGTAATTTAATATTGTTTTAAAGTACTTAACCTCTGTCGATCCACGACTAGATGAAGACCTCCCCACACTGTGTTGATCATGGGGTTTGTTTGACCAAATATCACCTAACTGGCCAATGCAAGTTGATGAAGGGGTGAGCCCAGGACCGGTTCACACATCACTCACCACCGACGTTTGCCACTGCAGGGAATGGAACCTAAGCCGCAGGGGTCAACAGCGCACTCTTGTTTTGCGTGGTGCAGAGTCTGTCAGGAAGTTGGCCCACGAGGCCCGTGCGTCTCTTCCCAAGGGAGGCACCCGCGTTGGCGTTGAACCAGCGCACACAGTGGCCGACTGGTGGAAAGTGCCGGGGGATATATTTTGTTCTCGAAATGAAACGTCGCGGGGCCATTTGATACATTGTGCCTGCAGCACATTACCAGAGGTACTGGGACAGGGCTCATAACCGGCGCACCTCGGATGCGAAAAGAATAAAATGAAATCAAGCGAGTGGGCGGGTTTTTATATGCGGCACGGCATCACCGTCCTGCAAGCAACCAGGGCTCGCATACAAAGAAGGCCCGTTGGCCTTTAGCGGGCTATTGCGATCTTGGTGGATGATCCTCTCCACAAACGTGTCTGTCACACTTGCAAATAAGGAGCCACTTCTCACGTGCAGAATGTAATTGGATCTTTTATTCCGCAAATTAACTGCAAAAATGTGTACTTCTTTCGAAAGCCACGTAAGTATCCAATAATGTTCCGACATCACGGTATCACGACGTGACCTTTACATACGTAAGGCTATCAAATATTCTGGTTTGGCCCAAACTACCCAGGTGGCCTGAAGATTTTTTTTTAAAACTGGGATTTTGCCCTCAGTTTGTTTTTCTCGCTTCATGTTATGGTTTCATGCTTCAAACCCATCAGGATAAAGGGCGGCGCTACCTGAGTAGTGGACACGGGCGAGTGGTTGAGTGGACATAGATATGTAAAAGTGGGTGGGGCTTATAGAGGGGTGGGTGGGATGGGGGAATCCAGCTCGCTGTACGTCCCAGTTGAGCCTCCCAGACATTCGGTAGCTTCACTTTAAATTGGCCGACACAGTAAAACATTTCGAGGCTACCCTGGTCACCTGGAGAGACATTATAATGAGCGGCAGCCCAGCTGCCCAGGCATATACTCACAGATAGAGCGGCTGCAGCTGTAGGTATGACATCTTCTGCGAGCCCCGGTACGCCGCGTACGAGTCAAATCCACCGATGAAATCAACTGTGGCCACGGAGACACACGCGGCACGGGCGTGAAGCCACACACAAGGTAATCGTGCTCGCCAGGTGATGGCACGGGGTGAAGGTGGAGAAAGCAAAACAAGACAAGTCTTGGTGATGCATATTAACGCAGGTACCGCGGGCGGTGGTGTTTGGTTTTGGCACGGTAAGGAGAGGGGGCCCGTGCTTGTCAACTGTAGCGCTGCTGCTCGAGATCCCAACGGATGGCCCAATCGGGATGAAATTGTGGGGGGAAATGAAAAAAAAACGATGAGTCATAAGTATGTAGCTTGAATGTCATTTTGATCCCACTCAGCCTTAGGTTTCATCAGTTTTTTTTGTAATCGTTTGATTCTCGAGCCGATGCCGTATATCGCAGCGGTGGACGGTCGCATAGAGGCGCGAGGTAAATACGAAGCGGCGTTGCGCGCTCGTGTGCTCCACCCATTTGCAAAAACAACGGCGAGCGCATTGGGGGAAGCGATGTGCACGCGGGACTCACAGCTGTCCTCTTCCTCCGTGAACACGCTGATGACATAGCAGGCGCAGACAAAACACACCAGCTGGCGACACGTACAAAGAGAACAAGAAAACGTGAGTTCCTACTTTGTCTCGACGCTGTGCAAAGCGGGAGAGAGAGAGCGCCACGTCAGAATGGCAAACAACAGAAGCCCCCCCGCATCCCCCCACCACCTTGCACTGGTAAATATTTCCTTTTCCACCGCATCGCAATTAAATGTCAACAACAACAACACCAAACACAAATACATTTGTTCCCTTCTTTATAAATAGTTAAAAAGTGTGAAGTCAGGGGTGTGGAATTCTTCACGTTTTAAATATTTAATAAAGAAACATTTCCGTATACATCGCTTGCATGCCTGTGCAGGCGAACTTAGAATCTGAAACGGGCCCACGGTGTGGGATTTCATCCTTGTAATCCTCATTGTGAACAATTACCTTAATCTCTGTCAAACACAACATTGGCCAAGTACTGACATTTGTTTCAATTGCACCATTTCAAAGTGAGATTTCCCCCTTCGGAACGACTCTGCTCGATTCGCCCGTGTACCTGCGAAATAAGAAAGCTTCTGCCCGCTACCGTTCCATTAAGGAACCATTACGGGCAAATTGTGACCATCTGATTACAGTCCCTGGTAATCGCTTCCCATTAGATCGACTAATTCCTATCTCGCGTGGATTCTAACGACGCGGACATTAAATTAGCTGGCTACAAATGAAAAATGGCCAATTAACCCAAGAAGCCCTCGGTGCATTCAGAAATCACCGCCTAAATAAACAATGCCAAGTCGGAGGGGGCGGGGGAAATAATGATCCCGACCGTTCACTTGGGCGTGTGAATATTCACAGGCAGATTTGAGACGCGACCATCGCGAGAAAGCCACGCAGACTCCCACCCCCCCACTCGCCTGTGACGGTAAAACATGATTTGCCATTCTGAGGGTCCCATTGCACGCGGTAACGCTAAAGGTTACACCCCAACTTGGCCACGGTTTCACCTGAATGTAAAATGAGTAATGGATTTAATTTATAGGCTGCGCAATTTTTTTAAAATATTTTTTTTTCTTTGCACACTCTGCGGGGGCGGTCATGAGCGGGCATCCGCGGAGGTGGAATCGTCGCCTGACGCCACACAGCTCTGATTCGAGCCAAGCACAAAAATGTAATAAATTATTGCGCCCCGCATTTTAATGACATTCCTTGTAGAGGAAATGCTTTGACTTTGAAGTTCTGTCAACAGAAAGGGATCAGATTCAGTTTTCTTGTTTTATTTATTTTTTGGCCTCAAGGGACCGTATACGGATCATTGGTAAATTATTAATTTAAAAACTGGACCGGATCATTTCTTATCGGTGTAAAGTGCAAATAAAATCTATTTCAGTTTTCTTACAGCCTCCTTTTGTATAGTAACGTGGATTTCTCTGGCTAACCTGTCCTTTATCCCAATAAAATCCAGTGTTTGCACTTCACATTCACTCTTAATAAATTGGATTTATTTTTTTTGCTCTGTTCATCCAGAAGGGATTTTTTTTAATACAAACTGCGGCCATGTGCACACACTCCGATTGATATCAGCCGATGCCCCGCGCTCCCAATTCTCCGGCTGCCGTTGCTGTGCAAGGGTGACGCCGGCAAGACGGGATCTGCCGCGAGCAGCCGCTGCTGCAGCTGCCAGCCACGGGGTTGATTGGAGCCTCCAAATCCCGGCAATAATTCCCATTCCCGGCTCCACGCCGGGTCGCTGTTGGGGATGGTCGGAGGCTCGACACGACAAACTGCTCTTGCGCCTTTATCTTCATGCGGGTTGGAGGGCTTCATCCGAGCCCGAAATAAATAAGACCCCCTAATGAGCTCGTACTAATGGAGCGATAAGGAAGCAGATGGCAGTCTGTACGTTGTTAACCTAACAAACAAACAAAAAACCCCCGCAATCATTTTCACATCCCCTGCGAAGGACTTCTGAATACAAAAAAAATCCGCGGAGATCCGACTGTTCTTTCTCGAGATATTCACGCTCGTAGAAGAAGGCACAGCATGCCTTTGTTCAATAATCGCCAATTATTCTCCCCGGTCTTCCCTCCCCTGCCACTGATAATGAGAGTTTAAAAGCACGACAATGGCAATATAGCGACTGCACGGACATACACACACACGCACACACAGACATACACACGCACGCACACACATACACACGCACGAACACACGCACACACATGCACGCACACACGCACATACACATGCACGCACACATACACATGCACGCACACACACACATACACATGCACACACACGCATCATTCGCGGGGGGGGGGGGGGGGAGACGACGTACCGCGAGCACGATTTGGCAGGCGCTGTGGATGACCTCGACGAACTGGAACTCGAGCGGACATTCCACGACGCCCACCGCCACGGGCCCCGTCAAGCCGTCAGACACCGTGTCGCCTGCCACCGAGGGGCCCGGCAGCGCCGTGGGTGGCGCGGGGGGGCACGCCGAGCCGTAGTCCCGCCACCACGAGCGGTGGTACGAGATGTTGAACGTGAGCAGGTCGCTGTCCTGCGGAGGAAATTCGCAAATTCCGGGGGGGGGGGGGGGGGGGGGGGGGAGTTAATTTCGTCGGCGTTTCCGAAAATTGCAGACGCCAAAAACGAACGTCGCGATCGCCGTTCTCCGCCCTGGCAGCGGCCGGTCGCGAGCGTTGGACCTCGTGGCGGGCGCATGGATAATCTCGCGCGCGGAACGGTGTTGATGTTGGATCACACGCACGCACGCACGTGGATGCGTTCCCGCGCGTCCGGACGATGGCAACGCGATGAGGACAAACGCGGCGCAATTCGTCTGGCCACGCAGCAGTAGCAGCAGGCAAGACCGCCTCGAAGGGACATTCACACACGCGGCCAACGCACGCGGCACTCTCGCGTAATGCATTAATTACGGTGAAAAGCTCTTCATATTATTCCCGTTAAATGCCTCTTAATGTCAGCCCTGCTCGTGATATTCATATACATCCGCGATAGAAATGAACCGCACGCAAATATGCGCACGCGCTCATCCTACATAATATCTCCCATCTGCAGCCAGTTCCCTGTTGGGCGCCCTAAATTATTTAACGACTCGTGGCTTCTAACACTCGTACACATCCACCAGAACAATGAACACGGCCGACGGAGCCGCACACTGCGCCGTGAACCCAGCGAGCCGAGTTCGCTCCCGGGCACGGCTAACATCAATGCCGAGCGACGTCCGAACCGGTGCGGGGCACCCGCACGGACCAGCGTGGCGACGTCTGGTCATACAAACCCCGATGAACGACACAAAGCAAGGGGAGGCCTTTGTCCGACGGAAGACTGACAAAGGGCTAGCAAATCATTTCGTGTCACATTGATTGAAAACAAACTGTGCTCGCTCGTTCAGTTGTACGATCGCACGTCGATAAGTGGCTGCCGCACCACCCCCCCCCCTCTATGAATGACGCAGCCGAGTCACCGCGAAGCGCCGGGAACGCTTCACAGAGGGTCGCTGCCACCACCAGGGTCGTGACGGCTGCATATCCATCTGGCTTCTAATGACGCGCCGCTCAGGGAACCAAACAAGGCCGTTTCACTCCAGCGCTCCCCCTGTGGATCATTTTAAAATGTTAACTCGGCGCCTCGCTTGAGTGGACGGCTGTTGTTGTTTTATGGCTGTACCTATGTCACCGTGAAGAGAATTGGCCCGTCCATTAAAATCCCTTCGTGCTCCTCGCCAGCAGAGTCTAAGCGGAGTGAGAAACCATCTATCCTCTCTTCATGACCTCTCCTAAACCATACCTCCAATCGCCACACTATTTTCTGCGACACTTCACGAACGCCATCTCTCACCTGCGAATGCATTTTTTTTGTTTTATCAAGTTGGGTGGGCAGAGGTGGGGAGGGGGGAAAGGTCAAAGATGAATATCACAATTCACAATGATGCGCCGAGGCTGTCGGTGGAATATAACTGGATTTTTATTTAGAAATCGATACCACTGTACGTGCATTTGTTCAGTGGTAGTCCTGAGCAGAAAGTGGCACCACTTTTCTTGCAGCATAACTTTAGTGCCTCCAATGTATTTACACAGCTCATACGAGTGAATTATTTGAAAGCCCTCTCGTTGCTAACGGTCATCACGCCGTTCACTATTATCGGCCACGTAAATAAGTTGGAACCGCAACAGCTGACGCCATCCGCGGAGGTTACCGACGAGCGAGCTATCTACTCTGGGCTCATGGACGATGAGCCCAAAGTATACCCCGAGTTCGATTTCTTGCCACAGCTAGCATCAGTGCTGATCGATAACTGAATTGGTCTTGGATGCTCTGCTTTATAAACCCGCATTGACCAGCGCGGTGAAGAATGGTCAAACAACTCCCATGACCGACACAACGTGAGGCCTTCATCCAGCAATAGAATGACAAGGGGCTGTACATTTAAACGTGAACACACCACACGAGCGATCTGATTTTAGGAACGGTTTTTCTACCGACGAGCACATTCACTCCCCCAATGAAACTGCTGGTGCAGTGAAATACCACAGAAAACCCACGACATCCCACAGCAGTATGGGTTTCATGGAAACCATATTGTTATCACTTTGGATAATTGTTCACCTTCGTTAGATGCCAAAAAAAAACCCCACATATCCTAGTGTAATAACATGGCATGTCTCCCACAATCCACAACACGGGGTGCATTTCGAAGTAGCTTTCTGTCCACTGTTTTACACACCCAGTGCAAAATCCACAAACAACCTGTACTCAACACTTGGGCCCTCTCTCCTCAGCAAATCTGTTACATTTCGTGCCAAAAAAAATAACAATCTATCAATCCTATTTTAATTTGTGCCGCCTGCTTCTCTGCATTCCCCAAAGACGATATGCGTATCTGAAGATTCGTTTCAGACAAGACCGCGCGCCGGGCTCTTCCGTTCGCTCCGCTGCTATTGTTTCCGCTGAAATTTAATTACTTTCGCTCACAGACGGCGCAAGACGAGACAAGATGCTCACGCCATCATTTGATCGCAGCGTGCACTCGAAGGAACGGCTTTTGTTCATCGCAAAAATTATGCGCCGGGCCCAGATTTTAATCTGACACGCGTAAAAAAAAAACAGGGAGCCACAGCAGCTTTTAATATTAAACTCATTATGCAACGGGATTTATTTCTTGAGCCGTGTAAAAAAAAATATCTCTCGGTCAAAACAATGGCAAGAATTCACGGGGTCGACAAACCGCGGCGTTCTCCTGATAGCGACGGTGACGACGGTGGGTAACTTTGAAAATCGCTGCGGGGTAACGATCGTTATTCGCATTGCAGTTAGAATCAGAATATTTTATTTACCCTGGAGAAAAACGATGAGCTGGTATTTCTCACAGGCACCTTGACGGCTAAAGAAGGCCTTCCGCTCCTCCTCACAAGCTAAGAGCGCTTTACTTTGTTAATATAATTTAAGCTATACTCTTTGGTTCTTTCGGTAATTTAAGCTATTTTCGAGGAAATCTGTCATTATGGGGACCTCATTTGCCAGTAAAAATATGATAATTGGTTCTTTACCCTTCTATCTGGCAACAAAAAAGGTGTCAGTTTTGTTGCCAGATAGAAGGGTAAAGAACCAATTATCGAAATCTGTCATGATTGTATTGTTTTATAGGCACTGCTGTGTCCTGAGCCCATGCGGTAATATTCTATGAACAAAACGTTTTAGTTTCTATTGGCACGAGAGGACTTCCTGGTGGACACTGCATTCAATACACGTGAGATGCACCGTTTACTTATCAACGGGAACAATGTACAGCACTTGATGTTCTATGATTAAAATTAATAAATGCCTAAACTCCAAACTTAACTTTGTTGTGCCCAGTTGATAAGATGTCAGTTATACAAGTAAAGAAAAAAGTAATCATGCACTAAAACAACCTTTACCATTTGAAACGTGCCAGCATGACATGCCTGGAATAAATTGGTCGGGCTGGAAAGGTTCTTTGCATTCCTGGCTTGTTGCAAATTCATTTTCAGATTTTTTTTTGCGAGTTGTTTAAAAAGTAGCAAAACGTACGCTGTTCCGTGATTTTCTATCAGTAAATACATCTAAAACTTTTATCACAAAATCAACGCAACCGACCCAGTCGCTCAGTGGGCGTGCCATCGGAAGATTTCGAGTTTAAATCTTGGCTGGGGGTTGACTCGGCCCATCATCCTTATAGGTGTCTATAAAGTGAGTACTACTTTGTGGGAAAGTCATCATTGGCTCTATGGATAGATTCACCACCATAGGAATGTGGAATTTCCACCACGAGTTCATGGCTGTAGATGTGAGATGAGCATCATCTCAACGCTCATCAGAGATCACGGAAACGTTGACTCACGCAAAACAAATGTCTGCCTCGACGCCAGACCAACTTGCAATTATGGCAACACTGAAAATGCAAAAAGAAACCGTTAAAATGCCACAATGTTACTTCCGTGCAGTCTAAAACTTCCCGTCGGTCGCAACTGGCATTTACACAAAAATAAGAGTGGCCGGGAAAAACGGTAACAATGGCAACAAACCTAAGTGATGATTCTGCATAAATGAATGAATTATCATGAGATTCGTGAGCGGTAAAGGACAGCCAGGGTAGCTGGTGCCGCGCCACCAATTGCTCTGCTGCGATTCGCCACCCCCCCCCCCCCCCCGCGTGTCTCGCCGCTGCCTTGCGGACACACTGTGCATTATTAATCACGGGCCCTTAAATCGCTTCGTACATCTCATCGTTAATAGGCAAGAGGATGTGAATATAAACTCTAAAAGTACAAATATATATTACATTCATATTGTCAAGAACATGTAGCTATTATTCAATTAACCTCTACGGTTAAGTGGCCCAGTTCGAGGGAAGAAATACATAAATAACCACGGCGAAGAAGAAGAATAAACAGCTCGCACCTTCTTTTTGCTTGCACTATTTCTCTGCCGCGTGTGACTTTTCTCCTAAATAACATTATACCGTGATTCAAATGCTAGATTTTTGGTGAATGGATGTCCCGTGGGTCTAAAGTCCACCGTGCCAAGCGACCAAATCTCCTCCTGGGAGTTTCTGAGCCGTGGCGCTTGGATAATGAACCCTGTTTACCTGCCCCAACGAGCCGCTAATGTGAATTGAGCTGCTGATGATCTCGTGCGGGAATGACTCGAGCCTTTCTGTATTACCCAGCGGCGTTCCGCTCTGTGTGACGAAGGACTTTGCAGGCGCCCCAAGAACAGCACGTTGCTTCTGAGGGCTGAGGTTACGGGAGTTAATTGATTAGACGAAGAATGTGGGATGACAGCAGCTTCATCTAAAGGGAAGCACTCGAGATCTCTAAAAGGCAAACGCGCGAACGGTTTAATCTGCCCCTCAACGAGCGCCGTGGAACAATCGTGGCTCTGAATCTGTTCCCTTTCTCTTGCAACTCCAACATCCGCCGCCGTTGGATGTAAAAACAAAAACGACGACAGTTAAAAAAATAACTAAAGGAATGCGCCGTGTCCTTTTACAATTGGTCGGTGAACAACGAATTTCTGATTGACGGCCATCGCGTGCGCTCGTGCCCCATCGCGGCGCGTTCAGTCGGGACGAGTGGCGCGGTGCGGGCCGCGCGTTCGCACCGCAGTGACGGAGCGCGCTGAGCGCGTGCGCGCCACTGACGCGATCGATTGTACGTGCGCATTGCACGTTGAACTTCTTTCGCGCCGTACGTCACTAACCGTTGCTAATCGGAGGTGCGGGGGAAGGAAAACGCACCAATAACAAAAAAGCAGTTCTAAAGAAATGCGCTTTCAATCTGGATGCGAAACAAGTGAGACGGAGCGAGACACACAGAGGGAGAGTGAGACAGCGCGAGACAGAGTTAGACCGTGCCACACCTTGGCAGACAGAGCCAGACGGTGGCCAGCGGGGGCAACAGCAGAGGCGGCGAGATGCTGCTCAACCGCCTGCTATGGGCTGGGGCGATTGTGCAATGAGGAGTCTGCGAGTCGTCGTCACCCCCCCCACCCCCCCCGAGCAGGTGTCCCGAGTCCTCAAGCTGTGCCGTCGATTGCATATTTGTCGTCGTTCATGTCGCAGACGGGAATCACTGATGACTTGCGCACGGCCACCGGCTTCAATTTCCCCCCCTTCCACCCAGGAGACGGAATGAAAACGGCACTGCCCTGCATGTGATGCGATCCCGCGCGTCCGTGATGTGAATGGATTCCACCACCATCGCGTCTGGCGCTCCCTGCTTGTATCCTGCAAGATCCCTCGCCTTCTGCCACCCTGCCGCTACACTGTTAGTCCCGGGGATGTGGGGGCCTCCGTTTAGATATGTCTTCGTAGTAATAATAATAATGCCGTTGAGTTTCGTATCGCGTTGTTCGGACAAACTGCATCTCGCAATGGCCGAGGAACCAGAGGCAAACTGGAAGCCAGCCAAGGGGTGAGTCGTCACCAATGGCTGATGATGATATTTCAGTTAGGGAGTTATTGATGTTCAAGGTATGGTGAGAAATCGATGTTGTGACAATAATAATAATTGACATTCATTGTGCTCAATTTTCAGTCAGCAAATCATCATCAGCCATGTTCGATCCCCTGCTGAATGAAAGGCCTCCCCAAGCCACCGCTGCTCCCTCTTGCTACCCTCAATGTAATCATCTACTTAGCACTTGCGACCAGAGAGTCCATTCTAAAGTGTTATGATAAGTTGGTACATACAGCCTGTAATGAGATTCTATTCAAGAGCCGATTATGATCATCATTTTTGCAGCGCCGCGCCACGACAGTTCCTCCAGTGGCTGACTGCACGTGGCACGTGAACTCGTTAACGTACCACACACATCACACATCGGAAAGACTGCCATCGCTTCGTACACGTGTATCGTGAATCGATTTTATTGAGCCCCGATGAAGGCCGACACGGTGCAAGAGGGGGTGGTGTGGTCAGCACCACGGCCAGTGCGATGATTTCTTGTTGTTATTATGCGCTGCACCAGGTTCTCATGTAAGGCCGAGCCGACCGAGGGGAGGCCCAGGACTGGATCAGATATCGCTCGCTGGTGATGTGGGCAGTGGCCGGGAATCGAACTCAGGCACCCCAGATTTATTGGGCTGTCTACAGATTCTGTGTGCGTACAAAGAGCATAATACTTTACTTTAGAATAAACAAGGCAGAGTCATGAACATCGTTTAAACGGCACGTGTATGTACACTTTGTCTTTGAGCGGAGGAATGTGGAACATGAAGCTATTTCAATTCTGATCTGTAATTGTCACTTTATAATTGTCACTTTTAAACCGTCAGTTTTTAAATCGTTTTATTTTATTCCCCAGTCACAAAAATTGCCATCTGTTTTCCAGTTTTGTGCACATTTCATTATTTGCCTTGTACCTTGGCCCTTGATCAAGGCCAATTTTATTTTAAATTCCCAGCGCAAAATTGCACGTTTTATCTTGCTGGGGTTTTGTGCCTGCGCTCGTTATTTCACTTCATTTAATTCTTCTCAGGCGTCCCTTGAAAAAGTGATGATGTATTATCTCAGGGGACTGCCACCTGGCTAAATAAAGGTTTTTTTTTATTGTTGTTTGTTCACGCAGGAAGTCATCTCCGTCGTGTACACGCGCAGTGTGTGTGTGCACACTGGCGTGCGTGTGTGCGCGGTGTGCGCGCATTCAATTTTGAGAGGACAAATTGATCGCCATTCTGATGAGTGTTGGCACAGTAGTTCGCAAACAGCCCTGCAAACCTGCTCATCTGAGTGTTGATTCCCAGCCACCGCGAAACATCCCGGCGAGTAATATCTGAACCGGTCCAGGATCTCCCGAGTATATTTCAGCACCGGAAAGAGAGAAGGGGACCAGGCATGGTGCCCATTGGCCACAACACTACCTCGTCGTGTACGGTGCCAGCACTTGCTCCAACAGTCCGACAAAGGCCAATGTGGGATCGTTTTGTGTTGTGTGCCAGAGACCAGACCCGCTGCGTCAACTCTCCTTGATAATGAGAGAAGTGGCATCAGCTGTTACTGCTCGTGGAGCGTTATACAGCTCCTTCTGAGTGGCGAGCCCGGTTGAAATGGCCAACAGATAGAGGCAGGTTTTTTGGGTGTTTGCAGGGCACAGATTTTTGACTGTAAAAACCCGACCATGATTTTATTTCAATTTATTTGGTGGCTTGGAAATCAGCATGGTAATGTCCTTCCACAAAACAAATGTGCGTATGCACACACGGACCATTAATCACACGAGTGCCCATGCGCTAAATGAATACCTGCTGTAGAAAAAACATTCTTCCATCAATGACCCTAATTGGAACAACTCTGCCGGCCAAGTTTGCCACTCTACAATATTTATACTCACAGTTGCTTCATAAAATCGGCGATGTCTTGAACAATATATTCCCCATCATGGGACCTCCTTTGCCAGTACCAAAATATGATAATAGGTTTTTACCCTTTTTTCTACCAACAAAACAGGTGTTAAGATGTTAAAACACCAAACATAAATCTTTTACAAGGAATCATGTCCGTCAAAAGGCATACAGATGGCTGTACGCCTTTTGGCGTCCTCTGGTCTAACACCGTTTGAGACGAGGCTCAAAAGAAAGCTGTCTCTGGTGTGGACCAATCAGTTACAAGGATCACACGCATTGTGGTTAATGCAGACATGACTCCTTGTAAAAGGTTTCAGTTTGGTGTTTTAACATCTTAACACCTGTTTTGTTGCCAGAAAAAAGGGGAAAACCCTATTATCAATGTATTTCCCATTTACAACCCAGAGCCAGTGGCGGTGGTAGCACATTCCAAAGGCGGAGGAAAGTTCATCCATAAGACAACCACGAAGTGGTACCGATTTTATAAACCCCAGAGGGATGATGGGTCGAGTTAACACCAAACCGGTGAGCCGCCTGCTCTACCGCTGAGCCACCTGGCCATTCAGGATCGTTTTTTATTTACATTTCCTACCAATCTCCTCAAACACACGCGCACACACAGGGACACCATTCTCTCTCCGCCACGCTAGATATTCCAGGCATGCGCTGGTGACCTCTGCGTGACGTCATCGACCCGGGTGATTAGCCGTCCTCGACTGCTTCATCACACGAGCACCGCCCGGGCCACGAGGCCCTCCGAGTGTAATTTACGACGGTCGCTCCTCCCCAGGCCGGGGGGGGGGGGGGAGCTCTGCTTGAGTGGGATATTCTAAACGAGATGGATGGTCAACGGTTCGGACGGGGAAGTTCAGGCACCGCGGCTAAGCTACCGCGGTTATTAATATAAACGGAGTGCCACGCGTGGCTGCGAAAATGAAAAAGTATTTTTTTTATAACGCCGGTCGCTTGTAATTTTTTTTCCCATTCCTCTAAAAAGTTTGCAAGGCGTCTTGGCGGGCTGGGTGGGTGGGCGGTTGGGGGGGTCTGGGGGCTCACCGGCGATTTTGCCATCGGTGTGGCGGCGACGCCGCTCGCGTCCAAGCCGTGGCGACGGCGGGGACGGTGGCAGCGCGACGCAGCGTGCGGCCGGGGGACACGGCGCGCGCCGCGTCACCGTGACGGATGGTTAACGATGGCGCGTTCGACCGCCCCGTGCAAATTGAAAACATTTGTTTTTTGCGCTATTGAGCATGCGAGCGCAGGAAATTAGCTTCGCCTCCGCGATCTGTCTTCGGAGAACTGTGCCGCGTCTATGTTGCGAAAACCTGACACCCTTTTGAGCCGTAGGACCCGGCGTTATGAGTCTCTGTCAAAAGGCAAACACGCTATTTGGCGATGCTGCTGCATTGGCAGTGGTGCCCAAGCGCAATGAACAACATCAACAACACAAACGCAGCACGTTTGTCAATAATAATACTGCGGACTTCAAAAGAAAAGCATACAAGGGGCCTTCTTCATGCTATAAAGACCCAGTAAACATGGCGCGTTGGGCGAACGTCGCTCCAACAACGTTGGTCCAACGGTTCAAACCACGTGCCAACAACGTTCGCCCAACGTTACGTATTTACCGGGGGAGGGCTATTCCCAGAAATGTCGCCTGTTTTTACGTGTTTTTTTTTCAGAGGGCAGTTACGTTCCAAATCAAGGTCGCGGTGTAACCGGTGTGCCGTCAGCGAGCGCACTCATCGAGGACAAAGCCGGGAGCCACGATCCGGCCTCTGCGATCGGCGCGGGGAACGGAGGAGCCACGCACAGAGGCGCTCGAAGTCCAATCTGGGGCACGAGGAGGGGTTGGAGGATGACGTCTGCAGTCATCGTCGTCGTCACAGCCGCGCCACGGTGGCAAGCGTAGACGGTGTAGTTGTGATGGACGGGCAAGGGGCGAGATTGTGCACAAGGGAGCGCAGGGCAGTGATGGAGAGTCGACGCTCTTTTCGTTCGTTCGTTCGTTCGTCCCTCCGAGTACTTTATTGACAACCGCGCGAGAGCCAATTGGTCTAACGAGGAAGTCACCCGGAGTGCACACGAGTGCGTCACAACTCGGAGGCTCAGCAGGGCTCAGCAGGGCTGAGCCTGGAGAGTGCTTGGATGGGTGACCACCACGTCGTGAAGTGGGTGCTGTAGGTTGCTACTGCTGCGGTGCTACGGTGTCGACCGGAGTCAGTGCAGCAAACCCCACTCTTGTACTGCACTCCGCTCGAACATCTATGCTCTCCACCATCGCCAGCGAAGTGTCATGCCCAAGCCCATTTAACGGTCAATGCGACGTCTCCGTGAGTTGTGTTCGTTCCCTGTGATCCGTGCGCATCTGTTCTTGTCTCTCAGTCTAATTGCAAGCATGGGTGGCTGCGTGCACCTTTGTGCACGTTTCAGATTGTATTCCATCTCCTTTGCCGGTGGCCACGATCCATGTTCAGACTTGGCAGTGCGAAGTGATTGAAACCTTTTTTCAGACTCATTCTCCTCCTTCCACCCTGCTCTTTTATTTAATCGTTTTGATCCAAACCCACCTTCAATGACTGCCCTGGGTGCACAAATTCTTCCGAGTTTTCAAGAGGCCTCCCTTCATTTGTTATTTTATTTTGTACAGAAAACTTTTTGTACATTACGGTTGTGTTTTTTTGCCCCTGTTCATCTTAAGGTATACTTTGCTCTCCGACATATTAGGAATTGAAAGACATCAATTCTTGAACATTATTCAGTGCATGTATCGTAACCACGAAACAATATAAATCCTTGGAGCAATGCATTGCTATACGCCTAGTACATGCTATGAAGTTATGGCTCTTCATTAAGCCGGAAAGAGCTTGACTTTGACATTTTGTATTAACCAATTTCCCAAACTCTTAAGAGTGCATACATTTTTCTTCACGCTTTTAGCTCTGATAGCCTTCACTGGCATTCGTGGCGTGAAACTCCACCAATAATCTCTGCATATTTGGTTAAAGTTGAAATAAAATGAGGAAAATTGCACAAATGTATGAGTGGCAGCCGAGAAGTTTTGGGACTGAGAAATATAAAAAGGATGAAGATAAAACGTTGCCACCAAACCAACATCAGAGTTCATTTGAGGCCTCCAGATCACAGTTCGGACTTTATGTGCAAATTGGCTTAATGCATGACCACTTTGAAAGATAAAAATGACCCTTTTTGGCACATACTTTAAAATCCGAAACTCTGTGTACATATACATTGTGGAAGTACTGCATGTGACAATGATAATGATGTCAATGATTTACCTAAGAAAGTCTCATTGAGTACCAAGGCTATGTCCAGGAGGGTCCCGCATTACAACATGTGATCGGCTCCATGAGTGGCACGTGTGAGGAACCCGTAGAGCCGGGAGAAAGCCCATCGCGCACGCGAGGAGATAACACCAACAGCTCCGCACAGATAGATTCAATACACAGACTCAATACTGCGAGTGGACCAAATCTATGTGTGGACCACAACTATTGTCATGCTGCCATCTATTGCCCCCTTCCTAGCCATACGCCTACAACAGCAGGTCTTCACAGTAATTACACCCTGAAATGCCATGTTGTATGCTTATGTTCTCACCTGCTTCTAAATAAAGTGTCTTTTGTTTTATGTGTAAAGAATTTAGATTATTTCTCAATACGAGAAATAACACTGTGGTATCAAACGACCACCATTCCCCAATAAGTTACGTCTAATTGTTAAATCTTTCTGCCGCTGGAATGGTGCAAATTAAACATTTGCACTCGTGACGTTGGTGGCTTTCAGCTATAATCAGTTCACGAGAAAGGTTTACGGCTATACTTGATGCATCGAATTGAATCGTATATATACAAACACACAGACACTAATGCCGCTGAGTGAAAAGTATGCGGTGCATTGTGCTGAATACGTAATTGCATAATATGCACTCGTGGTGCCATTTATTATTGCACGGTATGGGGCTACATTTTCAACGAAGGTTTGAAATTGGCAAACGCCGGCAGGAAAACTCATTGGCAGCACGAGCCGTCCCGGTTGCTCACACAGATTACAGTCGTTTTGGTACGAGCGCCGGTCCCACCTCCGCAAAATAAAAAATCAAAATAAACTACGTGCACGTATCAAACTCCGATCACGCGATAGTGAAACGCGTCGACTTCAATTCCACTTGTGAACGGGGCTCTCGACGCAGCTGCGGCCGCGTCGGTGGCAGCCACCGTGGATCCAATTCATCGCGAGCTCCAACATGAAAGCCGAGATATCGATTTGAAATCGGCGTTGACGAACCGCAACGCGGACTCGTGTTTTACTGAAACGCGCCGCGTGGCAGGCAGGAACGAGGAGTGGTGCATTGGCGTCCTGCCCGGGGATGGACGGGAGTCAGTCGCCAATCTCAGGGGCTATGATGGGTCGATAAGCGGGCTGTGTAAGTTATTCCTTCCAAAGTGCTCCTCCCTTCCCCTCGCCCCACCCTGCTCCCTCCACTTTCTTGTTGTAAGTTCTTCAACCTCAACTCCCTGCCCCCCCGCACATGTAAACATACACACACACCCTGCTGCCCGCGGTGGGGCAGTAGCAACCCAGGTGCACGGTGTTCGGGACTGAGGTCCGTGGAGGTTTTCTATCCCACCACCCCCCACCGCGTCGCGGTTTGTGCTCTGTACCAGGCCTCAGTTGATATGCAATAAATAAATTACATTAAAATAACAAAAAACTCGTCGCGTGGCGGTGCTCCCCGGACGCAGCGCTCCAAACCCATCCGGACACCTGCGAAAAAGGAGCCTCGCAGCCCATCGGATTCCTCCAGTCCGAGTAAAGATTCTGACGAATCTGCCGCCGTATTTATCCTGCTCCTCATTAAGCGCCCTAATTAAGCTGGCGTCCTCCTGTTGCCTCTCGCGCGTGGCTTCCGCCGCTATCGCCTCAATCTGCAGACTCCGAGGCGACTTCACCGTGTCTGCATTTGCAGCCAGCCAATCACCGCTATGCATCTTAATTTGTCGTCTCTCTCTGGGTTGCTCTCTCACCGCGCCTGTTTGTTGTCCTGGCGTGACTTCACTGTCCGCGGCTCACACGTGCATGCACACTGCTTGCAAAACCCCGCACCCGTTACTACACCACACGACGATCATTCAGCCCGAGCGCTCGCTACAGGTTGCACGACTCAAGTCGTGAACGTGTATTGTGACATTAGGGGGCAGTCAGAAAGATGAATTAAGTTCGTAGGCAAGGGCTTCGTTGGAGGGGGGGGGGGGTTACCTTGCATCTGTTGAACCGGCGTGGGTTTGTTTGACGATGTTCTATTGGTGATCTGGGACAACATTATTTTCAGACGCATTTTATTCTGAAAATAACTCGCGAGGAGATGACGCAGAAAAACTCTGCACGGACACATTTACTCCACTGACTCAATGCGGCGAGTGGCCCAAATCTCTCTGTGGACGTACGGCCACACGCTCTCTATGGCCGACACGAGGAGGCCTTTGTCCGGCAGTAGTTACAAAAAACGGGGGCTGTAAATGATAATTGATTGTCGTCGCTATTTATTAAATGCCTCTACCGGCGTCCTCAGCCGCCCTCGATCGACACTTGCCCCCGCGGCTCGGGGAAGGGATTCTTCCCAAATGTCTACAAATGCCGACGGGCACGTGGAGAAGCTAGCAGAGTATATAGCGAGAGGCTAGCAGTAGAGAAGCTGGCAGAGTATATAGCGGTTCAGCGCTTGCTCGCCACGCGCCCCGAAACAAAAAGCACTGTAAGCCTCCAACGCGGCAGATTTTCGTTGTTGTTGCTTCCGCTGACAAAACTCTTCGCTTTTTTCAACGTTCCGATTTACGCGCTGACGAAGGTTAGCTGCTTTTTTTGACATTTGCCGGCGTAATGGATCGAGTGCCGCTTTGTATCGTCTTCAATCACGCGCCTTGAATTACATCCGTCCGGCGCACTCGCGACTTTTGTGTGATTTACAACGCTGCAATGTATGAACAGAGCAGCGGCCGCCCTTTCTTATTTAATCTGACGTTTTAGTTATATAAATATAAAAATATATATACATACGCTGAACTGTCAGTCACGGCTCCCCGAATCTTTTTATTTGCAAATGACTGCCGCGCGTGCCCCCCACGTGTATTGGAAAATTATCAATCATGCAGACATCCGGTCGTTATCTTTTTTCGCAATAGTGTTTTGGGGGCGCACGATGTGATGTCTCCGCTTCTGTCCGCAGCGGTGGCAATCATGGCTCCGTTGATATTTGCAGCGTGTTTGTCAATTCATCGTCACGCCTGGACAGCTCCGTCGAGTCAGAGACGACGACGTGATCGAGATTAACCGGCCGTGCGGCGGCATTTATATTTCGTGCGATGAGCGATGTTCGCTGTGATTGGGCCCTGAGTTGCGTATCTTCTCCCACGTTTTCACTCAAAGGTAACTTTTTCAATCATCGCCAGACCATCAAAACACTCACTGTGCCCAATGACTGTCAGATAAAAAAAATACAACTTTGGCGGGGATTATTTTTTTCAGTTTAATTTACAATCCAAGTCGGCGGAGGTAATTGCCAAACTAGCTTCTGCTTCTTAATCCCACTTCAGTGTTTTAACTATCTGAGGCTAAATTAACAACGTCCCAAATCACAGTTTCAAAGTGTGTCACGTTAGCGCACAGGTATATCATGCCAAATTCCTCACTTAATGCGAGACTGTTCCGTAAATCACTCGTGTAATTACAGCGGCAGGCATTTGTTTACCGATTGCCACCGTAAAAATGTCCGCACAAAACTGAGAGATGGTGCGTGCATTATTATTTTTTTAGTCGGAAAACTTTATATTACGCCACATACATTCCAGCGGGACATTTGGTAATTTTACGTAGATATATGTATGTGTGTATATATAATGTGTTCTCTCATATACAAAGCAAATTTTGGGATGATATGGAGTGGTCGAAAAGTTTTGAAATAGAAAAAAATCTAAATAATGAGTTAATCAATCGACAACTTTCTTCCACGTTTTACAAAATATCCACGCTCATATCGGCGGTGCACTGCGAAGTAATGGCAGAGGTTAAACATAAGTTAACCATCAGGTCAGTACTGCAAGATTGTGATAAGTACATATACAAGTTATCACTCTTCTATCGCTACCACTATTATGGTTACCGTTCTCGTGAAATTCACCCGTTGATTCCGCCACCCGTGTTGAGGACTTGGTCTCTACCAGACACTCACTGTGTCGTCTCATCCACCATACTGAGTTCACCAACACGCTCCAGATCACAACAACAAACTCACTCACCCACTCACCACACGAGAGGTCACAACAACACAACACACTCACCCAATCACCCACTCACCACACAAGAGGTCACAACAACACACTCACCCACTCACCCATCACCCACTCACCACACAAGAGGTCACAACAACGCACTCACCCACTCACCACACTGCATGTCACACCAATCCTCTCTCTACTTCTTCCCTCGCACTGCTCCACTTTGTAATAATTCCTCGCTCAATAAAAATGGGTTACAATCTAATCCTTTACAACTTTGAGAGTGCTGTTTGTTGCTGGCAGTTTGACGATGTTTTGCCTGTTCTCAGCATGTGTTTAACTGACCCGCCCCAACAGGAAATCTGTGAAAAAAGAGCTTCATAGCTCATCGGATTCTCTCCTCCAGTCTAAACAAAGATTGAGATTTTAATTAAAACAAACACACACACAACACGTCTGCATCCATAATATATACACCGTGAGGACACTGAACAAAAAATTCATATAAACGCCAAAAAACGCAAATGAACACATATACACCAAATCGATCAAACTCCCTGGAAAAATAAACGATGGGGTGCTTTTAACGTCGCCTCGCTCCTCACTCGTTACGAGGGGCGACGACATTGGGACAAGGTGCGGGGCGGCAGCGGCGGCGGCTGATCCACCGCGCCGTAAAAAAGTAACGATCGCATTGAATCGCGGCCGCCTCGGAACCCCCCCCCCACCGGCCGGCCAGCCTCACCTCACCACCCACGGGAATCTAAACTCCCCGGGTCCACTCAGAAGGAAGCGGTGAGCCGGGCTCCTTATACTCCGATGAGCCAAGCGGAGGAACGAGGCCACGCTCAGGACGTCCGAGGCATCGTCCGCTCTGTGACCGAGCACTCCGCTCGAATCGATAAAGCAATCCTCGCCGTCAATCGTCGTCGGCGGCAGTGTTCTATCTAGAATCAG